>NC_081575.1:119544902-119582179 GCF_022355385.1 Mustela nigripes | reverse complement strand
CCCCCCCCCCCCCCCCCCCCCCCCCCCGCCAAGATAGCCAAGGGTCTTCTGGGTTTTCTCTTGCAATGGAAGGACATTAACTGGGTAAACTTACCACAGTGAGATCTTAGTGATAAAGCATTACTATTTCCAGTGAATTCAGAAAGTACTTTGAGGCAATTCTTAACCAGGGTCTGGTTAATTCCAGCAAATAGGTCGTGAGACCCATGTTCTAGTGCTCTCGGAACGCGCCTGTCAGCAGGGCTTGGAGTTAGCACTTGTTAGAGATGCTGCTTTGTTGGGGGCATCCCTGAGCAGGGCAGCGGGTCTGGAAGGGGAGCGCTTGGTCCCCCAAGCCCAAGGAAGGCACTACATGAAAAAGACGTGGAGGAGGAAATATGAGCCAGTGTTTTGAATATAATGAAGTGTCAGTATTTGAAGTACCAAAGAGTTAAGTACTTTTTGAGTACTTAAGTTTAAGTGCTAAAACAGAGCAGGAAAACCTGCCTCTTGTATTTGCTACCATGGCTGTCTGCATGACGCTTTAAGCAACTGGCTATCTTGTATCCGTTCCTGCTACATTGTCTCCCCTCTGGCCCAGTGCAACATCATCTATGTGTTTCCTCTTTGAAAGGTTTGGGTCCATTTTGAATTTGCATTTTCATCCCCTAATTGTGTGATGCGTGCATTCGCGCCTGCTTGTTTTGTTTTGTTTTTGTTTTTTAGAAAGAGAAGAAGGCAAGGTTTATACGTTCAGATTACACATCAATGACGTGATCGCTCAGGAATTACGCATTTTTTTTGTATAGAAGCGGTTCACTCATGAGTCTCTTATAATTTGATACTGCCTGCATCTCTTCTCGTTGTACAAAAACACATGTTCTGCTATGTCCTGTTGGGGAAGTATCCTGTCTACTCCTCTGTCCCCTACGGAGAAGACTCCAAAGGCCTCAGCTCCTTCTCAGTTAATGCAAATGCCCCAGCCCAGGCAACTTGACCAGAATCGTGCCTCCACGCAGATGGTTCCTTCCCACGGAAGACCTCTGTCATCAGAGGCAGGGTCCAAGCACAGAAAAGGACCATCTCAGTCATGGCCAGTTTGGGCACGGCTTTGTGGTGCACACATGTCTCCACACGCCTGTGTATATGCAGGCACAGTCATGGCCGCATCTGTGCACATATAACACACATGCACACACACTGCTTTTTTTCTCTCTCCCCTTAAAGGATTCTCTTGAACATAGAGGGGAGGAAAAAAAAAAAAAAAGTTTTTTTTTTCCTTCTACCTGTTAAATTCAAAGGCTAGAGCCCTGAATCAATCACCTAAATGACAGAGTAACAAGGTGGGGAGCCTTTTTCACTCATTTGCATTCACAAAGACAAAGGTGACGGAAGGAGGCATCGAGATAATTGAGGTGTTACACCGTTTTAAGGCTAAAAAAAAAAGCCAAAGAGGTTTGGGCTTTGGTGGGGGAGGCAGTTTGGGGAAGGGGGAGAAGCTGTATCTGGCAAATAGTTCAATAGAATCTCTTTCGGGAGAAAATAATTGCCTGGGGACTAGCTCTCCACCTGGTTTGGAAACATCTTTACAAATGGAAATTTCCTTTATAGGTATCAATTTCCATTAGAAAAGGGGAAATTGACTTGGGTCGGCTGAGGCTGATGGACGTAAAAGCTTCTCTTGTGTTTCCAGGGTCTCAATTGTCCTTAGCTCCAAATAATCCCAGAGCCCAAGAGGCTTCTGTGTGGGGCAGCTTGTTCGGGTACCCTGCGGACATAAGGAAAAAGATATTTTCAGGTGTATCACCGTCTTCCCAGGATGACACAGTACAGAATACAAACTCTGCTTTCTGGTTTTACCCATTTTGGGGGCAGTCCTGGAAGGGTGGCCCCGGAGGGGACCAGATTTGGACAGAAATGGCTAGAACCAAAACAATGAGGAATGGATGTCTCAAAGCTCGGTGGTGAAGAAAGGCTGTGTTGTCCTGCTGAACGCTGAGCAAACACAGACAGAAGGGTTGAGTTTGTTCTGTGATTACGGTGAGCGCCATGTGGACCTTTGAAGGCCCTCCTCTGGTTGAGCACAGCACTTAGAAAAGAGAAAACAACAGCTCCTTGGGGGAGTGGAGAATACTCCTGAAGCTGTGTCTTTGCTTTTGAAGGACTCTGTATTTTTCGTAAGCTTTTGCTCTCTTTTGGTTTACCTTTCAGGCTTTACATTCAGTTGCAAGCTGCACTCCTACCCCTCTGTTGCTTTTGCTGACATTCTGAATTTTCCCATTGGTCTCACTCTGCTAAGCTTTGAAACTAAAGAGTTGGAGCAGGAAGGACATTGGGGGGGGGGTGGTGTAGTCATTGGATGTTGGAAATTTTAGAATGCAGCAACAGGTGTAGGCCAGGGTGCATGTTTATGATGAGGGAGCAGGAGGCTGGCTGAGGACAAAACAGAAGCTGGCACCTCGCACCCCCTCTCCACCCCCTCCCCTAGGTAATGTGTGTGACATTCCTCAGGCACCCCTGACTGCCATAAACGATAAACAAATAGTTAACTTGCAGAGATCACAAGCCTGCAAGACAGGAGTCTCCCTTGGTTTACCAATGTCCTAGAGATCTACAACAAAGAAGCTATCTTAACAGTAGCACAATTTCCAGAGGCAAATAACTCAGTTCCTCAAGCCCTAAATAAAGTTAAATTTCATCTAAACCCAAATCTCACTAACAAGGACACTTGATAGGAGAAATGTGAAACTTCATCTCTAGATCTCCAAGATAGTGTTGAGAATCATTCCCAAGCATATGGCCCATTGATATACATCTAAAGGGTCTCACGAGAAGATTTTTACTATTAGTAATAAATAACCTTTCTCCCAACAATAGCTAGCCCCTCAAGGTCCTGGAGACCTTGCTTCCATAATTCCTTAGAGACTAACATCACCCCCTTTGTTCTCACCTACCCAACTCCTGTGTATATGACCAGCCACTCTTCACATCCCAGGGGTAGCAGCTCTTTCTGCCCATGGGTCCTGTCCCTGTGCTTTAATAAACCACCATTTTGCACCAAAGATGTCTCAAGAATTCTTTCATCGGCTCTGGACCTCAGGCCGACGAACCTCACCTAGGTTCTAGAACTTCATCAGTTACAACAACATTTCCAAAGGGCATATCAACTGCCGTGTAGGTCCTGGTCTATTGCTATCAGCCTCCAGGCATCTTCCAGAACCTTGGGGGGAGTTTAAGGCATTTAGGACCTAATCAAAGGTCATTTAGGACAAGACTCTCTGGGTTGGAAGTTGTATCCCGCCAGAGTTTTGGAGTAAGGAAGTCAGAGACAAATAGGTCTGGGCTCATAGTTGGGGTCTGTCCTGTGTCAGCTGTGTATGAGAAAAACCACGTCATGCAGTCTGATAGAGAGATTAATGACATGAAGTCCTAGTTATCTCGATGCTAAGGAGATCCCGTGTTGGCTGTTGTCATTACTGTTTGGGTTAATAATGTTTCTTTCTGTGGTCCGTGAGGATGGTGTGGATACTTAATGACCTCAAATGATAAGCCCTTCAGGGGTTGGTGGGCACTTTTGCCAACAGCAGACAGTGAGGACACAGAACTGATGTGGGAAACAGAGGCAGAAGAAACTCATTAAAATTCCTCACCTACTGACAAGCCCTTGAAACAGACCGAGTGGCTTTCTTTCCCCTGGGGACTCAACTGCCCTCACCTTGAGGTTTTGCTAAGGACAATCCTAGCCTGACCGACCCCCTACCCCGACAGGTCTGACCAGGATCCTCTAAGTCTACTTTAACAATTCCTTTAGGAAACTTTATCTCTCAACCTCCAAGATAGTGTCGAGAATCATTGCCAAGCATAAGGCCCACTGATATACATCTAAAGGGTTTCATGAGAAGATTTTTACTACTGGTAATAAATAACCTTTCTCCTAGCAATAGCTAGCCCCTCAAGGTCCTGGAGACCCTGCTTCCAGAATTCCTTAGAGACTTACGCCATCCCTAATCCCCTTTGTCCTCACCCACCACGGAGTCCACCCCTACTCTGCCTGTGAAAACTCTGACTGTAATCTGGTTCGGGGTCCAAGTCCCTACTCTGCTGTATCCGGTGTACCTGGGCCCAAGCTTAAGCTTGTCAAATAAACCCTCGTGTGATTACATCGGTGTTGGCTCCTTGCTGGTCTCTCCGACACGAAAACCTGGGCATAACAAGACCCACGATGTGGGTACTGACATTTTGCTAAATAAAGCTTCTAGTTAGCAGCCGGGTGATTTTGCGAGGTCGGTCGGCCCAAGACTTTTAAGGTGCTTCAAGCTGTACCCACACCTCGTCCAGATTATTAACGTCTCTTTGCTTAGAAGCAGGAGGATTGGAGGCTTTTGTTTTTTGCTTTTTGTTTTTTGTTTTTTGGGTTGTTTTTTTTTTTTCCCCTATAATGGTTCGATTGCTGAATGTGAGGGGCCATGTGCAATATGGACCAAGGAGGGATTTTGTTTCTTAGGTGTTGGGTCAAGTCAGAGAGGAGCCTGGGATTTCCAGGGCGCTGGTCAGGTTGTTTGGTGGAGGATGGATGAAAACGTTTGGATTTCAAACATGTGAGTGTAGCATAATGCTGATCATAGATCCTACCTTCTGGTCAGAGGTGTCCTCTCAGATTACAAAAAGGAGGCCTCTTTGTTATTGAAAAGCAGCAGTCAGGAGAGATGAAAGTCATGTCTTCCTCCTTCTCATTGTGGTTAAGGAGACAATGGAAAGAAAATGACCTACAACAAGTGAAGAGGAATGAAATGAAAAAAGAAAAAGTATTGCAAGTGGATGTTTAAGAGAAAATTGAAAGAAAGAAAGAAAGAGAAAAAATTGAAGAAAACACAGTTGAATGGGGATTTTCTATTAGACCTTACGTAAGTGGGAGGAATGCCAGGATGGTATAAACTCCCAAGAGGGCAGTTGGGAGACTGAGAAGTCTTTAGCCAGGAAGCACGTAAGGAGCTGGGGAAGATGAGTAAACTGCTGGCCAGGCAGATCCCACGGAACCTACCAGGACAACATGAGCAGTTTGATAGAAACTAGTATTTACTAGTATTTACTTATGGGATTTGTTTCTCACCTACCTGGACAATGAGAACCCTTCAAGGGTAACCACTGCCCGTGGGGGACAGTTTGGAATGTAGCAGGACCACTGGAACTCCCTGGGATTTCCCTGATAGCACCAGGATGGACTGGAACCTCCCCAGGACAACTGAGACCCTCTAGCATACATGGGTACCCATAAGAATTGCTTGGATCTACCAGGACAGCCCGAGCCTGTTGGGGATTGCCTGGTGCACAAGGGATCACTTGGAATCAGCCGGGGAAATCGTAAACCACATGTCTTCAATGCTACGTCTAAACCTGACAATGCTGGGATCTGCCGAAGACGCCAGTGCTCTTTGCCTGACGCTGTGTGTGTACCTGTCCTAGGGACTGGGGTTGGTAAAGGGATTGTTCTGGAAGGATGCTGAAGAGTGTGGTCCCAGGTGCCATGGCTACCAAGTGTGTCTAGGACATTGGTGACAACTTGAGTGCATGCATTCTGTCTTGGGCCCCAAACCAACCTGCCAGGAGCACCTGGGTGGCTCAATTGTTAAGTGTCTGCCTTCAGCTTCGGTCATGATCCCAGGGTCCTGGGATCGAGCCCTACATCGGGAAGCCTGCTTCTCCCTCTCCCGCTGTCTCTCTGTCCAATAAATAAATGAAATCTCAAAAAAAAAAAAAAAAAAGTTGGAAACAAACCAGGCTTCTGCAGTAGCTGCTTCCCAATGTGCTAGAACTTTCCATCATCACAGAACTTTACCTGTGGCCAGTGAAATGCATTCTGGAAAGCAAAGAACCAGATAACCTACATTAGCACCGAATCAAAGTACCACACATAGTTTTACTGATATCTAGTCTAATTTTCCATCTTATAATTGGTTTAATTTTTTGAGAAATTTACTGAATTTTGAAGGCTATTCATTTATTTGAGAGCGTGAGGGAGAGAGCACGCACAAGCAGGGGGAAAAGCATAGGACATTGAGAAGCAGCCTGCTCATTAAGCAGGTTCAGACCCAACACCCCAGGATCATGACTGGAGCCCCCTGAGTGAAACAAAGGCAGAGGCTTAACCAACTGAGGCACCAGGGGCCCCTGAATAGTAGTGCATTGAAACCTCCAGGTGCACACGCCCGTCGTAAAGCAGTCCTTCTTAAAACGGGGACTCTGTGCCTTCACCCAGCTGGCCCAACAAAGAGAAGGTGAATCATATAGACACGTGCCCACGATCAACCCTTGTTCTCAGTGCGATGGTGAGGTTGATCGTCAGCTCCCTGTGCTGGGTTCCCTCAAAACATAGACGAGGACCTTGCCAAGGTCTCTCTCATGGGTTCCTTGTCCTAGAGACTGTCACATTGGGGGACCCCCTCCATTCCGCGGAGATGATGATGATGGTGATGATGATGATATTTTGTAGCATCAGGGACCAGGAGGAGTCACTGTCACATCGAAGGAGTAATTGTAGCAGAATTGTCCATTTGTACGACCTTCCTGTTCTGATCCAACTTTGGAGGAGACGGTTCTAAGAGAAACATTCTTAATGTTATAAAGAAATGACCACCTTAAAGGCATGGCAGAGATTTGCGTTCTAATGCATTCATTTCCAGAACGTGGACTCATCCACGCACGATCATTTCATACTCAGCGTTCGATTTTGTGGGCGCCGAGGGAGCAGAATTAACTTCTTGTGGTTAATTATCTGTGGTCTGCCATAGGTCTGTTAAATGGGTAGAGGGAATGAGAAAGGACTTTGGGTCAGAAGCGGCACAAGTGTTCTCTCTCTCTCGTTGGGCCGTGTGGGGCCAGATGGTACCTATTTAATGGATTCGGATCTACTGCATCCCCTGTTTTGTCTGGTACACAGAAAAGAGAAAGATGATGAGGATACGGTTTGTGACTTTCTGAGAAACAGCCTGATACAGTGTATGCTCTGCCAGGTCTGTCAGATTGAAAGGCTTTTTTGCAAGCGGAACTCGCCATATTTGATGTGTGCTTTGTTGAAAAATGGACTGAGTTTCCCTGAAGTACGATTTCCGTGTTTTGAACATGTTCCGCGTGCATGTACTCCATTTTCACACAAAACGCCTTCCCCGCCTCCGAGACTCTGATGGGCAAAAGATGGGGCCCGCGCATGTGGCCCTCTCCGTCTGTCCCGCTGAGTCCGTAGTCCCACGGAAATATCTTCTTGTGAATGTTGCCGTCATGTTTAAGGAAACTCCTCTACAGAGTTGTTTCTGTAATTAATACTCTTCCTTTTTTAAGATTGCATGGAAGAAACCATTATCCCCCTGGCGTTTGGATGCAGTTACAAGATTCCTGGCCTCAACGATTAAATTGTCTTCGTTGATGTCCTTTATGTAGATCTGTTTCGTAACATATTACCACGAGTAAGAGTGTAAAGTAGGGGGACCCTGGGTGGCTACGTCCGTTAAGCGTCCAACTCTTGATTTCGGCTCAGGTCATGATCTTGGGTTCATGGGATGGAGTCCCGTGTGTCAGGTCCGTGGTCCGAGTGGAGTCTGTCTTTGATCCCTGCCTCTTGTCTCTCCTTCCTCACTCCCTCGAGCATGCTCTATCTTAAAAAAATAATAGTCTTTTTTTTTTTCTTTTTTCTTTTTTTTTTTTTTAACGTGTGAAGTACGGAAGCCGGTTGCCTGGTTTTCGGTGATCGTTCTGCACGTATTAAATGTATGATCCTAGGCGAGCCACATGGCATCTAGGTTAGTCTGTTTCTGCAGCTCTAAGATGGGATTATCCAAGGACCTCTTTTGTGGTTATAATGAGGATTTCAGGAATATTTGTGAAGCGCGTAGAATGTCTCATGGGCTGTAATAACACTACAGGCATGCTTGTTAGTATGGTGATTGTGTAACTCGCACTTGAGACATTTGCTTTTGCCAGCGTAGGAAATCTTGACACGGATCCTGTCCTTCAGCAAACTGTGAGTCCCACAGGGTGTTATGCTAGGGCATGGCCTCCGGGAGCCCAGCATTGGCATAAATCATTTCGTTTGGCCGGGATCCCTTGTTGTTCGTCGTATCTCATTGCCCTTCCGTGTCCCCGTCATGCCCCAGGGGCTGTGTGATCGCCCTGGTCTGCTTTCCGTGAGAATCGAGTTCGGTCGTTTTAGCAAAGAATGTCCCTGCCTCATCAGTGATTTTCTCCCCCTTCCTACATGATTATGAATCGGTGAATCGGTCAAGGACGTGAGAGAGAGAGAGAAATGAGCAACTGTGATCCAGCTTTAACGCTGGATGAGGACGTTGTGTCCTATGCAGGCACATAGTTGCAGACCAAGGGTGTGAGACTGTAGGTAGCAAGCCGGACAGAGAAAGACAAAGATGGTATGATACCACTTCTGTGTGCAGTCTTTAAAAAAATAAATTGAAAAAAAAAATGTTAAACTCGGGGCACCTGGGTGGCTGAGTGGGTTAAGGCCTCTACCTTTGGCTCAGGTAATGATCCTCTACCTTTGGCTCAGGTCATGATCTCAGGTCCTGGGATGGAGCCCTGCATCGGGCTCTCTGCTCTGCAGGGAGCCTGCTTCCTCCTCTCTCTCTCTCTCTCTCTCTGCCTGCCTGTCTGCCTACTTGTGATCTCTGCCTGTCAAATAAATAAATAAAATCTTTTTTTTAAAAAAATGTTAAACTCGTAAGCACTGACAGTAGAATGACGGTTGCCCGGGGCTGGGGTGAGGTGGTGGGGCAGCAGCAGGGTGATGGGGACTGGGGTCCGAGGATATAATGGTTAGCGTGGTGACGGCAGGGGACGGAACGTTTGCGTTACTGAAGTTCCATACCAGAGTCGGTCCTCCGTGTTCTCGTGCACACGGAGCATAAATCCATTTGTGATAGATACAGGGGAATCCTTTCGAAAAGTATATGGCAGCCAAGCATCGCGTTGTAAGCTTTAAACATCTCGCAATTTTATTTGTCACATATGCCTCTGCCAGGCTGAAAAAATACATCTGGGTCGTATCGACGGCGTCTCTCTGAGCATTTTATTTCTCGCTGTAAACAGTCTTTTTTTTTTTTTTTTTTTTTTTGGGGTGTCACCATAGAAGAGTCACTTATGTTCAGCATTGATTTTCAACTTGAGAAAGAGAGCAAAATTACAGCCTTGCGTCGGGGACAATCAAAGAGAGAGACAAGCGAACTGCTCCCAGGTCACACGTGCTCCCTCTTTACCAAGCCGCGTGTTTCAGAAGCACAGGTGTCGCCGGCGGTGTCCTCGCGGCTGGATGCGAGGAGCCTTTTTATTAAATGTATTGACTTATTATTACTAAATTTATTTACTGTTTCCTCGAGGAGGAGGATGGGGCCTGGAGATTGAGCCTAGAGAATGCGTCTTTGTAGACTCAGTGTCTGCACTTAATATATAATAAATGATTTCTTTTTTTTTTTTTTAAACTCCACATACCCATGAGCATCTCCAGCCTTGGGAACGTGTTGGGAGTTTCGCTTCTGTCATCGAGGCTGAGAGTCTCTCGCAATTAAGTGCTGAGCGCCGACATGCAGAAGGGACTCTGTCCGTTGCTTCCAAAGGACTCGGTGGCCGACGGGAATCCCAGGCAGGGAGAAGAGGTCAGGCCGTGTCCGTACACGTGGATTGGAGGTGGCAGGTGCTGCTTTCCCACTTTTTGCTCATCTGATGGGGGGTGAGGTGGTGAGGAAGAGGCGTCAGTGATGAAGCCGTGGTCTTCCCTCCGTCTGTGTGGAACAGCGATGCTTTCGGTGCAGCGGGAGAGCAAGGAAGGGTCACCTTGCAGAGCCCGCGTGATGGGCAGGAACGCGACCTGTGGGCACAAGTTCAGGCATGGCTCCCAGGTACAGGGGAGCTTCTGGCGAAGTTGGCCCTTCATCTGGGTGTTGCTTGCAGAAGCTGGTAAGAGCAGAACGCCAGGAGGGTCAGAACAGAATGCCGCAAAGCTGCATCCTTGGGGAGGAATTGGGAAGCTTCGTGGGAGGAGGTGGAGGGAACGGAGGGCCAGGCAGGAAACTGAGAAACACTGACACGTTCGGGAGGAGTGGGAAGACAGAGCTGCAGAACGCAGCAGAGAACTTCACCGTAGACGCGGGACCAAATCAGGTCACTCTTTTTTAATTTGGTTCATTATGCTGTAACTTGCATCGGGTCAAGTTAACCCTTTTAAATGGTCAACGTGGTCAGTTTGGGGACATCGATGGGAGTCTACAGTTGGGCAACACCATTCCATCAAGACATAGGACAGTTCCATGAGCGCTCCTGCCGCTTCCCCACCCCCTCCTCTAGATGTCCCTGCAGACATCTCCAGCGCACCCATTGCATGAACCCGTGGCTCACTTCTCCAGTACTTGTGTCTCTGTATCCACCCTCCTACGGAAGGACATGTGGGCTGTGTCTGGGCTTTTGGCGGCTGGGTCACAAACCTGTCATCCGTGGCCCATGCTGGAAGGGGTTGAAGAGTATGGGTTGAGGGCGCCTGGGTGGCTCAGTGGGTTAAGCCGCTGCCTTCGGCTCAGGTCATGATCCCAGGGTCCTGGGATCGAGTCCCGCATCGGGCTCTCTGCTCAGCGGGGAGCCTGCTTCCCTCTCCCTCTCTTTCTGTCTACTTGTGATCTCTCTCTGTCAAATAAATAAATAAAATCTTAAAAAAAAAAAGAGTATGGGTTGAGGTGCAACCAGAGTGAGGTAGGGTGAGAGCAGTGGATGGACAGTAGTGGGAAGGACATGTGTGATAAAGACGCCTACGTTACGAAATCTAGTCGTGAAAGGACAGGTAGCCAGAGACGTGTGCTTCCGGGGATAAATACAGGGAAACGTGGATTCTGTTATTTTCATGTCAGGAAACGTAAAGGTATTGGAGCAAATGGATACTTTCAGGGCAAATCCAAAGGTTTTGTATTTTATTTGCTGGGTGTTTTTGTTTGGTTTGCTGTTACCTCGTCCATACCCACCCCAAAAGATCACTGTGGTCATCAGACAAATAAATTGTCCCCAAAGAGAGCTGGACTTGAAAGACCCTTCCCCCAGTTGTTAACTAATTAACTGCTCTTTTGTCTTCTTGTAACCGCTTGTGCAAGAATACCCCTCCTCCCCTTGCAATAAAAGACCCTTCCCCCAGTTGTTGACCAATTTAACCGCTCTTTTGCCTTTCTGTAACCGCTTCGCTTTTAGGGTGTGACACTTGTCTCCTGTTTGAACAACATACCTTCTGCTGGGCGCCTGGGTGGCTCAGTGGGTTAAGCCGCTGCCTTCGGCTCAGGTCATGATCTCAGGGTCCTGGGATCGGGTCCCGCATCGGGCTCTCTGCTCACCGGCGAGCCTGCTGCCTCCTCTGTCTCTCTGCCTGCCCCACATCTACTTGTGATTTCTCTCTGTCAAATAAATAAATAAAATCTTTAAAAAAAAAAAAAAAAAACATACCTTCTGCTGATAGTCGAGGCATGGTCACGTAGGCAGGATGCTTCTCTGCTGAGGAATAAGGTCCAACTCCCTCTCCTCACTCCCCCTTCCCGCCTTTCTCCTCGCGCGCGCGGGTCCTCCAAAGCCAATCCGCCAACACCAAGTATGCCTTTTTCAAATGTTCAAATTGTCATCCAATCAGCTCCGCCCCACCCAAAACTTGTTTGTACCTGTCTATAAAAATCCTGCACCACCCCAGCCTGGGGTGCTCAGCTAGCAGGAGCTGCTGACCACCCGCGGGCGCCCGCGCTGCAGTAAAGAACCTCTTGCTGTTTGCATCCTGTGGCAGTGTTGAATTCTTGGGTAAGGGGATCCGCAGGTCTTTCAGGCTGTTTTCCTGTTGAAAATAAATCAGGAACTTCTTTCTCAAAGCCTTCGGTACTTTGTATCCTGAATAACAACAAAAGTCAGTACAATGGTATCAAAACTACTAGGAAATGAAACACATTGGAAGTACTCATTTTATTTTATTTTGTTTTCTTTTATTGTTTTGGAAGTACTAATTTTAAGTGTTTGCAAAGATGAGTGTAGGATACTATTGAAAATTAAATAATGATATCTTTTAAAAATGATTTTTATTTATTTATTTGAGAGAGAAAGAGAACAGATGGAGAGGGAGAAGCAGACTCCCTGCTGAGCCCAGAGCCAAATGCGGGGCTGGATCCCAGGATCCTGAGAGCAGGACCTGAACGGACAACAGAGGCTTAACCTTGACGGGCGGGGCGAGGACGTAGGGAAGGATTTGGAAGACTACAGTCTGGGAAAGTGAGTTGATCAGCATGTCCTCAATGGAGGGGGTATCTGGCTGCCTGGGCCAGAAGGAGACCTTGGCCTGAATGGAAATTGTTTCCATCTCTCTGTTTTCCCATGTGGCTGATTGCTTTCTGCCATATCCATGTACTTTGTATTCTGTGGCTGAGGCTCCCTGGTATAAAACATTAATCTCTGGAATAAAATTTATATGAACCAGCGCAACTTCTGCATTATCCCGGCATCATTCCCCCAGCGATCCGCGGCATCGGAGCTCATTCATGATGCGGAACAGGCGTGTATCCGCAGAACGAATGATGCTCAAGGTACAGGCGAGAAAAGTTCGGAGTGACGTTGCAAATAATTCAGGATCAGATAGATGTTGCTGTGATTCATTCTTTAAGTCTGAAATCCTCTTGGGAAGGTTTGAGGTCAACTCCTGATTTTATGAACGGATCGTGTTCCGTAACATAGAGAGGGTCATGTTGACCTCCCGCATGGTGCATAGGCAGCATTTTCCACCGCGGAGATCGTTATGGACCATTTTTCTGAATTTTTCAGTATGTCGCTCATCATTGCCTGGATATATCTATGTTGGAGAACTCTTAATGGGATGAGTATAGCCCTTAATGGGATGGACAGATAATTTCATAGGATCCTCTCTACAGAGACTTACCATTGGTTCTATGGTTTGTCACTTATTTTCAAGAATAAACCTACAATATCCTTGCCAGCTTGTTGGGCAGAGCCAGGAAGCCAGGTTCACAATACAACATGCCAGTCTCAAGCCGTGACCCCAGACTGCCTCAGCCGCAGAACCAAGGGCTGTGACCGGGGTCCGCTTTCTCATGGATGTGGCGATGGGTGGTCGGTTCCGATCTTGGCCCCGATAATTTCCCTGCTCCGTCTTCAGGATTAAGCCTGGCATGCTGTTGCGTAACGATGCATTCGTGCGTGGACCTTCTCAGTGAAAGCCAGACGTGGGGAGCGAAAGATTGTATCCCCTTCATCTTTGAATCGAGGCTGTGGTCCGTGCTGGGCCGCCGGAAGGTGATGCACTCTGTGCCTATGAGCTGCGTGTACAAACAGGAGAGGGATCTGAATGTTGTCCAGTTCGTGTGAACTCATTTAGACGGAGTGCATGCCTTCACGGTCGCCACGGCTGAGCACTGTTGTGTTAGGATTGGGGGCACAGTGCTACAGACCGGGGCGGTTCAGAGAAGAGGAAAAGCCACCCACCTGGTGTGCACACCGACACCCGCAGGTACGATGACACCGTAGCCTGTTTGAGAAACAGACGCAGCTGTCGGTTATGACTGCAGGGGTGTCTAGCGCTGGGACTTTGGGCAGGGCTTATTGTCTTCTCCTCCACGTTCTGTCCTGGCAACGGCACCATCCGTGTTGCCTGGGAGCCGGTTAGAAATGCCCACTGTCTGTCTGCACCGCAGATCGGCGAAAACACAATGTGCGGGTTACCTGTATCCCAGGGCATGGGCGTGTATACTGTTCGGAGAAACATGCCTAGACTGGCTTCACTTGAGTCCTTCGTTGGTAAGACAAAGGAACATCACGGGCCTAGGAAGACATGAAGGTTCCAGAATTGCGTTGAAATGCTTAAAACCCCGTGGTGGTATAGAAACGCAGACTCTTAAAAACCGAAATAACTGTAAACTGTCCCAGGAAACGGGGTTTGTGTTGGCTTGAATGGAACTCTAGGGGAGAGTGAGGCCCTCTTTCTTTTTCTCTCTGCACAGGCCCACTGAGCTCTGGACCTGTGTTCATCTTCAGCCGTGGCACCTGTACTAGAAACATTTCTTTGTAGAAAAGACACATGTACAAGTAAAGGTCTTCGAGGAGGGACCCAGATCAATTATTGTCATTTGCAAATGTCCTCCGTCATCAACCGCGGATCACATCAGGCGGGTTCCTCTGTAACAGGAATAGAGGAAGACGTCAGAACTGTCTTGAAATCAATTTCTCCCCATCTCTAAGTACATGGTGTTCTAAAAAGGTTAACGCGGTTGGTTTCTTGCACGTTAGGAAAGTCTGGTAAAACCTGGGGATTGACTATTAAGGCATTTCATGTTGTACGTGTAAGACAGTATGACGTAACCCACTAGAGATTACACATTGAGCTCTGAGGCCGTATTTAAACAGGGATTTATGCCTTTAAGCACAGAATACGGCTAAAGATAAAGAAATGTCCAACTTCTATGTGGTAGGGATATCACGTGGAGAATTATTTCACTTATGACAAATGGTCACATTAGTTCTCTGTAATAAAACACAGTCTGGGTCATAAAAACGCACGTCTGACGGAAGATTTGCCTTAATTTATGACCTTAATTTTGTGTCCAAATATCCCTAGCCATTCCTTTTTATTAATTTTATGTTTTTTTTAATGGTTTACTTATAAGCGGAATGCTGTCCCCAGACGGATGAGCCTGTTTACTAGTAAATCGGTAAACTGTACACATTGCCTGAAAATAAAGAATTTGGTCGTGATATATCAAAAATGAAGAAAGGTCGGTCTCCCAAGAGAGCGTGGTAGGTTACATCAGCTCAACCAAACTGGGCGTCCATGAATCAGTAATGTTTGCAGGTTGATGAGCCTTGCAGAGCACAAACTCTCGTTTTTCCTGCTCGGCACATCTCTATCATAATAAATCGGTAATTGGTTTTGTCCTATGATACTCTTCCTCTGTTACTGTTGGCAATCATCACATATAAATCTATAGGCTTATGGTTTCCTTTATGATACGCTTTTCATTAGTTTAACTCATCTTCCCCATCTTTGTGGAAGAGCTCCAGCAGAAATAATCCCCACAGTCAGACCTAGCACAGGCGAAGTTTGGGTTTTGTACTCATATTTCCTTCTTCTGTATTTGGTCTTGGTTACTTCACTAGCCCTGGCAATAGACTTACCATCTAAAAAGACGTGATTTTTCCTTCCACAAATGACTCTTTGGGATGAAGTCCCGCTACGGATCATTTTATTTATTTATTTATTTTTAGAAGATTGTATTTATTGATTTGACAGAGAGAGGAGATACAGCGAGAGAGGGAACACAAGCAAGGGGAATGGGAGAGGGAGAAGCAGGCTCCCCACTGAGCAGGGACCTTGACGTGGGGCTCGATCCCAGGACCCTGAGGTCATGACCTGAGCTGAAGGCAGACACTTAATGACTGAGCCATTCGGGCGTCCCAGTATGGAACCGTTTAAAGTGTCATGTACGTGTAGCCTTAGCATTCTACAATGATCCTTAAAAAGATGAAAAAATGGGCTCGGGAGAGAATTTGAAGAATGTTTGTGCAAAGTAACATTTCTGCCCTAGAGCACACGCAACCCATCACCAGGGAAACGCAATGTGTCTTACCATACAGGTGAAACGGAATAGCACAGTTTTCAGTAAGAATTCCTAGCGTTATGCAAACGCTCAAGATAGTTCTACATCAACGTCCCCCTACCTTCGTAACTTAATTGTTTGATTAGTCTTCAAACTACTGGGGGCTTGTATTTATTACGCCCTGCCTGTTTGTCCTTCTGTCTCTCTGCTCATGAGGGTCTCTAATGAGACATTCAGAACATGTCTGTTTTCCTGGAAGTTGCCTCTGAACGTGCATGATTGAGACTGCTGCGTGTCGAAGTGACTTTTCAGCTGGACACCTTTTCCGCAGCACTCTTGCGAAGCTACGGCTTCTTGTTTGCCGGCCGTGGGCTTACAGGGTCTCCATTGCTTTCGTACGTAGCCTGTTCCACCAAGGAAAGAAGCCCTGGGAATCCCAGCGCTCCCCCTACAGTATCGAGAGTCTCGGCCGGGTGGTGAAGGAGACAAGAGAGGAACACGACGTGTCACCTGCAGACCTCACCTGCTGTATCTCCCGTCTCGTTCTGTCCTTTCTAGTGACGCTTGTGAAGTCAACGCCTTACTTCCTTGTCCTTCCCTCTGACGTGGCAGGCCGCGCTGCCTGGTCCTAGTTCAATGTCCCCATGACTTCCTCTGCGGATGGAGGTCAGCCCAAACACACCCAGAGAGGGTAGGGCCATCTGCGTGACACCCACGAGACGGGGCTCCAAGTTGTCTCCTCCCTAAGAGGAATGAAGAAGGCTTTTTTGGTACTTGAAATTCAACATGCAACGTCGGCGAAGATTTTGAAAATGTGTGTATGAAGACAGGTTTGTTTTTGTTTTTGTTTTTGTTTTCTGGATAATAAGAGACAAGAAATTTAACTTAATGTAATTCAAACTAATTTAATTTTATTTTAACATAATCTCTACACCCACTGAGGGTCTTGAATATACAACCCCCAGATCAAGAGTTGCATGCTGTACAGACAGAGCCAGCCAGGTGCCCCTGAGACCAGGGATTTCAGATGAGTTTTTGGGTGGGATCCCGTGTCTGTTTACCTATCCTACCCCCGATGATACGATCCTGGAGTTTTTGGGGGTGGAGAGGGTTGCATTGGCATCCCGAAGGGGTGAGCATGTCCTGTAAATTAGACCAGTTGGATCGTGTCTTTGGGGAATTTGGGTGTTAAATGGGGCAGGAAAAGGGCCTCAGCGGATTCACCCCAGGAACCGCCCTCAAATGAGACACTGGGACAGTCAGTTCCTGCTGCTTGCATCCTGGAGATGTTTTTGTCCTTGTTGGATAATGGACTCAGTGTCTCCAACCTACTAGTTATTCCCATAGGAATAGGATATTCCAATAGGAATTGTGTGAGTCACTGCACAGTTTAAAATAAAAATCAGATCATCTCTCTCATATCTATGTTCCCGTCAAATGACTCAGAGCAGCAGAAGCCAGAGTGATTTCTTTAGTACAGAAGCGTTGCCTGTCGTATGGGAAATGCAATCCGTATTCTTGTGTTCAGGTCACCCGCAGTGGAATGCGCTCGGGCTCGGCATGAAGTCAGAGCAGAGTAGCGGGCCTTCGGGCGATGGGAAGTGCAGGCAGGATGAAGGGGACAACTGCTTGTGACAGGCGGTCCGTGAGGCCGTGGGGATGGAGATCACACCCGAGAAGGCCGTCAGCACTGGTTACACCAGAATCAGAAAACCCCCGTGTGTGCATTGAGCCGCACGTGGTCACGGATGAGATAAACATACAGAGGACGGATTGTGTTGTCCATAGCCCGTGATCACAGATCTCGATGCAAATCAGTTTAATGACGGCTAAATGCATGGTCTTGATTGATCAGTATGACGTTTGCCTTGGGAGATTTCATCTGATGCCCGTTGTATTTCACAATCCTCCCTCACCTTGCAAATGTTTGGAAGCCCAGGCCCTCTGGAGCTGCTCACCCTGTTCCCCGCCGAACCATTAGGAGACATGCATGGGCAGCGAGGAGCTTGGTGAATGTTCGGTCTTGGACGTCACCCCCTATTACGAAGGCTAGATACCAGCCTTTTGGGAATGTGTTTTGACTGGCCCTGGGAAAAGCCACACTCCCCCTCCTGTCACGTCCACCATGAAAGACCAGGGCAGTGCCCAAGGAGGGCACGTTTGTTTCTAGGAAACCGAATGTTACCAAGTTAGGGTGCTCTCTACGGAGTCATTGTGCAATGATAGTAAAATAAAGAGCTGAAAATGTCCACGTGGACCGTGCCGTTGACGACGGATAGTTGGATATTCATGAATTGATGACGGTGATACGTGAGCCGCGGAAGGGTTCTTTCTGTTCCGTCGCAAGATCCTAGAGTGTCTATTCCCCTGTGGGGGGTGCAGGGGCTGACGTGGTCTTCCTGGTCGTGATGCCCTCGAGGACTGGGATGTAGGTCAAGCACGAGTCATTAGGTCAATTATAAATAAACACAGACACACACAAGCAGCACGGCTTCTGTGAGTAAGCAAGTGTCCACTTTAGAAAACTAGTGTAGACTTGCCTTGGTCTTCTCTTTCCGTTTGTAGTTGTTTGGGGCTCCCGCTAACACGTCTTCAGAGTTTTGCCTCCTGGAAACTAATGTCTCCACGTTCAGTGTTGTTTAACTAAACTTCCCGTGGCTCCTCTGACTTATGAATCTTTTTCTTTGTGTTTCCTCAAATGGACATAATGTTCTTGATAAATATGTAGGATATCTATTTTCTTTAGGCTTAAGACTCAAATTTTAACATTTTAGGAGTCACCTTGAGGTCTCCTAATAACCCAGCCTCTCCCGTCGGGAGTTCCACAAATTATTTTTCTCTTAAAACTTTTCAGACATTTAAAAATAAAAATAATAAAAATTCTCAGTTCATGAAATGTGTGAAAACGGGCGTGGAGACGATTTGGAGACCTGGGGACATGGTCTGCTGGACTGTGTTTCATGTCAGCATTGGGTATTAGATCGAACTCTTTGCAAGAGAGAGAACAGGCCTGTCTGAATAAGGAGACCTGTTTTCTGATTTTTCTCCCGATTCTGTAGTGCGTTGAGAGTTCTCTGAATGAACCATGGAAGGAAAGAACTTCATGTATATTTTTACAAATATTATCCTCATCATGTGTCCTGGGAGAGTAGACACCGAGGCCACATTCGTATTTCCAAATGTTTATTTTAGCTTCTAGATGTCATGTTTAATGCAGAGATCAACCATCTGTTGAATTATTGTGTATTTTTTTATGATGCTGTAGATCAGTGAGACATATAAAATGCATTGACCAAGATTTATAGAAATTGGTCATTGTCTAAACATGATTTCATTGGTGTTTTCGGAGCTGACTGTAATTCCTCTCTATATTTCCATATGTCCGTACTGTTACAGCTAAGGACAGAATCAAACCTTTACATACACTGTTCTGTAAAAGCTTTGAGCCTCAGGTGGTGCACTTGGCTTGGGGAATTTGGGAGGTTCTATTGTGATGTCATGTTCAGACAATCAACTGCCATGAGATGTAGCCTATAGTCAGGGCTGGTTGATAACTTCCAAGACCACATAATATCCTAGCTTTCCTTGGGTAATGTAAGTCAGAAGGCTCAGGGAAGGGTGTCCTAATCCTCAGGAGGAAAAACTCTGTGGTAGTTCTAATCCCAGCATCTAGCACTCGACATGCCACATCCTCAAATCTAAGATGGTACTGATTAAAAGTGAGCCTCTCTGTGCCACCAAGAAATTGTTTTAAAAGGTCACTTTAGCACAGTCCATCAATTTTAAGACACTCGCCAACTCTAAGTCTGTTCCTTAGAATCAGTGAAATACAGTATTAAAATGCCAGGTGATACACAGCGGAGAATTATCTAATTTCAACTTCGAATGTGATGATGATCCAGGCAATACTGATTATCGCACACAAACCATTTTTATTTTTCAGTGCTTTATTTCCTTCTTTCTAGTTGTACTAATACGATCGTTTCTGGGGAGTCAATAGCATGAGACATGTTGAATACCTTATTGGACCTTACACAGTTAATTACTCCATGAGCTGGCAAAACACAGGTGCACATATGTACCGAATGCTGAAAGGTCACAGAATGTGTGTCTGAATGGCAGGCTTCTTCCCCCCATGCAGGACTGGGGACCCAGGGTCCCTGTGTCTTATGGAAGCACCATCTTCCCCGCCAGCGTTCCAAGCTTTCTGGGCTTGGGGCTTCAAGTTAGTAGAAGTTGAATGAGCGTAGGAGGTTTTCATACTGAGGCTCAACGCTTTTGCTTCCATGCCTTCCTCTGGCCCTTGGTCACATGACAGCCCGCAAGGCGAGGGGTCTGTTGGGAGGCAACTAGGTGAGGTTGGGATGCGGTCTTGCCTTTCGCTAATAAAAAGAGAAAGGTGCTTCCTCCAACTGGAATCTTTGAGGTTTCCTTAACTCACATGCCTCTAGCCCACTCTTTCCAAATTCTATCCCAATGGGCAAAGATGACCAACATGTAGGCAACCATGGTTCTCTCCTGCCTTCCCATACCCCGTCCGTCCTTCTCCAGTGTCTTTCATGTTCAATGCAATGGGCGATTCTGAACTTCACTCCCTGTGACTTTAGAATAACGCTCTTTAAATTTTTCACAGTGACATTTCTTCCTAGGCTGGGAATATGATCCTTGCTCTAACCTCCTAGTCTACTGTAGTGACTGACAGGTAATAAGTGTTAAAATTAGCAGCTCGGAATTTCACTGTCATGGTCCTGATGCCTGTTGGGAGGTGTTTCCGGAAGATGTGCTCACACAGGTTTGTGCATTCCATCCACGCTTTAGGTTAAAACCCCACCATTGTGAGAGAAACAGTCAAGCTGTAAGTAGCCAGCACTGGGGGAACATTGGCTCATTTTAACAACTTACTTGTAGAATGGATGAGACTGCCAAAAATTCTGGAGTGCTTTTGCCTTCTCTTGTCCCCGTGGTGCTTTCTGAATACATTTTATGTTTCTGATCCTGGGATGTGAATAAAAGCCCATCATTGCCAACAGGTGGGGAACCAGCCAGGCACACAGGCGGGAGCGGTTCTCCCTGCTTTACTTCGTGATGGAAACGTCCCACTGAGAGGCTCGAAAGGCTCAGCCATCCCAACAGCTTGGAATTGTGCTTATTGCATTCAGCCTTTTGCTTGATTTTTTAAAAAGTAATGAATCAATTATGCAGATGTCTTTGTAGGGCTCTGCATTGCAGAAATCATGTCTCTTGGCATGGACAATGGCATTAATGCAACAATGAAGGGTAAAAAAAATTGCAAATGTTGATCTTGTATGTAGAAAACCCTAAGAGTTCCATGCAAAAAGTGTTAGAACTAATAACTGAATTCAGCAAAGCTACAAGATGCAGGCACAAATCCAGGCACAAAAATTACTTGCTTTCTGTACGCTAACAGCGAACTCTCTGGAAAGGAAATTAGGAAAACAGTCCCATTTAAAGCAGCATTAAAAAGAGTAAAATACTTAGGAATAAACCAGAGAGATGAACGCTTGTTCACGTCCAACTGGAAAACATTGTTGAAAGAAATTAAAGAAGACAGAAATAAATGCAAAGTCATCCTGTGCTCATGGAGTAGAAGACAGTATTGTTAAAATGTTCACACAACACAAAACACTCTACAGATTCAATGCAATTCCTATCACAGTTCCAGGACGACAGGGGTGCCTGGAGGGCTCAGCGGGTAAAGCATCTGACTTTGGGTTTCAGTTCAGGTCATGACCTCGGAGTTGTGAGATCAAGCCCCATGCCCAGCTCTGTGCTTGGTGTGGAGCCTCTTATGATTCTGTCTTTCCCTCGCTGTCCATTCCGCTCCCAGCACGCACATGATTGATCTCTCTCTCCCGCTCTCTTGAAAGAAAGATAGGAAGAAAGAAAGGAAGGAAATAAGGAAGAAAGAAAGGAGACAGGAACAGAATTGAGAATCCAGAAATAACCTGTTGCATATGGTCCGGTCATTTTCAACAAGAGTGCCAAGACCACACAATAGGGAAACGGATAGTCTTTTTTTAACAAAGTGTGTTGCAAAAACTGAATATCCCTATGGAAAAGATTGAGGTGGAAACTGTACCTTAAACCATATGCAGAAGTTAACTCAAACTGGATTAAAAATGTAAACCCAAGACTTAAAAGTATAAAATTCTTAGAAGAAGATGTAGGGACAAGCTTTATTCCATTGCATTTGGCAATGATTTCTCAGCTATGGCCTCAGAAGCAGAGGAATTAAAAGTAAAAACAGACTAAGTGAGACTACATCAAACTTGAAATCCACAGAGCAAAGGAAACAACAAAATGAAAAGGCAACCTACAAAATGGGGGAAATATTTGTAAATTATACATTTGATAAAGGGTTAATGGGCAGAATAGATAGGGCTCCTACAACTCTACATTACAGATAAAGCCCAAGGAGCGCTTGGATGGCTCAGTCGGTCAAGTGTCCAACTCTTGATCTCAGCCCAAGTCTTGATCTCGGGGTTGAGTTCAAGCCCTTGTTGGGCTTCACCCTGGACATAGGTCCTACTTCAAACAAACAAAACCACACCAAGAACGTAATTGAGAAGAAAAAAAAAAAATGATCAAAAACTTGAATACCCATTTCGGCAAAGAAGATATACAAGTGTCCAATAATCATATGAAAGGATGCTCCACATGAGTACTGATTAGACAAATGCATGTCCATTATGGTGTTGAGTATTAAAACAGACTCCCCGAAAAACCCTTCAAGTGTTGGTGAAGGTGTAGAGACATGTGAGTCCTTTGCACTGTTTAGTGGGCCTGGAGAATGGTATAGATTTTTTGGTGAGTCTGTTTTGGGGATACCTCAAAAATTTAAAAAAAATAGAATCATCACATGACCCAGAAATCCACTTCTAAATATTTATATCTAGAAGAATTTGAAGCAGGATGTCAACAAGGCATTTGAGTATCCGTGTGCATTACAGCATTGTTCATAATATCCAAGATGTGGAAGAATTCCAAGTACTCGTCAGTGGATGAATAGAATGTTCTTCCGTCTTAATAAGAAGAAAGAAATCTTATTTCATGCTTCCAAATGCATGGACCTTGAAGACATTATTCAAAGTGAATTAAGCCAATCACAAGAGACACATGCTACATGAATCCGCTATATGAGGTATCTAAATTAGTCCTATCCGTCAACTCAGAAAGTCGAGTTGTGGTTGCTAGGGGAGGGGGACATGTCCAATGGCAGTAGAGTTTCCATTTTGCAAGGTGGGAAAGTTCTAGAGACCTGTTGCGCAACCGTGAACGTACTTCACATATATAAGGTGCCATCCCTTTAAAAATGTGTAGCAAGTAACACAAAAGGCTAAATAATAACATGGAAGCCTTCACACTCTGTTTATTTCAAAATACCTTTTTGAGTCACGTCTCCAACGATTCCACACATGTCTTTCGAACCAGATTTCATTATCTAATCACCGTGGGAATCATGTCATTGAGGGTATGTTATTGAAGTCTTCAGGGCATTTTTGAAATCTATAATTCTTTCTGGAGAGCAAGATTGCTAGTTTCTACCTGAAAATTTGTGATTCTGGGCACTGTAGCACTTACTTGTCTTGAAAGGCTTCCAACAATGCAATTTTTTTGGGCAATTTTATTGAAAGTACAATAAATACACCCATTGGAAGTTTTACTTTTGACTATTGTGTGATATGTCTTTATGCAAATATATAAATAATTTTGAGAAGAATAGTTCTGCACCTACTGAGCATGACCAGAAAGGTAAAACAGGATTTCTTATGTCAGTTGTGAGGGGGAGGTATTAGGACGTATCGTTTGCTTTAGTTTGGGTTCCTCCATGAGTGCACGTGGTGATTCGTGTTCAGAGGAAGTGGGTTGTTTGAAATCTAAGGTTAGGTGAATGGGAAATTGAGACAGGGCAGAGAAGGTTGTATTTAGAGAGAGAGAAAGAGAGCATAAGCACAGGGAGGGGAAGAGAGAAAGAAAGGGGCAGAGGCAGAGGGAGAAGCAGACTCCCTGCAGAGTAGGGATCCCTTCCTGGGGCTCAATCCTAAACCCCCAAATCATGCCCTGAGCCTAAGGCAGATGCTTAACTGAACTGAGCCACCCAAGTGTCCCTGGAAAATGTTTGTTTTAATAATACACCACTCTTAACTCAATATACCTGAACTACTATTTGATCATGTAATCAATTTAACATTAGTGAGGTCTATCGTGTACATTTTTTAAATTAAGTCTTCAGGGTGGGTGTGCATTTTGCACAAAAGCATGTCTTGGTCCAGATGCTGCACATTTCAAGTGCTCAGTCAAGTTGTGCTTAGTGGCTACCCTGTTGGAATTTACAGCAGGAAACAGGGGGTTCTGGGCAGGCTTCCGAGCGAATGCAGAGGGAACGTGTAACATACTGGAAATTTCCACGTGTTTTCATTATAAACATGAAGGAAATACACAGTAACAAAAACGTTATTTTAGAAAATAACATAAATTATTATCACGTCCTATCCTGTTCTAAGGTTTTTTCATGGTGGTATGCTAATTTTTACTCAACTGAATATTAAATTTGAATTTTACCCCCACTCCACAGTTAAGAATTTCCGAGGAATGTTCTAAAAGTCTTCTCAACTTGCTTTGGATCTCTTCCAAGGAAGCCAGTAATTATGGCTTGAACTTTGCTGTCAAGGTTTTGAGGTGATTAAACAGGTTTTCAAGTTAATTAAAATGTGTCAGAATATATCCAGCATCTCCCTCTTTTCCTAGGTTAAATGATATCTAAGATGAAGGGGAGATTAAAATCTGACATTATCAGGCTTTTTAAACTATATTCAATGTGAGGCATTGTGTCTGGATCGTAGTTTTTTTTTTTTTGTTTGTTTGTTTTTACTAAATCTATAATTCACCCATAAATATCCGCATTTACTAAGACATTAAAGCAATTCTTGTAATGAATCATTCTTCCTTTTGGAAATTATCTAAGATGTGGGTTTGCCGGTGCATGTATATTTTCCTAATGAACACAAGGCATTTTGACTTTTAAAGACCTTTGATTGATCTCTGACATCATATTATCTAAAATATCTTATTGCTATAGATGGAATTTGATGGGGGAAAAGAGGAGTCGCCCTCAAGACCTCGAACATGCTCACCTCACAGTGATATTCCCAATGAATTTGAAGAGCCTTGGCATGGAGTTTGCTCCACACCGCCTCCTAAGTAGTGAGTAGGGAGTCACACTCTGCCCATGTATGCATTCGGGGGAAAGAAATTAAAGAATCATGGTCCTATCATAGAGCCCATAGTACCCATTTATTGGGTTCATTCCCCCTTACCATTAAAATAGGTCTTTGGCGGGAAACTGTAAATGTACCTACACAGAGCTGCACCGTCCATACTGTCCTGTGGTCATCCTAATAATGCATGTCCTCTCCACGTGCACATGTGAGCCTGTGCACAGCAGATCCTGGGGTACTCTGCAAAGAAAGCACCTGACTAAATGCCTGGATAGGAACTCTAACTGGCATTGTCCGTTATAGTTTACAAAGTGTTTTACCATACCTATGGGAAAGCATATGCACCCTTTCTCTCTAACTAGCCGGCTTTTGCCAATATCTTGCCCACTGTCCTATGCTGTGCTAGAGAGCATAACTCCTTCTGCAGGTTGGGGAACATGTCCAGCACTGAATCCCCACACACTCTTTGAGTTGGCGTCTTGAGATAAGGAATGTCTTCCCTATATCCCGGAGAAAAGCTATGGGGACGTCTCTTGGTCGAGGACTCCAAGTTCCACTGAAAATACGTAATTTGTTCAAGTTCACCTTGCGTATAAATGGTCACCCAGGGAGTTAAAGCTTTATTTCTTTCTCCCGATATGGCCATGTGGATGGTACTGATGTACACCATTGAATTATGACGTACAGTTAATAAGAAATCATCATCTCAGACCTCCTTGATGAAACCCTAAGTTGGAAGATGGACTTGGAAAACAGGACCTTCCTTCAAGGGATGATGTTGTAGGACGACTGTTTGGAATGTGGGTCATAGGATGGACGTGTTTCCGATGTCCTTTTAGGGTTGAGTCTGGACCTGATATCATTGTAGCTTCTGGTTCATGGAAATGTTCAACAAAAGTTCCAGTTGACATCTAAAGAGAGGCGAGAGTGACCGGAAATCATACCCCTGTGAATGCACCATGAACTGTCTCACGGTGGTGTATCAATGCCGGATGGTACTAATGGCTCTGAAGAGCTCTGTGGTAGCACGCCAATGATGAGACTATCTAACCATGGGCCATTTTCTAGTATCTGTCACCACGTAAAGCTGTGTACTGTTTGATTCATCACCATAATCATTTAATAAATGTTGGAGGACCCAAAATGTCTGGGAGTTACCAACCAAAGAGGAGCTAAACATTCTTTTTAAAGGGCTGCTTGGGGGAACCACATGTCTATATTGTTGCCTGTCCTGCCCAGAAGAGAAGGAACCCCTTCCCAGAAGTTGAGCTCTTCAAGTCCTGCCACATCGAGGGATAGCAATGGACAGCTAAGGTACGGTGTCATGTCTACTGTTTCATCTGCAACGTATTTCCGGTCTCATGTAGTATTTTAATCTGGCAGTCACAGGCATTGCTAAGATGGTCCCAAAAGTCTAATAATTATAAAACTGGATTATGTAGTAATCACAACATGGAATATCCAGGTCCCATATTACACCCAAGAAGGAACACTGACAGATCTCTTAATTCAGTTCTGAACACCAAGTGACCTCCCAATTTGCAAAAAATGCAATATTTATGGAAGGGTGGATTGCAGATTGGGTAACTCTCCTGTAGGCCTGCTTAGCAGGGGTATCCATAGTCCCTAGAGTAGCAGTAACCTGGTGCTGGAATGAAGTTAAGTGGTAAAATGAGAGGAAGGGTTTGGTCTCCATGCCTGAAGTCTGAGATGTGACAAAGATGGTTTGTGAAGGAATTTCCTGGCCTTCGGATCTGCAGTTAAGCGGGACGTCCTTAAAAGCATGGATTTAGGAGTTGGCCAGGCCTGCAGCCGAATGCCCTTCTCAGTCCTGGTTGGGGCTGGGGAGTGCATAGGAATGGGTTGCTGTGTTGTAGGTATATGCACCTTCCAGATTCTTGGTGATGCCAAATTAACGTTGGCCATCCCTCAGTGGTGCACACTTGCATCTGAGGGTTTGAGAGTTTTCAGTCCTCTCTATCCTTGAGGCTCTGTTCTCACTGGTATTATGTATTATAAGGATCTTTGTACATCACAGGGTTGTTGGTGACAGATGGAAAGATCAAAATGGATCCATCCTGCTATGTTGCAGAATGTGATTTATAGCTACTGTTCAATACTATTGGGGAACTTTCTGATTATTTCATGTGTTTTCATGGTACATTGCTGACCCCTTGGAAAAGCACTTTGTTCAACCCATTGAGATTCTGTTATTTCCAAATGAAAATGTTGGTTTCGATATGTATCAAAGTCTCTTTCTTATTATCCATGACTTGTCTAGAACTTGGTAGTGACGTGTAATGGCTCTCCTTTGAAATGAAAGATGAATGGTCTGAATTCATATGAGTACATTTCACTATCTTAAGATATCAAGTCCTGTAAGAATTTGTCTGAAATAAATATTTCTTTATAAGGAAAAAAATTACACTAATAAAAAATGTTACAATGAACTATTCCATCCATAGGATTTCCTACCATGAATATGTCAAACTACAATTAATTCTTGGAATGGTCATTTGTTTGGTGGTATGGATTTAATGCACGTGTGTCCTATCACCTTCAAGGTTCATGAGCTAATGTGCGACTCTCCAATGTGATGGTGGTGTTTAGAAATGGGGAATTTGGGAGGTTTCACCTAACCATCCTAAAGACAGTCACCTACCACCCAAAACGACGTCTCTCACCAGAACTTGCCCTTCCTGCCACCTGGATGCTGGACGTCAGCCTCCAGAGCTCTGAGAAGCAAATGCTTGGTGTTGAAGTCCCTCCACCCGTGGAATTTGTTATAGCGGCCTGCACAAACTAAGATCGCTTTCAGCTTTGCTCTGTTTTCTTTAGGTTGTACCATTAAGGAATTATGATGCGCACTGCCTTGTCTACTTCAGGTTGGAGATCGTACCTGCTAGTCCATACCCACCCTTCTCGGAGAGCATTTTGGTGATTCATGGCCCTTTTTACACTTTCAGATACATTTAAAAAGATTTCCTCGAGTTCGATACTGTTCTATTTTTTTCTTGCCCCTCAGTCCTTTTTGTACTTGAGATCCTCCTTCTGGGAGCATTTTTTTCCCCCTCTTCCCTAACTACTTGCTTTAGGGATTTCTTTAGTGGGCCTGTCTTGATGGTAAATTGTCACAGTTTCTGTGATCTAAAATCTATTCCTACCTTGTCCTTGAGAAGATTGTTCTGTTGGGAGTGCAGTTACGGGTTGTCGTTATTTTCTGGTGATGGGACGAGTGGTTTTCACTCTGCTCTGACTGCCTTTGATCCTATGGAGAAGTTGACTGTCCGTGTGCAGGAAACACTTCGTTGGCTAGTGAGTGTGTGTGTGTGTATGTGTGTGTGTGTGTGTGTGTGTGTATACACAGGATCCCGTTTCAATCTCCTCTTTGACATTGGTGTTTGGGGCATCCGCCATTTTCATTACTATCTCCACATGTGGATTCCTTGTCTTTTTTCCTGCATGACTTTTGTTTGTCATTTACTGAATCTGATAAACTGTGGTGCATTTCATCCTCTGTGGGAAATGCCTGTTCTCAACCTGAGGGTCCTGATTCTCTGTCCGCTCTTCCGGGACCTCCGTTTCCTGGTAGTAGAGTTTCCCATGCAGTTTTGTCCTCATTTCATTGTCTGCATTCCTTCCCATACTATCGTATCTCTCTTCCATGTTGATAGTTTAATTTTTATGTCTGTGTCCTCTGCTCCTTGAATATGGCCACCCACAGATTGTAATTTGCATTGGTTGGGAGGTCAAGACGTCCTGCGATGGTGCAGACAGCTGGATTTCATGTCCTAGTTCTGATGCATATTAGCTGTGTGACTTCAGGGCAATCAATTACTTTCCACCCCATAAGCCTGTTGAAAGGATTACATGAGTCAATGTGTTACAGTTCTTCTATCGGTTTCTTGCATGTTGTAAACCATATCTTATTTTGGAT
Source organism: Mustela nigripes (assembly GCF_022355385.1). Classification (NCBI taxonomy): domain Eukaryota; kingdom Metazoa; phylum Chordata; class Mammalia; order Carnivora; family Mustelidae; genus Mustela; species Mustela nigripes. Next base: position 119,553,410 of record NC_081575.1, on the reverse strand, counting down.
ATTGCTTCCAGTTTCAAACATATATTCACATTTATATAATTTTGAAGCTTCTTCCAACTCTTTTAGTTTTTTTTATTCCCCTAATTTAATACTACTTTCTCCTTACTCATGAGCAGAAATGCTTCTTTTTGTTTAATGATATTGTTTATTGTTTATTACTTTGTGTTGGGTTGTTCCAATATCTAAAGTATCTAGAGTGTCCGATTCTGTCATTTGCTCATTTTCTCAACTCTTGCACATTCCCCTGGTCCCTGCTTGGTCTGTGGCTTCTGACTGACTAGTGTTTGCTGGAATTTTGCATAGGATAAGTCTTTGTGGATTGTGATTTCAATCAGCCTCTTTTTTTTTTTTTCTTTAAAGATTTTATTTATTTATTTGACAGACAGAGATCACAAGTAGGCAGATAGGCAGGCAGAGAAAGAAAAAGAGGGAAGCAGGGTCCTTGCTGAGCAGAGAGCCCAGTATAGAGCTCGATCCCAGGACCCTGAAGGCAGAGACTTTAACCCACTGAGCCACGCAAGGGCCCCTCAATCAGCCTCTTAATGGAAGATTTGTGTTTACACTCGGCAGGGTCCTCAATGTATTAACAACCTAAACCCACATCAAATCATATTTCTGAGCTTGAATTTTTTTAGCTATACAATTGGTGTGAATTCACACCAGAAACCTATAGGGATTTTTAGGGATGGCACCCCCCACCTCAGATGCATCCAGGCCTATCTCAAAAACATAAAATTTTGTTTTCCCTTGATTCTGATTTTTTGTTGTTTTCACTCATTTGTTCACCTTTTCGCAGGATGGATGCATTTCAAGTGTCTGGCCTTATCCTTGTCTTGTCAGAACCTAAGACATTTTCTCCATTACTTGTGCAAACACTAAAATCGAGGCTCTTCCTGGCTGGGATGCGCATATATCATAATGGCAGGGACAGGGATTAGTACTAGTTTACTTCTCTTGATTTTCTTTTCCTTCTATTTTATTTTATTTTGCTTTTCAGAATTAATCTTTTGTATAAACTCATGTGCATTTTAGAGGATGCATTCAAGTATTTTATCCTGGCATTCCTACTTCAAAATATGTAGTCTACCACATTGCTAGAATTGGAGCATCTTGTAATTGAGTAGAAACCCCTTAAAATACTTCTTGAATTTTTATTGAGTTTCCCATTTTTCCGTTCCAGCACTTCTCCATCATGAAGCATCTGTTCTGATTCTTCTCCCCAATTTTGTTCTTGTTGGCTGTTGGTCCCTTTGGATGGATGTCAGCTTTTCTCTCTAGGTTCACTGGGCTTCTGCAGTGTGTTCTTGAAGGATCTGTTCCTGGTAGATTCAGGAAATGGTGGAATAATCAGGATTATTTTAGATGATGTTTTACAGGCTAGATAATTTCTCCACAGGTGAAAGTCTGCTCTCCATGGAGTGGATTATAGCATGGTTTCCATTGTTCAGTGTTCTTGCACATCACCTGGTTTTGTAAAACGCAACTATGATTCAGTTGATCTAGAGTAGACCCTAAGAGTCTGTATTTCTGGAAAGGTCCCCGTAGTTCTAAACTTCTTGGACCAGGCAGCACACTTGGCATAGCAAGGGGTTAGCAGAGAAGGATGAAGTCTTAGGGAAGTTAACTCTCGGGAAAGACACTGTTCCATGTTCATGGAATGGTGATCAGGAGTGACTTCCACCAGAAGGCAGGATAAGCAGTATAGTACAATGAGAAGGGTGAAGACGTTGAAATTAGGCAGGCCTAGACTGAGGACATATTTCAATTAGCAATGGGTATGCTTCCTGCATTCCTTAACAAAGGTGCAAATTCTACTTCTTTATCTTTGTCAAGTTATGCCTCGCCCTGTGAGTTGTTAGCTGGTAACATGTTGACCAGATGCATCTGTCTTCTGTCTGTCGTTCTCTCTCTCCATTTAGAATCACTTTCTTGCCACCCTATAATTTGTGACGAGTTCCCAGATGACTTATAGGTGTGTACATGTACAGAGGGGACATGATCCAAGCAGCGGGGCCAGGTAGCTTCTGGGAGGGCTTGAAGTATTGCCTCAGCTTTCCATAAGGAAGAATTAGATGTTTGTTGGTTGCACTGGTGAGATTTGGGGATTTCTCATTACTACAGCACAGTCTAACCCTTGATGAGTCATACGCCCAAAACCAGTAAAACTGAAGCTTTACTTGGAAGGGTTGGAAATATGAACCAGGTCAGTCAATGGAGCTCAATCCTTCTTTTGGGAAGGGGAGATGGTGAACTTACTGGATTGTTACCAAGACGAGTGTATTTGCATAAGTGTGTAGATACATAAAAGATAGATACCAAGATTTAAAAAATATAGGAATTATTTTTAAATTGCTGTTTTTGTGGAAATAGAATTGTAGGACATGGGTCAACAAACCACAACTTAGCAGGCCAAATTTGATCCTTTCCTTGTGTAGTTAAAAAAAAAATGTTAATGAAATACAGATTCTCCCATTCATTTATAAATCATCTATGACTGCTTTGTTATGACACCACCAGGGTTCCATAGTTCAGAGGTCCTATTACCCACTAAGCCAAAAATATTTACTTTCTCACCTTTTATAGACTGTCTTTGGTGACTCCTGTTGTAGACCTACATCCTAGGCTAACATGGGATGGTACAGGAGTTAAGTGTGATTTTCTTGCCAAACGGACATCTCAGCTCTTTCTGGTTGGATGAAGGTGGAGCATGTCAAAGAAAATTGGATGCAGAACCATGAGGCGAGGTCACCAGTGTTTTAACAATACTAGGTCACCTATTGGGTTAGACCTGATAGGCTATTTATGTAAGATGGGATCTATTCACCGAGTCCTCTGATATGTGAAGTACGACAATAGGTTTTAATATTGGGGTGAAAAAAAAAGTCCCTTCTTACTTAGATGCTTCTTCCCGAAGAAGCAAAATCAAGAAATGACAGCACACTTTATGCCTCCAGGTGGCAGATTTCTTTAGAAGAGTTTTTTTGAAAGCCACTATTCTATTGTTTTCCTACTGTAAAAGATAAGGGCTCTTTAAAAGAGCAACTAGGAGGATATAACAGTGAGAAGAGCAGCAAAGAGTTCTTGAAAGATCTGTAACAAAAATATGTCACAATTTTAGCATTGTGAAAGCAAGGAGCAGTAATTGAAAACTACAAAATTAATGGCAGAGGACATGCCTTTGGGCCTCTCTCTCACACGGACGGCTGCGCTTCCTGCTGAATCAGCCGAGTCCTTCCCATTCTCACAGCTTATGGCCAAAGAAATAATGATATGTGATGCCAAATCTAATGGAGGATAAAATACAGATGCAAGGGGGAGATGGCAGAAGGAGGTAGGTTCTTCCCAGCTTTGTAGATTGGATTTGTGTCTACAACGTGAATCCTGGCAGTTAGCCACTTGGTGGGAACAATGCCAGCCAAGATAGGGAGATATGATTTTCTCTTCTTTCTTTCTTTCTTTCTTTCTTTCTTTCTTTCTTTCTTTCTTTCTTTCTTTCTTTCTTCCTCCTTATTTGCTTTGGGGAAGGGGGTAGTGTCCGTGTGGAGGGGGGAGAATTGCACATGCTATTGCATATGGAGTTCTTCTGGGGCTCTGAATGTAAATGGCCTTCGCATCCCTTATCAAGGATTGAGCAAGCGTGGAGGCTAGGCTGGTCATGTGCTCCGTTAGGACACCAAATCCTGTTTAAATTAAATGATGAGACTGGATTGGCATTCACCTGAGCAGCAGTATGGACACGAAAGAGAAATTATTATTTCTTGGGCTGCCCTATCTGTTTTTCATTTCGGCCCTGAATTTTTGGTTATTCCTTAAATTGCATGGACCATAACCAATTCTTGCCAATCACTTTTCTTTTGTTCTTTTGTTAGTTGTGAGTAGTTTAATTGTGTAAAACCAATTATCCCTATCCAACACCCATAGGTATCACATTTTTCGCTTTTATTCTTGTTTCTTCAATTCTGTGGTCTGTAGGGCCAAAGTTCACACAAACCTAGCCACTATTAGAGCTAGGTTTCAATTGCATCCCCCCAAATTCATACGGAGAAGTCCTAACCCCCGGAACCTCAGTGCATCACTGTATTTGGAGACAGGATCTTTATCAAGGTAATTACCGTAAAATGAGGTAGGTTGAGTGAGGCCTTAATCCAATAGGACTGGTGTGTTTTTAGGAAGATGAGGTTACAGCTCAGAAAAGCACAGAGGGAAGATGATATAAAGACCGTATCTTCATATCATCAATCATATCATATCAAGGGGAAAGATGGCATCTGCTTATCTGAGGATACAGGCCTCAGGAAAAAACAAGCCTATCAACACCTTCATTTCTGAATTTTCATCTCATCCTTGAGAACGTAGATTTCTGTTGCATAAACCATTTAGTTGGTGGCATTTTGTTATGGCATCCCTAGAATTGTTTTTATCTAGTATAGAAGCACTTACATTAGTGGTATTGGCATTGAATTAGAAGTGTTTCAAAGGATCTACTGCTGTCATGTTTATGTAGTGGTCCTACCCCTACTATCGCTGACATTTCTGTGTAGTTCCAGCATATGTGGGAAATGAACGTCCCGGTTGGAAATGGGTATCTTGCTAGTGCAGTGCACTAGGGTTCACAGCTATTAGGAATTCTATGGTGAAATCAATGTAATTCTCCGTGTGACTTCTCTGCGAATTCCTTGTTCCTTTCCCTTAATTAACAAAACCCGGCAAATTCTCTGGAAAATAGTGTATTTTCTTCACTGCAAAACAGAGCCAGGAGAAAGGATGATGTTTCGATGTTTTATTTTGAAGGTGCATCCCAGAGCAGGGAAGGTGAGGGAACTAAAGATGAGGGCATTGCCACATCATGTGCTAATGCACTAGCTTCTGCTCTCAATAAATCATGAGTCTGTGCAGATAACATCTTGCATCTTCTTAGAGGTAATAAGAAGACTTGAAACAGGTGTCCTTGCTCAGCCTGGTGAGTAGTCTACAGTGAGGCAGAAACAGAGAAGCCAAAGAAAGGTTGAAGTGTAGGGAAAACATGCGGAGGAATTTATTTGTTGAGTTTCTGTCTTCTGTCATCCATTGGTGAACATGTACCCCATGGTAGATAATTCACGTCTTCATCTAGCCACAAAGAGGCAAACACTGAGAGATACTCGTTTGGCTTCATATTCACATAGAATCCCTTAGGTGTTGCTGTGGTGGAAGTAGAACAAAATATTGATGAGCCAAGAGATCACCAAGGTCACAAGAACCAGGAGAGACCTACAAGATCTGAGAGGTAAATAGCAGAACTCAACGTTTTGAACATCACTTATATTTTAGTAGTTAGTGTGATTAATTAAAGCAGCAGGCTGTACACTTTCTACAAAACCTTTCTAAACTGAAAATGGAAAGATCGATGTTCTAAGCCTGGCTCTAGAAATGCTCCTCACCCTTTCTGACCTCATGCTGTTGTTCAGAACCTCACCAGATCACATGGCTATACCTAATGGTAGGATTCGTGTCGTGACCTGGGTGGAAAAGCCAACAGAGTTGGAGGACACATCACTATCCTTCTGCAATGGCAGCATCCCTTGGATATTCTCTGTACTGTACGCACTACATAATACAAGTAGTAGAACAATGATATTGTTGGTTGGAGGTACAGTGGCATCCCTGGGTAATAATATTCTTTCATATTTATAGAACACTGTCCAGTTCATGCTATCCTCTATAGAAGAGCACTAATGCCATTGGAGAGGCTTTAGGGAAGATTACTAAAGAAGATTAAAGGGATAAATTACAGGAAGATAATCAAAGGAACTGGACCTGATTAGCTCAAGATTAAAAAATGACAAAAAAAAGAGAGAGATTTTCAGCTCGGGATCATGTAAGCAACAAAATTTAACTTTTCCTTTTCCAAATCCAATGAAAGTGGCCAACATAAGAAAGCACTACTGGAAAGTAGTGATTGGTCCATCTCACGTAGAAAAAATAGGATAATGAAGAATGAAATTTCCGTCCAGCTGCAGTTGGCTTCGGAAGAGAAGCTTCACTCTCCAGACAGTCTTATGCTGCATAGTACAAAAGATGTTGGTTGTAATCCAGTGGAGTTTGAGAGTATAACACAGGTGAAGAGAAAATGTCCATCTGATGGCATTTTGTGGGGGGAGCAAAGTGACAGACTCTGGAGAACATGACTTTTGCTCTAAGGTGCATGCCTAGTGTATCATATTAAGAGGCTGGCAAACATTTTGAGATGGGGCCTTGCCGCTCTGGGTCTTTGGAAAGTGGTGGTGTCCATTACGTGGGACGCTCCCCATTCCCTCCAACTACTACTACAAACACCACAAACAAAAATGTTGTTGTTCATCAGAATGGGCATCTCAGTCTATACCAATCCCTCCTTGCTCTGCAGGCAGCATGCCTTTGGTCATAGAGAAAAGTGAAGTTGTAGAAAACCTGACTTAATACTTGCCCCCTTTTATATGGAAACCAAACTACTTAACCAGGTTGGCAAATCATGTGTGCCATTGCATGTCAACACCCCAAATAGAAAAAAAAGATGAAGCGTAAGTTGCCTTCAGTAGTGGTGCACAAACGTAATAGTGACTGTGCAGGCATTTTAATATCCACAAGAAATATTCTCAAGGGCATTGTCATTAGGATTTGAGAGATTACGAAACAAGAGCAATTGTGGGAAGTTGGCAACCATAGATCAAGAACATGAGAGATTAAATGGAAATTGGTTTCTGAATATTTAAAATTACAATTAGAACAGGGACATGTATGTTGGATGTGTAGAAGGGCTGAATTGGAAGGTGAAATCTTGAAGTTACCCTATAACTAAGATTATCAAAAAACAAAGAAGTGCAGTTGGTGAGAGAGAGATGTGTTATACACAGTATCCAGAAACTCAACGTAATTGGAAAAAAAATAGAGATGCAATAGGGAATAATAGAACCAAAGGTGACTGAGTAGGAGACCTTTAGTTTTCATAGGTAGGTGGGCAAAATGAAAGGTACCAATGTATTCCAGTGATTTTCATTTTTAATATGTGCATTAAAGAAAATAATCCTATGATATAAGCTCTTATCCTTAAAATAAAGCAGGCTGCTCTGAGGGAAGGTGGAACCCTGGCTCCCTTCAAAAAATATTTACTGGAATGAAAATCAATGAGCATATATGCAAATTCTGACGGTAGGATTTTGGGTAAAGACGGCAAGATGGGAAGGGAAATAGTTTTCATACATAATATAGACACATGAATCTTATTCAGGTATTTGACTATGCTTCTCTGCAACAAATTCAAGACTTTGCACAGATAAAGGCCTTAGGAATAGTAAGTAGTAAAATACAGCATTCTCTGGCATAACCTTATGTAATGCATATGATGAAAATCAGGAACGTAACCCTGATCCAGTACTATTCTCTATCTAGAGACCTAGACCGACGCTGCCAGCTCTAAGAATAATGTCCGAGGGGTGCCTGGGTGGCTCAGTGGGTTAAAGCCTCTGCCTTTGGCTCAAGTCATGGTCTCAAGGTCCTGGGATTGAGTCCCGCATTGGAATCTCTGCTCAGCAGGGAGCCTGCTTCCCCCTCTCTCTCTGCCTGCCTCTCTGCCTACTTGTGTTCTCTCTCTGTCAAATAAATAAAATCTTTAAAAAAATAATCTCTAATATTATCCTTCAGTTGCTCTTTTCCTTCAGTGTTTTTTTATTTCTTTTTTTAAAATCTAGAATAACTTTGAGTTTTTCCTGTTAGGTCACGACATTGACACTTCTGAAGAGCGCCATCAACTATTTTACTGAATGACTTCATTTTGAGTGTGTCATTATGGGCTGATTAGGTTCTGGTTATGCAATTAAAAAAAAAAAAAAAAAAAGGACTGGATTTTACAGGCATTGTGCTTTTTTTTCCCTTGGCTTCAGGTACGTCGTTTAAGGGAAGATGGATAGCTTAAATGTGTTGGGAAGCTTTCAAGATGAAATTCTGATTTTCTGGAAGGGGAATGATTTTACTGAGGAATAAAAAAATGATGTAGGAGAGGAATCTTTCTTCGTTTTATCTGTATCCCAAACTGACAGCGTAGAGTGTGATAGATCACTGAAGTATGTCTTCTGTCTTCTTACCTTTTATTTGACCTCCCTTTGCCCTTTTGCCACGCCATCCATTTGTTGGCGAAAACATTTCTATTTCTAGGAGAGTATCTACATTCTAGAATTTGAAGAATGCTTCTTCCTGTTGTGTTTTCAAATGGAATCCCTCTCAAAAAAATAAGCGGTGCATGAGTAATAGAGATATCAAACCCTGGGCCAAATTTTGAACCGTTCCTTAAGCACTTGTCTTTTAAGCCTTTAGCAAAAAAAATAACAGGCATTTTGCAAAATTCACTCGGGACACGTTTTGCAAAGTTCTGTTCATTTCTTTTTCTTTCTTTTTTTTTTTATTAATTTTTAATTTTTTATAAACATATATTTTTATCCCCAGGGGTACAGGTCTGTGAATCGCCAGGTTTACACACTTCACAGCACTCACCAA
>NC_081575.1:119534320-119544802 GCF_022355385.1 Mustela nigripes | reverse complement strand
AGAGTCACTTATGGTTTGTCTCCCTCCCAATCCCATCTTGTTTCATTGATTCTTCTTCTACCCACTTAAGCCCCCATGTTGCATCACCACTTCCTCATATCACGGAGATCATCGGATAGTTGTCTTTCTCTGCTTGACTTATTTCGCTAAGCATGGATGGAACTAGAGCGTATCATTTCTTTTTCTTAATCCCAGACCGATAGTCCCAGAAAATCCCTTAGTCATGGTGTATCTGGATTGTCCTAAGTATCCTGTTGGTTTGTAAGGATCGCATCCACTTTTCTTGAGTGCTTTCGTATGTGAAGGACATTATAGACACCGTCTGGATCTCCTGGTCCTACAGATCAGAATGTAGGCGTGAGGCAAACTTACATTCAGTTCTCAGTCCTGCCTCTTTTTTCTTGGGTGTATGCATAAACTCCTTGTGTCCCAGCTTCATTATTTGTAAAATAATGATATTTATTACATTCGCTTCTGACGGTACTTGTGAGGATTAAATATTGTAAAAATTAAGTGTAGGTCAACATCTTCACGTGGTACCTAGCATGTAGTAAATCCTGAATAATTTGTATTAATTATCACTACCCCTGTTGCACAGCTGTTGAGAGGATCACAGAAGCCCCATCTTGGGAATAAAGTCTCCCAGCTCCAAGGTCCAATGCCAAGGTCATTTCCATAATACCATGTTGCCTTGTTGTGGACGATTGAAAAGAAAGCACTCTGGAAAATAGTTGATTACACAGGTTTGTTTCCAGTTGGCTAACCCCAGAGGTTCTACGATGAAATCCATCAATGCTGAGAGTAGGATGGGTGTTCTGCACGGGCGCTACTGGATCCTTACCACCGTCTCAGATTTGAGAAAAGCGACTGGGCTGAAATTAGGGTCATTTTCCAAATGCCAAATGGAAAGAACCTACTCAAGATAATGCTCGAGAGGAATTAAGGTTTTAAAAATACAAATGGGTGTAATTAAATACTTAAGTTTCAGTTATGAGATTCAATACTTTATCCATGCACACTTGTGACTTATTCCCATAAAAACAAAGCTTAACAAACACTAGCTAGATTACTTTCAGATTTTGAACTTGCTGTGAAATGTAGTAGGAGATTTCTGTGCAACACTACGAGACCCCTGTCTGGCCTTCTGAGTTCTTTGGGACAGAGTAGGAGACATTATGGATTCTGCATATGCTGCAGGTCCCAAGCACAGGGATTTGATGAGAGGGGTGGGCACTGGAGGCCTCCATGTCCATGGTCATGGTCTAGCGCTGAGGAATAAAAAGCCACCACGAACTATGTGCTATGATGCTACCTGCTGGGGATCAACCAAAAAATATGGTTCCATGATGCTCTGTAGAGATTTGCCTGGATTGGGGCTTGATGGTACCAGTCCAGCCTCATGAACTGAATAATTATATGCAGCCCGTCAAGGGGAAGACCAGCAGACGACAGCATCATCATGGCCGGCCAGTGAAGGCACATCGGAGGGCTCCTCTCTTTCCCCTCTCGATTCAGTGTCAGAAGAACTTGTATTATACCTGGAAGGTACCCAACTCTTTGTGTGGGCGTTGGATAACAAGGCTGTTGCAACCAATAAAGTGATAGCAGTAGGGGATGAGACTGAGATGATGTTATAGGACTAAACTTCTAGGATGGGCTCAGTCATGTCCCAGAAGGTCCATATGCTGTACCCTGATTCCTAGTATTTGAGAGCATGGCTGTATTTAGGGATTGGGTTTTTAAAGAGATGATTTATGCAGAATGATATTATTCATGTAAGCCCTATTCTAGTGTTTCTGTGTCTTTATAAGACGAGGTAAGGACACAGGGAGAAGATGGCCATCTACGGAGCAAAGAGAGAGACCTCAGGAGGAACCAGCCCTGATCATGCTTGGATTCCAGACATTTTATCCACTAGGTTAAATGAGGAAACATTTCTTCTGTCTGAGCTGTCCAGTCTGCGGTACCTCTAGATAATAGCTATTTCCCTGCCGGGACAGGCTGTACTTCACAATTGTGCCACCCCCTTGGTCCCTAACACAATGGCTGACTCATAAATATTTCTCAAGTGAGGTCTTATAATACCATGATGAGACGTTTCCCACGGAATAGGTGTCTGTCCCGGTCCTGTGGGAGGAAGAGCGTGCCGACTGTTGATCCTCCGATAGGAGCTGTATTTCCTCGTCAGCCTCTGCAGGGGTTACGTTCTGACTCTCAGCTGTCACATTCCGTGAGCTATTTCAGGACAGTAATGGCGGTCCCAAGTTCAGGGTGAAGTAACAAACCTCCCACAAAAGGACAGAGGAGGTAGACTCCGTAATAGCTATTCTTTGGTATGTCGGCTCCCAAAGGGTGGCAGGAAATTGTAGTGAGATTACGAAGATTGCTTTCCAGTGGTGGCCCTGTAATTACCCTCGTAGCACAACCCCTCCCGTCTTTTGGTTCTACCTGAAAGATCCCAAGTACTTGAACTGAATGCTCATGGCTGAGCTCTGTCTTCCATCAAAGCCAATTGAAAATGCCATTTCGTTTGCTCCTTTTTACATCCAAGCCCTGCTGTCAAGATAGCTCTAATGCCTGTGCCTTCCTTGTGCTGGGGATCACTGCGGATGAAAGGCTACAATTCTATCTGTACGCGTGTAGAATGGGGAGGAAGGGCAAAGAGAGATGGAGGCAGAAATACCTACTTTCAAATGCTTCCTTTGGGATAATCCTCTTACTTATCTTTGAGATGATTGTGAAGAAGTTCAGGCTGGGAAAGTAGGCAAGGTCTTATTTATCCGGCAGACCTCAAATTCAGACAATTCTGGAAAAGCATACTTCGTAAGAAACAATTCCATCAATATCTATGTCTCTTCTCATTCAGTTCCAGGGACTAAATTTATTAATTTTCCCTTTTCGTCAATTGGCATCCAGACTTGTCCCTTTGTAGGCAGAGAGCTACTGTGAAACACAAACAAAAAAAGAAATGATGGCTTTGGAGTAGCTCTTTGTTTGATGTTGAATATCTTCTTACATAATGCCAGGCTTCATCTAACGTGCCCGTCTACACACATATATCTCCTTATTATTTATTTATAAATCTGTCTGGCATTAATGGAAAAGATAAGGTATAAGGGAAAACAAGATAAAACCTTGTTTTCAATCATCGGAAGGCTGTAATTCAATTTGCTGTTTTAAGTATTTTCAGAGGATGTCATACTCTGTGTCAATATATCGCAATTAAATTCTGTTTCACGGACACTATAATTCATTTATACTGTGAAATCCCTGATGTTACCTTAATTGATGAATGCTGTATTCATTTGAAATGTCCATGAATTACTTTTATTTATATTTGAAGTGCTACTGTCTGAGTTTGGGTTTTCATTTCCTTAAGTGGAAATCTATCATTTTATTACAAGAACAAAAATTTATGGGTTTGCAGTGATGATTGAATGTAGTGGTGAATCACGTAGGCTTTACACTGTCCATAGCTGGGGTAGATTAAAGATGGTCACAGATTTTGTGCCGATCTCAAATGATGGAGTCCATTTCCCAACCCCACGAATTCGGACTGGCTTCATGGTTTCTTTTCAACAATAGCATGAAACAGAATGATTAATTTTTCAAACCTGAACTCCTAGAATTCTGATAGGCTTGTACTTCTGTTCTTTTTGGATACTGTTGCTGTGAACAGGACCGTGCTAGTCTCCTGGAAGAAGTCAGGTCAGATAGGCAGAGGCTCAGACAACTTTGCAACGAGGCCCCAGAACGTTGACTGATCCCAGAGATACCACCAGTGATCAACATGAGTCATCTCTGTTGAGCCCTGTCCAAATTAACAACTCACAGTAACGGGAGAACAGAGATCATTGCTGTTTTAAGCCATGAAATCTTGAGTAGGTCACTATGTAGCAAGAGGTAACTGAGGCAGTAAATATAATCAGGAAATTCATCGCAAAATATATCTATACAAAGGCTGCAGAAAGATAGTGACACTGAATTCAGACCTCGGCTAATGTAGAAATCGCACTTATATCCTAATTGCCCTGTTCTTTGCAGAGGAAGGTAAGTTAGAAATTTCTTTCATCATCAATAGATTGGCCAGATAAACACATTTTCTTTTTTTTTTTAATTTTTAAATTTTATTTATTTATTATTTTTATTATATATTTTTAATTTTTATTTATTTTATTTATGTAACTTTTTTTTAAATTTAAAAACACATGTTTTCTTGATGCCAAATTTCAAGAGGGACTTGTCTTGTGAGCAGTTTATATGTAGCAACTGTGTTGAAGAGAATATCAAAATTATTTTTTCTTTCTTATTCTAAAAAAAGGTCATTAATGAATAGACAAAAGGAATTAGTCTAGTGTGAACACGGGGACTATTTCTGGAGACCTACGTTGACCAATTTTCCAACTTAGAAAATCTAAAGAACACATCAGATTCACATGGCCCATCAACCACCTTTCACAACCCATCTCTAACTTCAATTGTGCTTTCCGTTTGCAGTTATAATCTAAATTCAACTTTGCGTTGTGTCCAATGATGCCTTTAATGAGATTGTTCTTGAGGGCAGTCAAGCTCATGGTCTAGTATTGAACGAAAGCTCCTTAGTTCCACAGCTCTCGGGATAGGATGCGCTTCCAGATTTGTCCAACATCCAACGGAAATCCAGATTTCTCTCATGAAATTATAGCTTTCAGCAGTGCATGCAATTATTCATTTGAGAGTTCGTATTTATGTTACTTGAAGCAGAAAGAGAGTATTTTGGCTTAGTAAATGCCATGTGTTTGTTGTTGTTGGCTAGTTGGTTCAAATGTGAAAGTGTTGGTCTGTTGGTTGTTGTCCATTGGTTGGTTCAAACATAAAAGGCTCCGTTGGTTGTTTGAAATGTCAAAGTGTAACTTCATCATAGGTACTTAGTTCTGGTTTTAGGCATCATGGTCTCATCAGGCAACTGCTGGGATGAATTTGATGTCAGGTGCACCCCGTGCAGCAAATAACACTTATTGAATGACACAATGAAAACCATTTTTCATAAACACATCTGTAGTGTCTACAATACCATCGTTCAGCTCTCCTTTCTACTTGGAATTTTCCATCAAATTTCAGTGTTCCTTGCAGTATAAAGATTGGCCTCATGCTCTCATTCCTTGCCCTATCCTGTAGACACGCTCTTCATGATGTGACTCTGTAGCTACTGTCAGCATTGGTTCACCTCTGTTGAGTTGAACTGGGTGAGTTCACCTCTGTTCTTGAGTTCACCTCTGTTACTGGGTTTTGCCAGCGGATGTCAACACTGTGCCGTGACAGAGGTTGAAAATATCCCTGTGCTCTCCTGCTCATCTGCCACACCCTGAGAGCACTCCAGAGATCGACAGAGCTGGTTGGGGCCACCATCTCAGCCGATAGCCAGGCCACTGCAGGCTACGGGAGTGACGTCAACGGACAGCCCCAAAACTGCCCACCTGAATCCAGTCTAAGTGTCCAACTGACAGCCTCAGGAATGAAATGAATGTATTTTACTTTACGCCACTGAGAAGAGGGATGTGTACTGTGTGACATTATGGTGGTTCTAGGTACCCGATCTTTTCTCACATTTGCCCTTGTTCCGTTGACAACACATTGAAACCACCGCACTAGAACAGAATAGAGAAGAGAATCGAAAAGGCTCTTCTTCTCCCCCTGGCGTGTTGTCATGCAATCTAAGCATTGTCTGGTTAATCGACTTAAGTTATTCTACGTTAATTATAGAACATCCCCCGCCCCATCTTATATTAACATGTTAATAATTGTAATCATGATGTCCCTATGGGAGAGACAGAGTTCAATTGTGTTTCAGACCACATGAGATGAACAGCTAAGATTAACACCAAGACGAAAAGTGGGTTGCCAGGTTATCACTTTTGAGGTGTGAAGTCATCCTGGTGCCTTCTGGATAAAGTCAACCTATAGAGCAAGAAAATCTTTAAAAAAAAAAAAAAATACCCTTCAAGTACTCCTAAAAAAAATAGGGTGAATAATCAAAACCATCATGGAATCTATGGTTTTGGCAGTTACATTGTTTCCAGAAGGACAAGGAAATCTATTAGACTTTGGTTGTGGTCTCCAATATTAGTTGGGCTGCCTAACCTTGGAACAAAGGAGGCCTGTGTTCAGATGCCTGCATGGTAGTTTTTCATGTGGGGGAATGCAGGTAAAGGCTTCACAGATCTCTGAGCGTCAGCTTTCTCCTAAAAACACGAAGTTATTAATATTACTTCCGTAAGAGTGTTGCTTAGAGAATTAAATCTGGAGGTACATTTAGAATGCTTAGCAGAACACCTGGAAAACATTTAAGTGTTTAATAAATTATCCTTATTATTATGAAGGCTGTTTGCTGCTCATATAGGCCTGAAAATTTGGGAACAGCACTTTATGGAGAATCCAATTAGTGTAGAATTCTGATAAGCTCTGCAGAGAAGTCAGGAATCACAGTGTTAGTGACTCAGAGAGCTGTCTCTTTTTGAAAATGGTGCAGATGATTTTATTTTTCCTATTTGGCCTAACAGACTCATGCCCAAGAGATTCGAGGAAGCAGGACAAGGATTTAGGTGTCTTGTTTGAAACAATATGGGAAAAGGTGGTGGAAAGAGATGACCCAGAGTAGCCTTCAGTTAGGATGATTAATCGTACGAATTACAACATTCCAGACAGCATTGCTGATGCTCCCGTATCATTAATGCATTTTGGAGCTACACAAAGAATTTCAGAACTTTGAAATTACTGAGTTTTGGTATCTTTTAAAGAACAATTGCAATGATAAAAATAATTATACGCTAGGAGAAAAGCTGACACTTACAGACAGGTAAGAAGAAGAAAAAATAGGAATCTCTCTTTTTCAGAGCATAAATGTTTTGGTGTATTGTCTACTCATCTTCCTTGACGTTTAAAGGAGAACCACAAACTAAATTCAGAATTCCTTCATGGAAACTAGTTTTGTTTTTGTTTTTTTAAAGAAAACAGGTGTTACTTCAGAGTCTCTGATAGAGGAAGCTAAACTGTGAATTCTGAGATTCCAGAAACAACATTCCATTAAAATATCAAACCTCTCGTTTGTACCCTTGGAATCGAATACTTGTTCTACTGAAAGATGAGAGGAATCTGTAAGCAGGTGTCTAACATAAAATTATATTAGAAGACCCTATATTAGTAGGTTGGAAATATGCTGATGAAATAAAATTAACAGTGTCTTGAATAAAAACAGAAGTGTATTTTCTGGTGTCTCTACCCACCCCAGCCCACCCCACCCAAAGGAAAGCCCAGCTCTGAAATCTGCTTTGGTTTTAAGTTTATGGGTGCTCTGACTTAAGGAAGGGAAATTTTTTGTTTAATTTTTCTTTATTTATTTGACAGACAGAGATCACAAGTAGGCAGAGAGGCAGACAGAGAGAGAGGGGGAAGCAGATTTTCCTACTGAGTAGGGAGCCCGATGTGGGGCTGATTCCAGGACCCTGAGATCATGACTTGAGCTGAAGGCAGAGGCTTAACCCACCGAGCCACCCAGGTACCCCAAGGAAGGGAAATTTAAAATGATATCACAGTGCTTCTTATAAGCACAGTCCATGAATCACTGTGATAGAGACATACTTGATTTCCTGATACCAATTTTAATCGGGTGCATAAGAATTGACTGTTAGCTGCCTAGTGACACCCAGAGTCCTGGTCGATTATCAGTCCAAAAGGGGTTTGGGTGCAATGAGGTCTGATGGTAGCTTGAAGGCTGTTGGAAAGCTACGTAGGTAATTGCCCCTTTAGGATGTAACATTGCTTCTGCATCCTGGATTGAAGTGAATCTCTTGGGCTCCTTGAAAAATGACATCTTTCCCTGGACTCATATACCCTGGGTCATGCCAGACATTCCTGGGGTGATCGACCACCATCCGTCAGCTCAGTGATCCAGCTCTGAACATGTGTATGTGCTTACATGGTTCTGGACTTGGCCGTACTCAGCCCAGGAGTACCTTTAAGTACTCCTGTACTTAAAGGAGTAAAGGGAACCCTTTAAGCAGATAAAGGAAATTGCTAGCGACCCACTTCTGTGACTCTGGACCTAAGCCATATTAAGAAAAGAACAGCAAATGTATCATCTCTACCACCTGTGCCTTGCAAGAGGCCGCGAAACGAGCAGAATCTTGCAATGCATGTGCCAAACACATGAATTTCCCTTTCGATTCTCTGTAGAGTTGATTTCTAAAGATGAAATAAAGAGAGCAGAGTGATGAATCAGCGCCTGGCAGATCCGTAAGTCTTATCATGGAGGAATGACGGGGTGCCTGCCAGATAATGCAGGAATTCCCCCTTCAAATGATTGCTTTAACTCAGATTTACAAACAGATCTTAAAAATACAGAGCAGGAGGTCCCAAATCACTACCTTTCAACGTTAAACACCAGAAAACTTACTCATCATCACATTTTCTTTCCTAGAAAAGACCTCCTTTTTGCCACGTATTAATTAAGCACTTACTTGAGTCAGTACGTCTTTGCTCTCAGCATGTCGTGATTTTGGCACTTCCTAATTGCTGCCCACCCACTACATTGAAATTTCACCTTTTTTTTTTTTTAACTTCAGTCAGCCAAATGACTGATCTTTTCTACAAATATATACAAGCATTAAAACTATGAGTCGATGCAGCAGTTTAATGGGAATTCTCACACCCCATACTAGTGTTTCCCTAAGGAACCCCACGCTTTATTTCCAGATTGTGCTGTTTGCTTAGTGCAGATAGATAAGAGAGAAGGACCTGTGACCACTTCCCTGCCCACAAATTACATTTTGTCCATAGCTGGCTCCTCTATTTTGTTGTTTTGTTGCTATGGTTGTGCTCACCCTAAAGGAAAGATTTTAGTGTGAAAGGGAAGTCTGGGTTTGGGCTTTGAAAATGTTTGTCGAAGAAGAAGGTAGTAGGTGTGTTCATTGCAGCATAAGCTTCATAGAGTGTCAATGACCAGGCCATCAGCCCTTTATAGATATGAATCTCCCCACTTACTCACGTTCCGTCCACCCCTTTTGAGGTTTTCAGTGCCCTCCTTGCCCCCACAATTTAAAGGCAATTAAATGAGGGAATGTCTGGGATACTTTCATGCATCACGTGAGGTTGGACACGGAGTGGTATTTAGGGGGCACTGGAACAGGTGGACATAGACATGAACTGAAACCAAGAGTCAGATGCTGAAGTGACTTGAGCCACCAGGCATCCTTCAAAAAGACAGCATCTTGATGTTGAAGTAATTGAAAATCACACGTTGGAAGAAATGACTGTAGGCTGTTGGTTTCCAGAGGGCACGTCCAGATCTCAGAGGCATAACTTAGTAGGAGGCAGAGATAACAATAGACATTAAAATATGCTAGGTGTTATAATCTAAATATGCCACTGTCTCATTTATATTATGACGTAAATTGGGTTTTCCAAAATATAAGTGTTTCCTCGTGATAGTAATTTCATTGCCTTTCGTGTTGTCTGCCCCTTAAGATATGTTCAGTGAGTATGGTTACTGTTATTCTTGATGTTGTTATTGTTACTTTATTATTAATTCAGGATTTTCCTAGATATTAATAAAGTCTTGGCAGACACAGATCATAGGTCACTTGCTGACTTCATTATTGTCAGTGCTATTGTCATTCCTGACATGGTCGACACTCCATGAATACCTGGTCATCAGTAAACAAAAGCAACACAATGAAAGCAATATACTCTTTTTGGGTCTGATGGTTGAATAAATATAAAAAGACACTGGAAACCATGCAGAGAAAGCAAGATATAATTATATTAGGAACCCCTGTGAAACAGTCACTAATATTGAGCAATACATTTAGTCCCAACAGAGTTTTTTGTAAATCAAAGGAGGCGCATTGGCGGATTTCACTGTGTATTGAAAAACGGAGATGTTTGCAAAAATGTCAGCTAGGTCCCTCAAGAGGGGCCCAGGTGCTTCTATTTAGATGTGTTGGACACCGTGAAACACCCAAATGACTTCTAGAAGAACAGTGTTGCTGCTAAAGATGTGTCATTTTAATCTAAAAGGAAATGCAACTTGTTTCCTTTAATAACAATGTGTGTGACCTGAGAAGATTTCCTTACATAACTAGATACCGAAGAGCCATGATTATTTGATAGACAAGTATTTGGGTATGGGTGAATTAGTTTATAGTCTCCAGAGGACATGAGTCTGCTACTTCATATGCTAATCTAAATATGAGTAAGAACGTCTACAGACTTCACAGGGCATGAATGAGCTAGTTGACAGGCTCCATTAGGTATGGGTCAGCTAGTCTGTAGAATTTAGTGGCTATCAGTAGCTAGTCTACAGATTCCACTGGGTATGAATAGGTTTTACTAGGCTTTAAGGCTAAGGCTTTACTAAGTTTAAGTGAACTAGTCCGTAGATTCCACTGCATATGGATAAGCTAGTCTACAGAGTCAATGAGTATTTATTGCTAAACTATTCTATGA
>NC_081575.1:119340681-119534310 GCF_022355385.1 Mustela nigripes | reverse complement strand
ACTTCACTAGGTATGAGTAAACTAGTCTATAGACTACAATGGGTATGGGAAAGCTAATCTGTAGACTTCCCTGGATATGGATAAGCTAGTCTACAGAGTCAATGAGTATTGATTGGTAAACTATTCTATGGACTTCACTAGGTATGAGTAAACTAGTCTATAGACTACAATGGGTATGGGAAAGCTAATCTGTAGACTTCCCTGGATATGGATAAGCTAGTCTACAGAGTCAATGAGTATTGATTGGTAAACTATTCTATGGACTTCACTAGGTATGAGTAAACTAGTCTATAGACTACACTGGGTATGGGAAAGCTAATCCGTAGTCTTACCTGGATATGGATAAGCTAGTTTCTAGAGTCAATGAGTATTGGTAAACTCTTCTATGGACTTTACTAGGTATGAAGAAACTAGTCTATAGACTACACTGGGTTTGGGAAAGGTAATGTCTAGACTTCCTTGGGTGTGGATAAGGTGGTCTACAGACTCCCCTGGATATGCATAAGGTAGTCTGTCGACTTTGCTGTGTATTAAGATGGTCTGTAGGCTTAACAGAATCGTCGGCAAGGTGGTCTGTGTTGTGTATTGAGAGTGAGTAAGCTAATCTTTAGTCTTCACTCCATACATACAAGCAAACGAGTCTGCAGACACCATTGGGTTTGGGTAAGCTATTCTACAGACTGAACTGGATTATGGATAAGCTAATCTTTAGGTCCATTAAGAATGGGTTATCTAGTCTATAGATGTCACTAGATATGAGTCAACTAGTCTACAGACTGGCTACATTCTGGCTGTGGATAAGCTAGTCTAGGACTCCATTAGGTATGGATAAGCTAGTTCAAAGATCTCCCTGGGTGCTATGTGTACAGTAGCCTGTGGACTTCTTTCATAGAAACAGGACCATTTATTTGGGGAGCAGATGAACAAGTGAATATGACAATGTGTGCGGGTGGCCAAGTAGTGTTGGGAACAAAAACTTGGATAGAATATTAGCAGTATTTTCCACTGCGTACAGGCTTCCTATATGTTTTCCGTGTGTTCTCGCAATCACCAAGTACAAAATGAAGCAAAATGGATCAGTGCTTGCTCATGGTTAAGGAGTGACTTCCTGAGGTTGCTTCTGATTGCAAGTTACAGTAGTAACAGAGAAGATGGTGATATTATTAAGTCATAATGAGAAGTCCTTTGGTTGATGGAGCCTCAGATGAATCTCTCTGAATGTGTGATGGGTTAGAGAATGGTTCTTAGAGCTCAGAATGCTCAATAATGTTGAGGGTTTAGGAATACCTGAACAGTTTGGGATAAACATTTAGAGAATTCTACATAGACATACTGCTAATTCAGAGGTTTTAATAGAAGACAAGGGGACATTTAAATACTCAACTACTTCTTTTACATACGTATTCTATGTTATTTAGTTCTTTATCTGTAATAATTTGACTAATGCATTTCTAATACTGCTAATTATAACTAGATAGCAAGTAATGAATTAGATGTTTAAAAGTCACATATTCTAAAATTGTAATTGTGTGAGTCATAACAAAAAATTATAATTAGTCTTTCACAATAACATGTCAGTGATTCATTAGTTCTCAGAAGTTTTTTGGTAATTTTTGCTTCTCTGTAGCTAATTGTTTTCTGTGACAAACTGACGGAAAGAATATTAGGCAGAATAAATGAAAAGAAACTGTTTTTCGATCGTTGCCATGGTCTAAGGAAACGTCAGGAAAATCTGAGGGTTTTTTTTTCTTTTTTCACAAATGATTCCTAGTAATGAAGTGTGTTCCTTGGCTAAGTCTTGTTGAAATGACAAGTTATTTACACCTCTGTTTTGTTTTATTTCATTTTTTTAAAAGATTTTATTTATTTGTCAGAGATCACAAGTAAGCAGAGAGGCAGGCAGAGAGAGAGAGAGAGAGAGAGGAGGAAACCGGCTCCCTGCCTAGCAGAGAGTCCAATGCAGGGCTCAACCCCAGGACCTTGAGATCATGACCTAAGTGGAAGGCAGAGGCTTTAACACACTGAGCCAGCCACCCAGGCACCCCTACACCTCTGTTTTAGATGGGTGTCATCACGGCATTTTAGATCCTCCAATTCGTACACTTGCAACTCTCTAATTGCATAAGCAACAAGTCTGCACAGTTCATAATGATACGCAAGGATAATTCAGATGGAAGAGTGTATAATGCCGCTGAACAAGCGGTTTGTTTTATGTAACACTGCATCCTGGACTCTTTAGTAAACAGAAAGGATTATTCTATTACCTGCTCCAGAAAGATGGAATTTAAAATGCAGAATACCTATTACATGTTGGAATTAAGCATCTTTTATGGCATTAAAATATTTCAGGGATGGAGAGAGTCCAAATCACTGGAGTCATTTCACGTCTTCACTGAGCCCTGACAGATCAATTTAATATGTGAACATCACTAACGTCAACGTTTCTCATGCACGTTAAGGCCACCACCGTATAACACAGTGACCAAGTCCCAATTCGGACTTGGAAAGATAGTGAAGAAAGATCATTAAGATTTAGGAGTAGGAGAAATGACAGTGATTAGTGAAGTAGTATGAAATATTCTAGAACATTCTCCACTTAGGCTACCAGATACTAGTAGAGGGTAGAGACACTAGTAGAGACCCTTATGGAGTGTCATTGACTACAAATGTGCCGGGCAGGTTTCGGTTATGGTTCCAGAGTTCATGTGTGTGTTCTTTATCCAGTATGGATACAGAACCTACAGAGACACAGCTCACTTTTACCCCAACCACCTTTCCACCATCTTGTTTTTTATGAAAAGCAGAAGTTGTGAACAGCCAACATGGAAATCCACTGGACATGGGCTGACCCTTCCTTTTAGGCACTTAGTCCTAAAATAGCACTTCCTTTTCTCTCTTTTCCATGTGTAACAGGAACATACTTAGGGCTATTTAGAACTTTATGTACCTTCTCAAGTACAAAGACAGAGGATATTCATTTTATGCCAATTATCATAAATACTGCCATAAAGTTTTTTTTAAAAAAATAATTGTTTTTATCTCTAATATTTTCTACTGCAAAAGAGTATGTTTTTTGAGTTATATTACAAAAATAAATAAATAATAAATCGTATGACAGGGGGTGCCTGGGGGGCTCAGTCACTTAAGTGTTGCCTTGGGCTTGGGTCATGATCCCAGAGTCCTGGGATCCAGCCCCATGTAGGATTTCCTGTTCAGTAGGGAGCCCCTCTCCCTTCCCCCTTCACTCTCCTGCCTTCTCCCCTGCTCATGTCTCTGTTGTTATCTCTGTCTCTCTCAAATAAATAAAGAATACCTTTAAAAAATAAAAATAAATGAGATTACAGGTCTTTGGTCTTGTAATCAAGTCATGAAAAGAATGTGCCCACAAAAGATTGACTTTAGACACTTTGGATTGTGTCTGTTGAAAAAATAAAAGTATGATAGAAATTTGAAATACTTTTAACTTCATCTCATTGGTGTTTTAAATGGAAATATGATATTTCGAAAAGGAGATCAAAATATGAAAACCATAGACCTTGCCTCTGAAATATGTGAAATCAGGTACAAATTCCTCGTAGTTGGAAAGGTGGTTTCTCCTTGACTTCATTTTGCCTGGATTTTCTCATTCTCAGACACACAGTTTGTGATGACAGTCTTTAGACATTCATGCACACAAGACAATTTAACATCCCTATCACAGAATATCTATTATTCTGTGTTTATAGACCCCTATTTCGGGACACATTCATTACAGAGCCAATTTCCGTAGATCCTGTCTATGTAATAATGCAGTTAATGAAAATTTTGTTCTCTCCTGGAAGGATGAGACAGATTTTGAGAATTTTTCCTCTTGGTGCTTCCATTTTTGCCCAACTTAAAAATGAGATGTCAATAATCAGTTATTGAGTTTTGTTAGTACTATGGGTGACCCTCTTGCTTTCAGCAGATCTTAGGGGAGAATGACAGTCCAAGAGCTTCTTCATGAATAAGCCATAGCCCTCTGGTAAAGCCACACCACACTTGTGTCCCTGCATCTCCGAGTCTTGGTTATGAGTTCATGTCTGATTCTTTTTCTGCCAATATTCAGGCATCAGTGGGATCGGAAGGAAATTCAGAGGGAGCCAGAGGGTAATTCCACACTTCAGGGAGATGAACAAAGAGCTCTTCTCCTTCTGCATTAATTCCAGCAAGTTCAGTTAGGATTGGAGAGGGTGGTCAAAAGTCCTAAAATGATATGATATTTAAGTCAAATCATATAAAAAGATTCTGATAGAACTGTAGAGGTTACCTTTTGCCTAATATGTAGACCTTACTTTTCCCATCATACTTTTCCCATATTTTAAATTACGGTGGATCTGGTTATTTGATCAAGTTCAATTAAGCTGAGTCATTGTTGCATCGGGAATGAAAACATGTTCATTTACTCTCTGGACTCAGAGATGAGTATCTGAACCATTCACCTTATGCTGTGCCTGCTTGGGAAGCCTAAATGTAGACGATTTAATAGAAACCTATCCGTTAGAACTGAAAGTATGCACCCTTATTAAACAGACAACCTTATGCATTCAGAGAAGTTTACAAAAAACCTATGCACGCTCTGTATAATGAGTGTTACTGTTCTCTGTGTTGGCTTTTGCTTTATTTCCTTGTTTTTGATTTTACATAGGCAGTTCATCTTAAAGTATGAAAGAAAAGTTCTCATTCTCTGGGAGGCTTGCATTTGCGTGATTTTTGAAAGAGGAACCACTGTCTTCCGGAAATGCGTCGGATTTAAATTCAGCCTTTTCATTGATTAGATTGCCAGCGATTTTCTTTATTCTCCGGAGCTCTCTTCTAAGAGCGGGTTAAGGCGTGTCAGAAACCCACTGAAATCCTGGGAGGGCTAACCGCGAGCTTAGGGTTTATGTGGTCCAATTGCTTTGTTTCTTTGAAATGCACACACGGTACGCTGAGCTGTGTTCTTCCCTAGAAACCTTGAAGTAAGGAGTTCTGACACTTGAAGCTGGCGGTGCCCCCAACCACATCCTCTTGTGGTAAGTCAGGAGGTCAGCTGCCTCAAAGACGAACCTGGGCTTTCAAGTATGATACTGTGTCAGATTATCAGCATTATTTAATAATGATTGAGGCGTACGCGGTCCGGCGAATGGCTCCAATCTTTCATCAAGAACTTTAGAAGACATTTGATCGTAAGAAGCTCTAGAGACGCACAGAAGGGATTCATAGAATGTTCCTCTCGTTTGTCTTATATGTGATTTTAACATTCTAGACTCTGTTTGGAGACAAAGGATTTTTAAAAGCCACCCTTTTTATCTAAAATATTTTTAAAGGCAAGTTAAAAAAAAAGAAAGAAAAGGAAGATCCTGTCAATCAAATATACTATACTTAGCTAATTTGTGTCATCACGTAGAGACCATCATTGCCAGGTCTAAATTTTAGAATATTGATGCCAACATTGAAAGCAATGAGTATTTGCAGATTGAAAAGAGAGGTTTGCATTTGAGAAATTCACCGTATCTTTTTTTTCTCTCCCTTTCCTTCTCCAAGTGCTAATAAAAGTTGAGATAAAGTTTTAGAATACAGATTTTTTTTTCCTATTGCTACCATTAGCATATTTCATAGCCGTGGTATTTCAAACTATTTTTGAGATTTTTGTTATGCCTATGGGGGAAAGCAGGGAAAAATAACTTGCTGTGATTTTTTTCTGTTTCTCTTTTGAAAACTTCAACAGGTGGCTTGTCAAAGAAATGCTTCGTTGTAATAACATTTTACTATGGTACATTATTAGCGGATGATGGTGTGAGATGTTCATTTCTGTCACAGTCAGGGAAACCATTTTCTTGCTGTGCTCTCAATTTAACTTAAATCTTACGATTTCATGTTTTGAACAAACACCTACTTAATTTCTGGCCCTCACTCCCTCCCACCGACAGCCCGGTTTCTGGCGGCTGCGATGATTAATGCATATGGTGTTGGCGAGAAGAATGTATTAAGTCAAACCTTAACTTGAGGAGGGCTAAAATCACTTAGAGCCGAGCAGCGTTTCCCCATACATTTAAAAAATATCCGTAAAAATAAATAATCTCATAGAGTCAGATACTTGGGTTTTTTAATCACATCCGCAAAAGTTCTTCACATTCTTTCGGTGTACACACAATAGGAACCAGTCCTTTAGGGAAGACATAGATTTTGACTTATTCCTCAACTCTTGACGAAAGAAGAATTTGAGTATAGAGTGACCAGCAGATACCTGAGATGCTCCTGAATCCTGCAAAGTCTTTGAGTATTTCTTTCTGGGACACGTCTGGGTGTCTTGGTGGCAAACACACATTCTGCACCATTGTAATTTTGGGAGCACACAGGTGTAGTCATGAGGGAAAGAGAACGGTGGTTGATTCTGACAAGCCCAGCACCGTTGCGTCTGACGGTAGGACATCCGTGCAAGGCGGTAAAGACTGTTGGGGGCCTCAGACACATTGCAGATAGTCCCCTCAGCGAAATAGCTCTGGTCAAGTGTCCCTCTTCTCTGTTCATTATCCCACTTCTGTGCCAGTCGTCTGTCTGTCCAGGTCAGCGTTTCAGCTTCTTCCTGGAGAAAAACGTTTTGTGCCCACATAATGCTTGTGTCCACACAGAGGGCATGGCTAGGCATCGTAGCTCGGGTCTCGCCGCTTGGCTTCCCTTCCCGAATGCTCCTTGTACCTACAGGCCATTGCTTGTGGCTAACTGCAGCCTTCCCTTCTTCATAAGGCTGACAAGGCGTGGGCTCCTGTCAGCTGATCTCACCTACCGCGTGTTCACCCATATTGGACGTTACCTCTTATCTAACCAGTCTGCTCTTGGTGTCTGTGATTTCCCCCGAGTCAGTCTCCATGCACTGGGGAACCAGACCGTGAGCATAGCCACGTCCTCAGAAGAACCCCACCGGCAGCATGCTGCCTCCTGCCCTCCCCTGCCACGCGTCTTCCCTGCATGGACTCCGCCTGCAAACCAGTATTCGGAGCTCTGCCACCACAAGGATGCACCTGCCTGCCTGGAAGTGAGCCCACAGGCTAATGTCTCCTTGTACACCTAATTTAGCCCAACATCCTGTGTTCTTCTTTAAGCAGATGACCCTCAAGAGAGCATATCTTTGCTCTAATGCATGGGAGCCAACTCTACAGAGCTGGGAAATTCAAAGTTTAAAAGGCTTATGTCTGGCATTTCAATAAAGGACACCTATTTAGTCCTACACAGATAATGGTTGATGCATCAAAGCTTGAATGTCCTTTGAAACCTATGGGGAAATGAACAGTTTTATTTAAAAGGATCCTTTTAAGATCATTATGGCCAAAATAGACAATGCCCACAATATATACGCACCCACACGCACACATTTTATTAATGTGACATAAACATGTATTATAAAATGAGGCAATAAATAATTAGGTAAAAATGAATAGGAATTAACCTCTAAAGTCACAGAGGTCTACAATATGTGCCTATGAGTAGCGTCTGTATTGTTCACATCAAAAAAATACACGTGTAATCATGTATGGAGTGATTAAATTTATAGAGTTTTCCATGATCCATTTATAGAATGCCTTATCCCATGATTGTGCTGAGAAGTCTTGGAGAGCATGGCAGGCATGGGGGACGGGGTTGGGGAGTGGGAATGATCACTGCTTGGCATTATTGGGCAGTTGGCCAAAGCCCAGGAGCCAGTCCATGTCTAGGGCTCCTTAGTTTCCTCCAAAAATCTCTCCCTGCTTTACCAAACCTCATGAGGTTATGATTCTGGGTCTGACTCACTCAAGGCAACCACCCATCCTTACAAGCCTGTTCGATGCTGGTGGAGTACCTAAACGTACACACAGAACTCAAATGACATCAGGGTGTCAGGCCATCCCCAAACGTGGTAGGACATCCCAGTTAGCTCCAGATTATTTGAAAAGTCCCCACTACAAGGCTTAACGGCAGAGAGAAGGTAGCCAGATCGCCGAGGAGAATCACAAATCCAAATGTAGGGATGAGGTACCAGAGTCCTCTTTGGGAACTGGCTGTGGTT
Source organism: Mustela nigripes (assembly GCF_022355385.1). NCBI lineage: Eukaryota > Metazoa > Chordata > Mammalia > Carnivora > Mustelidae > Mustela > Mustela nigripes. The sequence goes on along the minus strand of NC_081575.1, from coordinate 119,526,266 downwards.
TGACCCATCCGGTTGTGTCCGTGACCTCCGCCATCCATACTGGCTGTTACCGCTTATCTAATCAGTCTGCACCAGCAGTACGTTGGCTGAAAGTTAGGTTTCCACTCAACATGGCATTCGAATGAGTCTGGGCAGGCACGTCCTGGAAAAGTTGGAGGGATATCCCCAGTGACATGAGAGAGCAGGAGATGGTCCAAGACCCGTGACTTTGGGTTCAGACTCCAATTCCAATACTGGCCTTGTGTCCTCCTGCAAAGAAGATTCATGTTCACTTTCTCTCTCTACCAATTCCATCGTAACTAAAGCGTGTTTCCGTAAAGATGAAATATGCAAGAAATGTAAAAAAATAAATAAATAAAATCACATTGTCTACTCCATAAATATTAGTTCCTCACAAATCTCCAACACAGATTTGGGGACGTTAGCTGAGACCCTCAACTCTCTTTTTAATACAAAATGAAATGAAACATGGTATAGAATTTTATTTCTTTTTTTTCTTTAATAATTTTTCACCTCATTAAGATTAACAGGATACTTCTATATGCAAACATCCGCTGCAAGTTTTCAGCCACAGGAAACTGAATTCTCTTTCCATAAGTAAGCTTCTTTAGACACATCGCTTTGTATGTTATAGAAAACACTTCTCCTTAGTTCCCAAATAGGAAGGGGTGAAATTTGGAAATGCTGCAAAGACGATTCCAAATCTCAGCTAACCTCTTGCCCCAATTGCAACCACTCAGTTAGCCACTAGAGACCAAAAATAGTTGCTTAAACGTCGGTGTTTAAGGGTGTGAGATTCTGGTCACTACAAAATCCCTCCAAAGGCAGTACCGGTAAGCCAGGATTACTGGAAAGCTCAGAACACCTGTAAGGCTTCATTCCAAAGTATTTCACAGAAGGTCACAATTTGTGTTTTCCTAGGTGGAGCTAGGAGCTCCAGATTTCACTTGGCACTGCCCAAAGTGAGTGTCCCATGTCACCTTTTTTTCTCTTATCTTGGATTAGCTTGCCCCAATATACCATAGCCCAGCCCTGCAGCTGCCCAGGAAGCCACTAAGCCTTACTGGCCTCCTTCCTTCCATGATCTTGGCAGCCGCCTTGGCCACCTGGCAACCATTAGCTCCAGATTGGTGTCCCAGGGTCCACCTCCATTGTTAAATACTTCTAAAATAGTCTACATATGAAACCTCCTCCAAAGGAGGTGATCCAACTTTGGTGTTTCTTCCCACATAGTTATGTGCAAACTAATCAGAATCCACAGTTTTAAAACGAGCCACTGTCTGACTTGAAAAGCTTCATGAGACATCATGAGAGGTCATGAGGCTTCAGAAGACGTCATGAGGCTTCATAAGGTTCCAAAACATCAGTATCATTCATTGTTAATACTGCCTTTTCCAGAACTTTTGGATACATGGGTCCAAGTGAAATTTGATCTTTTGGATCCTGAGAAACATACACAAGATCTCTCCCATATGCCTTCGGAGGACAGTGCATGGCCAGAACTTTTTCTTTTGCCGCAAGGAGCATTGTCGATCGACCATCAGTCAGGAGAGAAGAATTTGCAGCTGTTCGTGTGCCATAGGGCTTGATGAATGCAGTTTTGAGTTTGGCCATCTGCTTCAGAGAGGAAGGAGAAATGCCATCATCTTTGTGATCTGTATCTTTTCCTGGTACTCTGAAGAGTGGAGCATCAGAGAGGAGTCCTGTGCCTTTTTGGCCAAGCTGTGTCAGGGCAAGGTGTACTCATCCCAGTCCATCTGGGAAAGAGCAAAGCCGGTGGTCAGTCCATCTGCACAGTGACCTATTTTCTCACTGGTGGAGAACTTGGCCACTGCAGGGAGCTCTAATGATAGGAAATTTAGTGTGAAGCTAGAGACTAAGTAAGGGTGCTTGCTGACCCAAAGTCTTGGCCTCATGAAGATCAAGCATCATGTTCCTTATTTTCCTTGAATGATAAATACAGCCTCCAGACATTCACGGTCATGACCCCACCACCCTGCCCAGAAGTTATCAAACCAACACGCGTAGTCTTGGGTTTGATGGGCAGAGCTGTAATCCATGGTGATGGCGTGAGCATGAGTCTTGTCAGAGAAGCCAGCTCTGTAGGCAACCTCTCCAGCCACATCAGTAGGACCAAAGATGTTACAATCGACAAATTCCTTTGGGACGTTGGTCCAATGCCGCAAACCAGAAAGTGCTTCTCCAGCCAAATCGTGCATGGTCATTCTACAAAGTGGCCTGACTTCAAAAGTGGACCGTGCACACCAATCCACCGCCACGATTCTCCTTTGGTTGGGATTGGGTGAACTTTTCTTTGATTGGGTCTGGGCAACTGGGGCAGCTCTTGCTTTCAGGAAATACACAGAGAGGTTCTTGCAGAAATTCAGAGGCTCCCTTGTGATGTCCTGGGAAGATTTTTAAGACAGACTGGGAGTAACTATAATTTAATTTTTAGGCTGAAGAAAAAAACAGGGGTCGTATGAAATCCGTTTCATATGTAGACTATTTTAGAAGTATTTAAATATGCTCTTTTGGAGTCTGAGTCTCTGTCATGGCCCAGACTTCTGAGTATTTAGCAATCAGGAATGGCTATTGGTTGATCAATTCAACAATTGGGAACAATAGTCAATCTGTTCGTGATACTGTCTACTCTTGAACTACTCTTTTTCTTTTTCCTTTTCCATCTCTTTATCTTATAATAAGGTGGCAAAATAAAAAGGATGCATTTTCATGTGTATAGAGGAAACTCAACCTAAACTTAAAAGTATATTTATGTAAAAAAAAATCTGACACGTGATCCTCTGCGTTTTAAGTCCATCCTGCAAGTTCTGTGTCTGTGTGTGTGTGAATACGTGTCATAGACATTTTGTATGTATACACACCTATATGTATATATACATATATGTACACACACACCTATATGTATACACACAGTCATCAAAAGTTGATGGTCAAAGAAAAAGTTGATTGTCATTGTTCTAATTTTTTTTTTTTTAACTTAGGGAGGGCTATGAGTTAACTGTTGGCATCAGCACCGAAAATGCTTCCATTAATGTCATTTACTGGAATGTTATATAAAACTTCCTGATAATTCCTGTCTTCCAGTGTTTTGATTTTTTTTTTTTTTTTTTTTTTTTTTTTTGCTTCTGGAGTCCTGGGTGACAAATGTGCTTTCTTTTCATTTGTTCGATTCGTATATCTGGTTTCTGTGCTTCAGTAAAAATGCCAACTGAGGGTTTTTTTTTTTTCCTTCTGTGAAGAATTTTTTCAGCACTCCAAAGGAAATACAGAAAATACAAGATAAGCTACTGCATGAAATAAAATTCATAAAAAAGCCCTTCCTGAGTGGTTCTCAAGAAGCATCCCCTGCAACTTTCTGCAGAGTGCTAAGTTTATCTCTTTGATTCAGTGGTCCAAGGCAGCTTCCACTTTCATCCTGCCGATGCGGGGTCGTTTACTTTTCAAGGAGGTCATAAAACACCCTGTTTATGAAGCACTTAGCTGCACTGCACAATGCAGAGAATAACATGTTAAAACACACGGAAGCCCTTCCTGTGGAATTTGAGATTTAAAAGCATCACGGCACGATGGATCTTTCTCCAAAATCTGCCTTGTCGGATTCATGATTTCAATGAAACGAAAGTTTCAAAGGCAAGTCCTCCGGAATTTGCCAAAACAGGCAGACTTCTCTCTTGTCCTGTTGTATTTGAAAAGAGAACTAAATACACCACTTGCTTCTTCTAGTCTTTGTCACAGTTAGAAAAAGTCAATTTGCTCAGTTAACATGTTTCCACATATATTAGCCAATTATCCATCAGTGCCGTATTTTGATGTTAATTTTGTACCAGTAAACAGCGGGTGTACTAGGCGTGATTTGGAGTAAAGTGCCCCAAGGGTCCCTCAACTTTGCAGGCACTCACGTTGGGGCTGGATAACGCTTTCTCCAGGGCTGTCCTGTGCTCTGCAAATTGTTGAGCAGCATCTCTAACCTCGAGATTTTCCACACGTGTAACCTAGCCTCCCTTTTCTATGTTGTAATAACAAAAAAAATGTCTCCTGATACTGCCCGTGGTCCACTAGGGAACAGAATTGTCCTTGTAGGGAAGCTATGTCATTCTCAGCTTCCGGATGTTTAAGTTAGTATGGGGAGTGCTGTGAAGTGTGTAAGTCTGATGAGTCCCAGACCTATACCCCTAAGGCAAATGATACACTCTATGTTAATAAAAATATATCTATTTTATTTTTAAATTAGTATGTTAAACCACTCGTGGTGATTCTACTGTGCAGCCAAGTTGGAGAACGGGTGGTCTTTTCCTTTGTGGCTCAAGGTCTGGTCCCCCAATCAGGAGCATCACTTGGGAGATCGTTAGAAATGCGGAGTAGCAGGATCTGCCTTTTACCTGGACCCCCAGCGCATCTCGATGCATGTCCTTCAAGGAAACATCCTCTCTGAGAATTCTGTCACTTCCGAGTCCTGCTTGTGTCAGCAGTTTGCGGGGGGTGAGGGGGAGACGTGTGCTGTGGTGTTGGGACGTCGGGGCAGGAGCCGAAGGAAGGTGGAGAGCCCTTCGAGTTCTCTCTGGAGAGTTTGTTCCCATGAGAGACTCAAAAAGATTGTGTTAGGTCTTCCTGGAAGACAGGACAGGCGGTGCACAGAGCTGACGGATGATGAAGGAGCTCCTTCTACTCTCATCCTGCTCTCTCTTCCTCTCTTTGCTTCCGAGCCCTGCCTTATAGATTTTCCTTTGCCTCCGGCTGTGGTGGAACAGTGTCTCAGCAGATCTTGAGTTAGCTTGGGCGGGCTTTGCTCTTTGCAGCCAGTTACACTGAGACCAAAAAAGAAGAAAAAAATGATGTTCCATTTTAGGTTAATAAATTTGGAGTGTGGGGATATAAAGTAATGGGAATCTGTGCCACTACGTTTATAAAGAAAGTTCTGTCACCACACGGTGTTGGTTCAAAGCTTCTGAAAGGCCATTTGATAAAAGCCTTTTAAGTGGCTAGAAATGAATACCGACGTCACTGTTTAATATTGCTTTTACGTACATATGTGTGGCTAATATATGTGGAAACATGTTAACTATGTGTGTGTGTGTGTGTATGCTTTTTTATTAATTATTTCTATTAGCATAGACTGTGTTATTAGCCCCAAGAGTACAGGTCTGTGAATCGTCAGGCTTACACACTTCACAGCACTCACCATAGCACATACCCTCCCCAATGTCCATCACCCAGCCACCCTCTCCCTACTCCTCCTGCCCCCAGCAACCCTCAGTTAGTTTTGTGACATTAAGAGTCTCTTATGGTTTGTCTCCCTCCCAATCCCATCTTGTTTCATTTTTCCCTTCCCTACCTCCCAACCCCCCATGTTGCCTCTCAACTTCCTCATATCAGGGACATCATATGATAGTTGTCTTTCTCCAATAGACTTATTCTGCTCAGCATTAATACCGTCTAGTTCCATCCACGTCATCGCAAATGGTAAGATTTCATTTCTTTTGATGGCTGCATAGTATTCCATTGTGTATATAGACCACATCTTCTTTATCCATTCATCTGTTGATGGGCATCTAGGCTCTTTCCATAGTTTGGCTTTCCTGGAATTGATGCTATAAACATTCCGGTGCACGTGCCCCTTCAGATCACTACATTTGTATCTTTAGGGTAAATACCCCATAGTTATGCATGCTTTTATATACATATAAACATATGTTTAGAAATAATCCAAAAGAATGAAAAGGGGAATTAAAACAATTCTATGTTAGCGGATAGGTGAGTGTGAAACGTTTTCGTAAACGGGTAGACCTAACTGACAGCCATTAAAATGATAATCTCTGTGTTTATATAAGGACACTCAAAATATTTGTGTCAATTAAATGACAAAGACAAAACCCAAATTTTATTCATGGCAAGAACTGCAGCTGTAAAATGTGTGCCTGCATAAGGAGGAAATGGGAGTGAAGTGCAAAGAATAAGCTTAATTGTTTAAAAATCGAGATCGTGCACATTTTTCTTTGTTTTCATAAAGTGAGACAACAGATGAAAATGTGCCTGTGTTTCTCGCATCCAGGAGACCATAAATACTGTGTCATTTTTACATAAAGCTTGGACGACACAAATTTAGGTGTTTTCTTCTTTTAAATAGTTTTCAATTCCCTGTAAACAGAAATACAATATAATGGTTTCGAGTATACCCAGGTGTGGGAAATATGAAACCATTACTTTGTCTGTAGAATCAGGTGTTTTTAGGGTCCCTGGTTAAGCTGTTTTTTATTTGTGTTTTCATTAGCAAAAATGCAGATGTGAATGACTTGGTTGGTCCTGTGTTTAGAGCCTTGCTGCCACTCACGCGACTTTTTGAACTAGGCTGGCTCTCTAAACATCTGCATCCTGATGCATGAAATAGTTATGCCTATAACACAATGGGTGCCAAGGTTTTGTGTAAGTTATAGGGGACATTGACACACAAAGCTTTGTGCACTGCCTGGCAAATTATTATCACTTAATGGATACCCGTTGTCATGTCTGTTGCTTCCGTCATACGTCAGCAGCAAATTCAATAAAGTCATCATCTCCTTTTTACAGATTTTCAGTTTCAGTGTTTTACCACGGTGCATATGCATTCACATTTGACCTGTATTTATTAATATGTTAAATGTCAAGGCATACTTAATGAACCTCAGTTTATAAAGATGATTTAATGAAAGTGATAGAAGCATGCTCACAGATACTTGAATTCCTGTTTACAATATTGGCTTGATTGGACACACGCAAACACAAAATCATTTTTTAAGGAGCCCTCATTGGAAAGTACGTCTGCATAACCGAGTTTTCAATAATTTAGACTGCTGTGTTTTGTGGTCCCCTCGAAATGTGTTCCTGGGAAGATGGCGGCACCACACTGGTGTTCGGCGCCTACTTCGTGTAATAACGCATTCAGGTTCCTCAAGCTTAGAATTCCTCTCCTGGAACTTAACCCACAGCCCCTGTAGGCTTCCATCTCAGCACATCTGCTTCACCCTGAAGGACCTCAGGGCAGGCAGAACTGATGAAAATAGGGTCGTGTTCCTGCTCCTGTTGTGCTGTGAGGAATAATGTTTCCTTCTTCTCTGACCCGGGATCTCTAGTCTTCTGCCAACACTCATGAAACTGAGGCGGGGGGCCTGTTGACTTGCAGGTAGGAAATCGTCTCCACTCCTTCAGGTCTTGGTGTGTGCAGGTGTCAGCCTCTGTAAATACTCAGAACGAGATGCTTGTAGGGCACTTCCGAATAAGCCTTCTCCGTATTTACAAGCTCCACTTCGTCCCGTAGTGTCTGGGTTCTCGTTGCAGATACTTTCACATCCACGTGATTCATGTTGTTGCGCGCTACTTGTATTTTTTAAGGATTTTAAAAAAGATTTTATTTGTAAATAATCTCTACAGCCAACATGGGGCTCAAACTCACAACCCCAGGATAGAGTCATGCTCTAGTGACTGAGCTAGCCAGGTGCCCCTATGTTACTTTCTTTTCTTAATTCTAATCATCTATGATCAGCTGTTTGGTTCAGTTAAAAAAGAAAAATTGCCTATGAGTGTGTGTGGGTATATATGTACATACAAATCAACATTTATATTGCATTTTTTTGCAAAGCCCAGGGATTTTTAAAAATTTTAAATTTTAAAAAATTTACTTCTCAATATTAATTAAAACGGTTCTTAATCTTGGCAGTAGCACATTAGCCCGAAGGAAGCATACATTTTAAAAGTGTGAGTGCTTCCATAGAACAACTATATCAAAATCTCTTTATGTAATTTTAAACATGTGATCAAATTTGAAAAGCATTGGACTGACTTTGCAAAAGGAGATGCCTCGCCTTGCCTCACTTTTGTGCTTCCCAAACTTTAAGACCCATATGGATCCCCTGGGAATCTTGTTAGATTTTAGGATGACATTGGGTCAGTCTGGAGAGGGGGCCCCTACTCTGCTTTAGTACCAGGTCCGCAGCTGAAGTCATTGCTCCTGCTCCAAGTTGAAACGTTGAAAAGCAACGTCATCGTGACCTTTCTCCTCAAAGATTGTGAAAAACAAACCAGTATAAAGCAAAATTTAACTCCATGTTCAAATGTTTCATCGATGGAGATGTAGAACATGTTCTTAAAGACTTTTTCAATAAGAGCAATGAATGAAAACCGGGGACTAAGACAGAGAGAAAAACGGCTCTACCAGGAAGGGAGCAAACCATCTCTCTCGATCCCATGCACTGAGTTTTGCTGCGTAAATCAATGTCTGCTACAGAAGAAAGCTCACGGAATTAGAAAGTTGTAATCAGCTGAAGGCTCCCTGCCTTGCCTTGGCATTTATGTCCCTGAACGGGGCCATTAGTCTGGGAAATGGTCTCTTTGTGTGGCACGATGTTCATTAGGACCTCACTGTCTCTTCCCTCGTATTTCTTTAGTGCCCCGTCCTGGAGAGACAAACATTGACGTGAACTGTACCATAACACTCTTACCATGTGGGCCGTTACAGGTGGTCTTAATGTGCTCTTAAAAGCAGAATAATTGAAACACAGGAACAGTAGGAAGTCTAGAGATTCTTCTCTGTTCTTTTTTTTTTTTTCCCCCTAAACAGTGAGTCAAGTTCCAAAGGCAAGGAAAAACGCAGGTGACAAATATGGTGTAGCTGAAATCTTATTCACGCGTGTGCTCATGCACAGACACACACACACACACACACACACACACACAGAGGATAGAGTGATGAATCCACAAGTATAATTTCAGGTGTGGGTATGGCCTGAATTTATACCCTGAATTCACAGGGTATGAATAATGAGCTAAGTGTATCAACACAGAGACGTGCATCCCTGGGTCTTCATTGATGGGATGTGACTCTTGCTTGGAATATAGCAGTGACAGAGAAAGTGTTGTTCAGAGGTGGGTAGACCTGTCATAGAAGGTACATGTCACGCTGTACATTCAGAAGGCCTAAAATTTATAGAAAACTGTGAACCTGACCTAGAAAATGCAATACAAGCCTTTAGGATTGAAATAATTAGACAACTGTGTAATCTGGTGTGATAGGAGCTTATGGCAATGGTCAATGTCCAGTGACTTCATATGGGACGTCTTTGCTTTGCTTTTTTACACTCTTCTTCTCTCCCCTTTGCTCCCCTCCCTTACATGGGGCTCAAACTCTTGACCCCGAGATGAACAGTCTCATGGTTTTTCAACTGAGCCAGCCAGCTGCCCCCGGAAAATGTTTTTTAAACAAAAACTCACAAGTGACATTCACCATAATAATGGGCAACAGAAGGCTACTTTCTGTGATCAGCAGAGATCAGAGAGTCTTACTTCCTGAGATTTTAACAAAACCCATGGAAATGAAATAATTTGTCTATGTTTGGACGCATCTGTGAGCGTACAAGTTTGTATGTTTGCAAATGTGCATGCACCGTGTGTGTATGTGGTGTGTGTGTGTGTGTGTGTATTTGCAATCATATAGGCACACATGTCTTTGTGCATATCTATACCTACATTTTTTTTCTTTACACGTGTAATTTTTGCATTTCCACAAAACCTTGAAACCCTTCCTTTATGGAGCTGACGGACAGGGGACTCTGAGAGCTTGAATAAATTGTCACGTGTCCATGAGCTAGTCATGGACAGAGCTGGAAATTAACCCACTATATATTTGTTTAATGTATTAAGCAGGGGCACCTGGGTGGCCCAGTGACTTAAGCATCTGCTTTCGGCTCAGGGTCTCAGGGTCTCTGCCATGGTCTCAGGGTCCTGGGGTAGAGGCTCGCATCGGGCTCCCTGCTCAGTTCGTGTCTGCTTCTCTCCCTCCCTCTGCTACCACTCCCCCTCCTTGTGTCTCTCTCTCTTCCCCTGTCAAATAAATAATAAAAAACGTACTGAGCGAATTTACCTACATGCTTCCACTTCCTGATTTGACCCAGTTGGGTTCCTGCACCACTGCTGGTATATGCTATGAAATCATAGACCAAAGGGACCTGTCGTGTGGAAAGATAGAAAAAGAAATGAATCCTTTCCTGTGCCTCTTTGTCCCTAAAGAGGAGAGGCCTCTTGTCCAGGATGAGATTTGTGATGAGCTCATCCCTAACCCTACAGACTGTGCTGAGTTGGTGTGACTGTTCTCAGGTCGTCTGCGAGGAATCGGCCCTCGAGATGGTCAGCTGTCTGCTAGTCAAACAGCTTAGCAGGTGGCAGAGCCCCTGCCTTTGCGACTATCTAGAAGGCCTGCTGGGCCTGTGGGCTGCCCTCGCTTTCCTCCGTGGTTTGACGTTCGTAATCCCTGCACATCGTGTCCTGCAGAGAACAGGCCCATCCCCATCACCCGGTGGCCCTGCCCCAGCCGTGGGTTTCTTGCTCATCTCCATTCCCCATCGCCAGCTGTGCACACGGGTTCAGATGTGTGTTTCTCCGTGAGCAGCGACCAGTTCTCGTTCCCCTTAGTTGCCCTAACAGATTGGCACGCATGCCGCTACTCTGGGACCCTGCATTCACCCAACGAGAAGGGGGATCCAGAGCCTTAGTTAAAATCAGAGCGAGAGGGCTGGGCGCAGCATCCTCTTGCCTCTGGTGGATTGAAGCCTTTCTACTGACCAGATGCTATTCTGTGGACGAGTCATGTGGCCTGAACCACAGACCTCACTGTGGGGGCCCTCTGTGTCACAGCCTTGTCAAGGATCCCGTACTTCCTATCGGGCAACTTTTTCTTTAGTTTTTGTTCTTATGACCTCGCAATATTGGGCTTACGTGGATATTCTGTGATTCTGTTCATGACCCTTCTGTACGTCTAGACTCAACATCCCTGCCCTGCAGCCCCTGAATTGAGATGCTCCAACGGGTCCAACAATAAGACTCCCAGGGACCTGAAAATGGGTAAGTCATCCGTTCCCAAGCCTGGTCCTCCATGAGCTGAGCTCAACGAACCCTATACTGAATGGTCCTCCATGAGCTGAGCTCAACGAACCCTATACTGAATGCCTCTTTGAGTGTCGTCGTGGGAAAGGGTTCCTGTCGTTCCCAAGGAACGGTGTGGAGTATCACGTGACCGCCCCAGTGGGTCCGTGTTGCTATGGTGTGGTGTTGTTAAATAGTTGTTAAACAGTAAATAAAAGTGTGGAGAAGACAGGAGATGAAATTGGCTTGAAACTCAGGGAGTGTTCTTCGACTGGGTGACATGGTTTGCATTCTTGCTAAAGGAAGTGTGATGAACTAGGACAGTGTTTTTGTTTTCATTGATCTGGTTCTCAGGTCACTTGAATAATCCATTTCAACAGCAACGTCTGGCCAAATCGGGCTTCTTCTGTGGTGACGTGAGAATTTCTGCCCCCATCTTTGTTCTTTTGCGCTGCTGTAATGGATACTATGGACTTGAGGGTTCATACATAAGAATCCATTTCTCATTTTTTTGGAGTCTGGAACTCCACGATCAGGGCACTGGCAGACTCGGTGTCTTGTAAGAGCGTGTTTCCTGGTCCAGAGATGGTCATCGTCTTGCCATTGCCTCCCATTGCAGAAGGGGTGAGGGAGACCTCCGGCACTGAACCCATTCTGAGGGCACGATCCTCGTGACCTAATCACCTGCCAATGGCCCTGCTTCCAAATACCATCCCATTGGGGAATGAATGTGGGAGGTGAATTTTGGAGGGTCACTAACATTCAGGCTGTAGCAGTTCTTAAGGCTGAGCTAGCTTCATGGCGCCATCTTGAATGAGGATATGACGTACACATGGGAAATGAACTGGGAAGCCTACCCCTTTTTCCTGGTAGACTGTAAGCAAGAGTGTGAAGTGATTAGAAACCAGGATTCTCGTTTCCCTCAACTGTTTTAGGATGGAGCTGTGTAAACATTGAGATCCTATGAGAATGCTCTAGTGTACTAGATCTTGTCTCCATGGTATCTGCTGGGGCCATGACCAAGCCATCAGAGAAAGCCGATTCTCACAATGGCTCGTATTCTCACGTGGTTACAGACACGTCATCTGAAGGACCTTTCTCTGTAGGTTGGGTCGTGGCCTGTGACTCATGTGAGCTTTTGTGTGACGTGTAGGGAATGAATTTTATGGAAGTGTAATGAAGAGAGAGGAGGTGCTGAGAGGGTTAGAGGGTCACCAGAGGCTGGCGAGAGGGAGGGAAGTCTTTCTTGTACATCTTGTAAACCAGAGACCTATGGCACATGCTCCCAACAGGATAGACTCCCCTGATATATAACCGAGTCCAAGAGCCAGACCACACAGGTTGCTTTTGCTGCAGAGAAGAGTGAATATTCAGGGAACCCATGTGGATCTAAGCTTTCCTTCTCTTGAGCACCATGACGTCTTGATAGTTTGCCTAATGACATGGATGTCATTGTGCTGAGAAGCAAAACTTGGGGCAGTGGGGATGAAGACTGAGGCTTTACCCAAAAGTCCAAGCCATACATGAGATAGAATGGAAGACACCATCAAGCTCTGGTTGGATGGTTGGAAAAGTGTGATCAGCTCCATTAATCAGGTGGGAGGGATTCGATCTACCTTTCGACCAATCAAGAAGTCATACACTTCCTTTGCAGTTCTGAGTACAGAACGAGAACATTTTCCCGTGTAGTAGAGAGAGTGGGATGTAGGTTTCTAATCTCATTCTCTGATACCGTGCCACGTTGTAAACTATGGATCAAGAAATCACCTTTTCAGTAAAGCCCACAAAGTAACCTTGGCATGTAGGTCATTTTCGTGCACAGTTTGGAGAGACTTCAGAGTTTAATCATATTCTCCATTTCTGGGGGCAGAAGAAGGGTGAGCCTTTGGACGCATACACGAAGAGTTCTCTGTAGGCTGGGAGTGAGTTGGAAGGGCTGCCTTGCTAAGTTTACCTCATTCGCCTCTATCCCTTCAGCTGGCTCCAGGCACTGCGGTTCCCAGGCAATCTTTGTGACAGACGCACTGCGGTGCTGACTATCAGAGTGAACACTTAGGGCTGTATTATTAAAAACATATTTTTGCTGGAGAGTTTACCAGAATGAAGCATCTTGCTCCTGTTGGTCTTGGGAGAGGTCTGGCTAGTTTACAGCATCCCAATTAGAAAACTCTAGGAACACAGTCATTTATCTGTGTACATCCGTGGTGGGCATGCCCAGATTTCTTTCCTAGGGTGTGTTTTTAAAAATGCATGGCTTGTAGACTAAAATAATCTCTTCAAAGACTGCTGCAAGTAGGTAGCTTAAACAGACGATGATTTCAGAGCTGTTTTTTATTCCCCTCATGGTTGAATCGCGAAGGGACTCTGTGCCGTCCTCTACACCGTCGTCACAAACAGAAGCTTTGTATTTTCCCAGATGTGTGCCAGGGAAACATTCTGGTTGACCATGGCCCATTTCAAGAGGAGGGGTCATAAGGGCCTTGGGCAATTTTAAGTTTGAATAATTGTAGATGAACAGAGGATGATGCAGATACCTTAATCTGATTGTTCATTCATCAAAACCCAATTCTTTGGAGGAACTCCAGGTCAAGTTCACCAACTCAATTTACAAAATTGCTCCGCAACATCTCACTAAGCTAGAACTTGTCCGTGGGAAACTTGGAAACTTTGGACGAAGGAGGCAGGCATTTGCTCTTAATGGAACACGATTTTATGTAGACAGTGAGGTTGTTTCCATCATATGCACAGATGTGCTTTTTAAATCCGAAGGTAACCCAATAAATGCTCCCGGCAGAACAGCCCGCCTCTTAGAATATTGGGGGATTTCCTGATGAATTAGGTCCAAGAAATATTTTCCTTTCCCAGAGAAACATTGCCATATATTTTCTTATAAAAGTTTCTTACAGGTTTCCTTTTCATGTTCCTCATCTGTCAGTAATGAAGTTTATTTTAGATGTGAGGGGGTAAGTCCATGTTCTTTATTTTCTTTTCTATTAATCACCAATTATCCCATCACACTGAGTGATGAGTCCCGCTGTTTGTGCACAATCTGTGGTGCTGCCTCTATATTATGTTGTGTTTCCACACATGGATTTGTATATTTCTGGACTAGCTCATCCTTTCTTTTCCGATGGTGACCTGTCCATGTTTGAACCAACAATTATAATCGACTATCAAATGTATTAAGGCTACCTTACCATGTTTTTCTATAAACGTCTTCCAGGTTTAACTTTCCTAGGTGTCATAGATTTTTATTTTTAAGGTTTTATTTATTTATTTGACACAAAGAGAGAGAGAGAGCACAGACAGTGAGAGCTGTAGGCCGAGGGAGAAGCAGACTCCCCGTTGAGGAGGGAGCCTGACTAAGGGCTCAGTATGGGGATCCTGGGATCAGGACCTGAGCCGAAGGCAGACGCTTAACCAACTGAGCCACCCAGGTGCCCCTAAGTACCATAGATCTTATGACTAACCATAATTTAAAAATATATATATTCATTCTAAGTAATTTCTCGTCTCATTAAATATCATATAACTTGTATATTGATCGTACGGTAGCCCAACTTGAACAGTTCTCGCCTCTGTTCAGTACTTGGCCCATGGATTATTTTGGGTTTTCCACAAGGCGATTATTTCATCCACAAGCCGTGGCCTTCATTTTTCTTTCTTATCCTTATCCTGTTTGGCTAATGCCAAAATAAAGCATTATTTTAGTCTATAATACATTCTATTCTGTATCTATTCTATTCTATATCTACATTCCATATCTATATATCTCCCATGCAGAATACAATAGAAATGATTCTGTCTTACACTTGTTATGAACTCGACGTTTGTAGTACTTCATTAGGTAAGACGTTTACTTTTCCTATGTCACGGACGGTCAGTACCATGAATGAGTGTTGAGTTAAATGTTTAATAAATTTGCTCTAGGGAGACATGACTTTTTTTCTTTTTTCTTAAGAAACATCCTATCTGGGCTGCCTGGTGGCTCAGTTGGTTAAGTGACTGCCTTCTGCTCAGGTCACGATCCCAGGTTCCTGGGATCGAGCCCCCCATCGAGCACCCTTCTTAGCAAGAGTCTGCTTCTCCTTCTCCTTCTGATCCTCCCCCTACTCATGCCCTTTGGTCTCCCTCTCTCTCTCTCTGTCAAGTAAATAAGAAAAAATCTTTAAAAAGAAAATATTGGGGTGCTGGGTGGCTCAGTGGGTTAAAGCCTCTGCCTTCGGCTCAGGTCATGATCTCAGGGTCCTGGGATCAAGCCCTGCATCAGGCTCTCTGCTCAGTGGGGAGCCTGCTTCCCTTTCTCTCTCTGCCTGCCTCTCTGCCTATTTGTGATCCTGTCTGTCAAATAAATAAATAAAATCTTAAAAAAATATATCCTATGTATACTTGTAATCAATAATAAGTTAGGTGTATAATATTATAAGTTCATTCCAGTCCTTGTGAAGACTAAAATTTAGCCTGGTTTTACAAAGATCCGGTTGAATAGGTAAAAAAAACCAATTTGGCGATTCATCCTTAGGAATTATGGTGTCATTGATAATTATCAGGACGTATTTGATAATTGGCGACTGAGTTATGAGATATAACGTTTCCACGTTACAGTTCATAATATGGACATGGAGTCGGTCAGTGGACGCATTGAGATCACGCCACACGTATTAATTGATTTATCTAATATCTTGCATGACATTGATAAATATCACTGGGTAGAACCACAACATTTCAAGAACAGAGTGTCTTGTATAAATTAGCTATAGTATCATGTCGTTGCAGTGTTCATACAAATGACATGCCTTTTCTGGCATGCACCTGTTCCATAAAGGCAATGAGTGGCCCAAGGTGTTGATGAGGGAAGCGTTGGACGTGACACAGAGCAGAACAGTGTCGCTGGACTGATTCAGGTGGCTTATTCCATGGGGAGTCATGGGATAAATCAGCTTGACTTTCAAGTCTGTGTTTCACATGTAGCTTCTGATTGAGCCTGCTTCCGCGTTTCTACTTTACCTGGGGCTGCTCCCCTGTGTTTGTTCTCTGGAATTTCCTTTCTGCTGCAGTTTGCCTCGGTGGCGGGGGTGACGCGGCTACAATCTTCCTGTGAGACGCCCCTCAAGGTGACTTTCAGAAAAGACTGCCCGTCCGTTCAGAATGGATGGTTAGGCATCCCTTCCAAGCACGGCCGCTGCGTCCCAGTCCTACAAAGACCTTCTGATCTTCAGGATGAGAGAGTGACCTGCGGGGAGACCTCCAGTCATCCCATTCTGAAATCCTCTGTCAGTAAACGGTCTCCGTGTCTCATCGGGGCCCCCGCTCAAGACATATATTTACTTAAAAAAAAAAAAAATACCTCTGTG
This sequence comes from Mustela nigripes, assembly GCF_022355385.1. Classification (NCBI taxonomy): domain Eukaryota; kingdom Metazoa; phylum Chordata; class Mammalia; order Carnivora; family Mustelidae; genus Mustela; species Mustela nigripes. The sequence goes on along the minus strand of NC_081575.1, from coordinate 119,510,004 downwards.
TTTTGTTCAGCTCACAAAGAGCTGAGTCTTCTCCAGGATGACGTGACGACGTTGAGTGAGGACACCCAGAGGACCGTCTGTTCATTTGTAAGAGCCGATGATCTGCTCGCGAGGACTGAGTTCCTGTTCTTTCCAGTTTGTTTCCTCTTCTGAGGAGGAGTTCAAGGTTGCGACTCAGGCAGGAGTCACGTACTCGGGCTTCTCCTGCCTTTTTGCGTCTGGAGAGATGCCTCTATTGAAGGCACAGTGTAGGTGTCTATTCCCTTGGGACACACCAATTTCCATCCTTTTTCTGCAAAAAGAGGCACAAAATCCAGATTCTGGGAACTCCTTTTCCTGTATTGACTTAGGGCCCTTGTTCCACAATAAAATAAGATTATTCACGAGAACCACTGAGTTGAGATGAAATTCTCAGGGACTTCCAGAGATTCTGATTTTGAATGTTTCCAAAGAACCGTTGTGTTGTGAGGTCCTTTTAGGTCGTTAAAGAGAAAACGTCAGCTGCCGGTGACCACGCTGACCTCTCTTCATTCCTTATTTCCAACAGCTTTTTAATAATGAATTCTTGCCGATTCATAAATTTTGCTTCCGGATATCCTGCACTGAAAGTAACAGCAGCCTGGAAGGGAGACCCTCTTTTTTTATTTTTTTTTTTTAAAGATTTTATTTATTTATTTGACAGACGGAGATCACAAGTAGGCAGAGAGGCAGGCAGAGAGAGAGAGAGAGGAGGAAGCAGGCTCCCTGCTGAGCAGAGAGCCCGACGCGGGACTCAATCCCAGGACCCTGAGATCATGACCTGAGCCGAAGGCAGCGGCTTAACCCACTGAGCCACCCAGGCACCTGAGACCCTCTTTGATGGAAGAAATAGTTTATACAGTCCGTTAGATTTTGGGGCATCTAAAACATTACATGCTGATAATTTCCCTCCAGCCTTTTCCTAAGGAGAAACAAGCCGCTTTAGGTTTATGTCTTAAGAGCTTGAAACATGAAGGAATGAGATTTACGTTGGTTTGATGCTACTCTCTGCTTGGCCAGGATCCCAAGCTTTGGGACTATTTGTATGGGCTTGGTTTCCTTCTAACCGAAGACCTATTTCATGAAGCTTGCTGGCGGTATTTTTTCTAATACTATAGTCTTATAGCACTGCTGGGAGAAAGACCCTGAAGAAATCACTCTCAGACCTGAGATGGAAATTGAGAGAATGTTTCTTCTCTTCTGTTATGACCATTGTGCCTGGAGCTCAGGGCCAAATTTGTATATGGTTTTAGATTCTTGAGCTTCCTTTTTTTTTTTTTTTATGTAAGTATTCACTCTTCCTTTAACTTTTTGGCTTTTCCCTTCTTAAGTCAATTCTTAGTGGTTTGGGATTTCTTCGATCGGAATCATTTCTTATGGGGCATTTTCAAATATTTGTATTATAAAATATTAAACAGATCACCTTCTAGTAGGATAGTAAAAGAAGATCAGTTTACAGTTTTGGAAACGTAATCTAATCTTCATGTATTCAAGAGTGCTAGACCAGACACCAGCCGGTGTTTTGTGTTTGGGAATAGAAAACAGATTCTTTCAGCTTTGCGAACCTGGGGTTCCCCTTTGCCACTCATGGTTGTTGTAAAGCGGGATTAGCCACAGAGAACACATGACCAAGCAGGCAAAGCTCTTTCAATAAAATTTGATGTAGGAACACTAACGTTTGCCTTTCGTGTCATTTTCACACGCCATGAGATCATGAGCTTCTTTTCACTTGTTCCCTGATGATGGAAACATGCAGTCCCCCGTCTTAGCTTGTGGGGTGTACGGTAACACGCCGTGGACAGTGGGTCCATTTCCCAGTCCCATTCTGCGTCACAGCCGGGACTGAAGTTGATGAAATGCCCGTCGTGGATTGTATCTTTTTACTTCTCTCGAAGAGACGATCCTATCCAGGGCATTACTGGTAGGGGTGCCCATTCTGTGTCTTCCCCACTCCCTACCTAGAAGGGAGGACCTGATAGTCCTGCACTCCATACTCCCGAGTTCCTCATGCATCTGGACACATCCCAGAGACATACTGTCATTGTCCCATGGATTTAGCTTGATAGGACACTTTCTTTTGTCTCCTTGAGGGACAGTACCTGTTAGTATTTTTAGTATTTATAGTATTTTTCTATATTATATATATTTATATATATTTTTAGTATTTATAGTATTTTTCAAGAACACGTTTGCAAAAGAATGTTATACGACATAACACAGACAGACCCTTTATTCTGATTAAAAATCCCTGAACTAGTACGCAGTAACACCGAAGGGCAGCTTGGCAATTTGTTTCAATGATGGTTTTTTCTTTTTTTTCCATAAATCAAAGAAATCATTTAGGTTTACTTAATGATAAGCTCATCCTGCCTTTTAAAAAGAAATGTATGACCTTTCCGTGAATACATTTCTCTGGCCTGTTTTTCTGGAAATTTCCCGCAGTCTTGTGATAAACGTTGATTTCCGGCAGACTCAGTGTGATCAGGTCCATTCACATAACCTTCACTCTGTCATGGCAAGAAATGTGCTGTCTCCTGCTAGCCCTGCCGTGGGATCCTCCTCAAACACCACCAAAGACTTCCTGATGACAGTTTCAACAGAATGTTCCCATGTCTCATCATATATGGTGGAATAACACAGTCAGGCTCCCGTTGGAACTCTTTGCCTGTGGGTATTGTCACCCCAAGTGGGTGATTTTCTATCTGGCTTCAAAGATACGACGTTGGACTACAGTTCCAAAAAGTTGCCTGTGCTTATTTCGGTGGGGAAGGCTAGGACAAGTTCTGCAGATCATTGCCTCTGCACATCAAATTCATGATTGAAAGATTGCCCACCAGCCCCACTTATCTACCTAATGAGCAGGAATCGATGACCAATTGTATGCTAGATTTTGTGCCTGGCTCTAAGGAAACAAATGTTTCTGCTGTTCTCTTACGCATTAATAATTAACATGGAAACGCGTTCTTCATTTATCTGGATCCCATCTTTGAAAAGCGTTGGGTTAGCTCCTGAGTACAGCTGAGTGTTAGGCTACAATTGTGTAAATCAACAGCAATCTAGACCTGCCCTTTTCAGACACCGCAGTGAACACTTGGCTGTCATCGTCAAGGTTTCTGAAACTCTCCAAATGATAGGTTCCGCCTTCCTTAAGCAAAATGCCTTTTAAAGTTCCATTTTGCCATATGTACCCAAATTATGAAATAGGGTAACTGCACACACTTTGAATTAACTTACCACTTAACGTGTGACTCTGAGATGAAATAAATGCAAGTTAATTATTTCAATATGTATTTTTCAGCGGGACTGTAGCTCTGACATTTATACCCAGGTAAAGAGACAATTAAACACCCAAACAAGACTCCTGCATACATTGAAACGTGAAAATTAACTCACACGAAAGAGCTTCAAACGCTGATTGCCTCATCCGCAAATGACTGTAATCGAACCGCATAAATATTGATGAACCTCTCAAGTTTGGAGTTGCTGCGGTTGAGTTTTGCTGCGTTCCTTTTGCAGGGCTAAAATGGGAATTCTTCTCTGGATCTCGGGAATGCGCCATTATTAACGTGGCCCAGAGAGGTCCCACGCAGTAATGTACACGCTAAGAAAAAACGGGAGTGTGAGTAGAATGATGGTAAATGCATTTAGCTCAGTGTGTCTCTTATGTGCGCCTGAAAAGTCAGTCTTTCGGCAGAACCCGCAGACGTAGCCGGAGACAGTTATTTTGTGCTTGGACACTCTCCGCGATCTGGATGAACTTTTGGTCGTACTAAAAATTAAAACAGCAATCTGCTTACTTCTCCATGTCCGTGCCCGGGGGACAAACTATTGGATGACGCATGCATTCCGCGTATAGATGTCTTCTGAAGCTGGAGAGCGAACACTCAGGCATTGCCGTAATGGGCTTCTCTGTTTGTTTTGTCTCTAGATGTAGGGGGGGTGCCAGATGGGTGTCGACTTTGTTCTGCACCTTTGGGACAGTTTCCACACATTGCCATTTTCTAACCAAAGTTACTTACTAAGGGGCAGGAAAGGTGTAACGGAACTCTTTGGTTTTTTTCTGTGACAAAAGGGTTCCGATATTCTTTTTAAAAAAATTACCCCCATCTACTTGGAGTTAATGACATTTTATTCTATAGCAGGTGTTGTAAGTACGTTTTTTAAGTGGACCTCCCATGGGCATCCGGTGGCATATATAGACGTGCACGGAGCCCTAAACGAAAGTACTTCTCACTCCTGTCTCCTCCCTGTGTGCCGTGAAGCTGTTCCCCGCTGCACGCAGACTCACATGTCAATGAAACATCACAATCTCACGTGGAATGAATGCAGCCGAATGGAATACATGGTTCAGTCAGTCGCCCGTGTGGCCCCAGATCCCACGCAGACGTCCGACACAGACTCACCCATTGGTAAGGATGTTCCCCACCGAAGCATGCAATGGAATTAAGTCACACCGTTGCATGTAAAGTGGTTTGCGCTAGGGGAGGTATGTTGTACGTGACAGCCTGTGGATAGGCTCTCCCTTTACAGAACACGGGCCCAATCAAGAAGAGGCTCCAGGAGGAGTCCTGTGTCCACGAACATGCTGGTTGGGCAGGATACCGTTTGAATGTGGACGGCGTGCGGACAGTTTTTGGAAAAAGGCTTGACTAGGTTTTCGGGGTAGGAGATTGAAAACACCAGACCTCCTGCTGATCCTTGTGGAGCTCCCGCTGTATGATGGGACATGAATGTGGAGTTTAACTCGCTGGTGTGACCCAGCCCATCTTCACACCGTCCCCACAGGCCACCTAGCAGGTGTTCTCTGACCCCAGGAAGGAGCACGCTGATAGCACTGGGCAGCTACTTTGCCGGTGACCCTCAACCCGCTAGGGCTGGAGTTGTGATGAAATGTGCCAGCTTTGGGGCACGTGGGTGTCTGTGTCAGTTAAACATCTGCCTCTTAATTCCAGCTCAGGTCATGTTTTCAGGGTCGTGAGATCCAACCATGTTTTCGGCTTTGTGTGATGTGTGATTGGCATGGAGCCTGCTTAAGGCTCTCTCTCCCTCTGCCTCTGCCCTATGTCACCCCCTTGCTCATAGGCATGTGCTCTATCTTAGGGGAAAGTAAAAAGTCCCGGTTTCTTGGCCCCTTCATTGGGCAACGCTGAGACCTGTTCTACAGTGACTTGGAGGATTGGGCCCCTGTTCTCTAAATGGATACTCACTTGTTAACACCACACTTGAAGGAGCCTCAGGTTGTCGTCCACTCAGCTGGGGAGTGGACACCCAATTCGACACAATAAGTAGAATTTTGGTCCTGAATTTTATGAGATTCGATTTAAGTTTAACACCCCCCCCCCAAAATACACACACGCAGTACCCACTGCTTTGCTCTGTCGATCAGCCGTCCTGTTATCTACTGTCTGGTTGTGGGTGTCTGTTGGTGTAATAGTTCGCTGCACATTTCTGGTTGAAACATTAATTGTATCATGTTCAGATTCTGTGAGCCAAGGAAGAGAGATGGATGATTTTCTATCTGGCTTCAAAGATACGACGTTGGACTACAGTTCCAAAAAGTTGCCTGTGCTTATTTAGTTCATCAAGAAAACACTCAAATCCTCTGTGGTTCTGCCTCCCTGAGCCAATTCAGCTCTTGGCAGGCTTTGGGGGAAAATGGTCCGGCAGCTCTGGGCATCTACGATTCAGCTGCCAGCACCAAGGGAAGGAGGCTGCCTGTTGTTCTAACCTTGAACTGAGGGATCTCTTCAGCCAACATTCAGGATTTCCCTTGCAGCTTTAGCTAAAGGTCTTAATAAAATGAGATGTAAAAAATATTTTAAAAGTCAATAGCAATAGTAATGTTAAAAAAAATTTAATGCCTTGCACATTGGGGAGCACAAGGGACAGTCTGCGGCTCAGAGTCAGTTTCCTGCAGGGCAGGGCAGGAGACCTGTGTGACTATGACTTCACCCCAGGTGTAGACTGGTAAACACCCATTTTCTGGGTGTGGGTAATTAGGGAACACCCTGCTTGCAGCTGTCGAAGCCATCAGGAAAGGGATGATGCATACGAATCAGGACACTGTGCTACAAAGTCTGGGTTTTAACATCACACTGAACTTTCCTTAATTAAGAAAAATCTTACATGATATCTTGATTGCCTCTTTGCCTCTAGTTTTAACTTGTAAAGCCTCTAGTACACTAGAGTTAATGCATAGATATTTTTGAATGAAAGAAGGCATTGTATGTGTGTGTGTGTGTGCCTGTGTCTTTCATTCCACTTTGTATCTTTTTACTAATCCCCGATTACTGTGTTGCACATACAGTTTCTTTTACTTGGTCTTAGTGATTAAACAGAAAAGAGCTTCCCCCCGTGTTGCTAAGAGCAACACGAGTAAAGTAATAAGAACCAAACAATCGACGTAGGGGACGTCCATTTTTTGCGTTGTTGGAGAGGAGTATTTAAGGGAGGCATTGCTGTTTGCAGACTTACATGTCAAGGACACAGTGTGGAAACTGATGGATTTCTTTCAACAATTCCCAATACTGTCTCACCTGCCCGATTTCCTCCCTTGTGATCTAAATAAACACATTTGGGAAAAGGACTCAGTATCCCAAGACGATTCCTGCTTCGAGACTGGAAACTGAACTTTTACTTACTAGGGTGAAGTTAACAGGTAATGAGTGTAAATGTTTGTGAGTGGAAAAAAAAAATCTAATTATGGATACCGAGTACTGTTGTGAACAGATGTTGGATGACCATACAAGGAAAACTTGGGATTTATACTGATGTTGTACATGTCCTTACCAACATTTAACTGGAACTTTGCCCTTTTCCATTAAGAATTTCCCACATTTGGGACGCCTGGGTGGCTCAGTGGGTTGAAGCCGCTGCCTTCAGCTCAGCTCATGGTCTCAGGGTCCTGGGATCGAGTCCCACATCGGGCTCTCTGCTCAGCGGGGAGCCTGCTTCCCCCCCTCTCTCTGCCTGCCTCTCTGCCTGCTTGTGATCTCTGTCTGTCAAATAAAGAAATAAAATCTTCGGGGAAAAAAATGAATTTCGCACATTTCCTATTCTCTACACCTTACATGGGTGCTCTAATTTCTGTGACTAAATATCCAGGACGTGTCATTAAAACAACATTCTTCCCCAGGGGAAATCCCATGACACAACACTCAAAGCATAAAGTGATTAACCTGTAGAGACCTTCATTATCTTTTTAGCGTATTTGACCAGGAGATGGTTGACCTAAAGCTAATCTTATCTATTATTTATCATTTTTTGGTTGTCAGGAGATTGCCTCATTCCCAGGTCTCAGGTGTTAACGGTAACAATTGTTTGTTTCTCCTGCTAATTCATTTTCTATCCTAATGCCTTCTTCTAACGATCAATTTTACATAAAAGAAATGATAAGTGATTTTTAAAATGAAGAATTGGATCTCTCCTAATGCCTTTTATGACCAAGAATCTTTGGTTAATGCTTAATAACTTTTATTGTCAAGACGATCTCTTTCATCTCATACCTAACCTTCCCTTGTTAGCACTTAAATCCATTTACTTGTACTCTGTGGAGATTAAGAAGACTCGGCCAGAGTTCTCTCCAGAGTAACCCTTCATTTGCTTGCTGACAGTTACCGAGTCAAGCTTCTGGGGACGTGTCTCCAATTGGACTTCTTTGCTTTCCCTCAAGCCCGTGTTCACTGCTGCTCCCATAGGTTGTGCTAGACCCATGCGGTGATGTTCCAGAAGAAGAGGGTGAGCTCCCTATGAAGACATCCTTGTCCGGCTTCCTTCCCTGTCTCTGGAGACGGTGCTTCAGAGAGGTTGGCCCACCTGATCAAGCCCAAATTATCTGAGTGCTTGCTCTGTTGGTTGTCGTCTTGGGCCAGTTCGGGTTGGACATTCATCAGATTAATGAAGAGACTGAAATTGGGGAGAGGCAGGCACGTCTGGTCCCTGGGATGTGTCTGTGGCTGCTCCCTGGAAGATGTGCCATCTTCAGGGAAGGATCTGCAGTTGTCCTTGTCTCTGGGCTTCGTGTTGTTTTTCCAACTATTTTAGTCAGTCAGTGAGAAACTTAATCCTTATTTAAATTCTCATTTAGGGCTTCAGGTAGCAAAGATTGATGTCTGCTTCTTGAAATCCCAAGTATCCTACAGGTGCCTGGGTGGCGTAGTCAGTTTAGCATCTGACTCTTGGTTTCAGCTCAGGTCTGATCTCGGGGACCTGACATCACACTCATCGGGAGGGGGTTCTGCTTGGGTTTCTTTCTCCCTTTCCCTCTATCTCTCCCCCTGGTCTTTATCTCTTGCAAATAAATAAATTAGTTTAAAAAATTACCCTAATACATGTCTCAGTGCCCTGCCTCTCAAAGAAAAAATAATTCAGCCCAGGATTCTTATGGAGAGAGTGGGCGACCATGTAGCAGAGCTCTGTTATCCTGGAGGGGATGGTGTTACCCTGATCACCACTGTTGACGAACCCTCAGAGGTGGCACGAATGACATTAAATTTCTTGGTTACATCTCGATCTCCTGTATTTGCTGAGGTGTTTACAGGAAGCGATAGGGATGTACGCATGGTTTTCTGGGTCCCCAGAAGATGTTCCCTGAAGGAAAGCTTTCACAAGTATCAATGCATGAGGCCTTCCCTTGGCAAAGGAAAGACAATTCCAGGCACGTGGACTGAAACCCCATAACCAAAAGAAGGAACAGCCTGGTGTCAGCCGAAAAATATTTACAGTGGAGATCGAGCAGCTCTTGAGAGCCTACCTAAGGAATGAGGTATGCTAGATGGTTTTCAGCCGTTGCTACATTGGTATCGAGAAGAAAACTACAAGTACAATAAAAACAGATAAGCCTTCTGGACATGGTTGTATGCCGAGGGCAGAGGGAAAGGTTAGGCATGAATAATGGTCAGGAGGTGGCTGTGGTCTTGATATTCCTCTCCCCCTGCTTCTCTCCCTTCCTGCTTCATCATCATTGTGGTTTTAGTGCTCGGCCCAGGCTGCCTTGACATAATTTGTTCTTCTTTGTCCAGTTATGTTTTGTGTCTCTGCATCCCACGTGACGAGGTCCAGGATCATGTCTGTGTTGTTCCCTCTTGCATCCACAGACCCAGAACGGTGGCCAGCACATGGCGGGACCTGAACGTTCTTGGTGAATGTATCATGTTGATGGTTCTAGTGCAGAACGTGTAAGGATTCTGTCCCAGAGCTTTCTTCCTCAGTGACTTGGGAAAGAAGGAGTGAGACTGGGGTCATGCATGAAGACCCTGAGCGGGTACAGTAGCATGTCAGTCTCTGAGATTTCTTACAGTCCTTTAGCAGCTTCAGCAAGTCCCCCGTTCTCTCGTAGGAGAACATGGTTGACCACCTGGGGAGAAGTAAGAGAAAAACTCCTCTAGTACCATGGCCCCATCCATTCTAGTACCACTGCCCCAAACACTCTCTTACCATTGCCCTGTCCACCCAATTTCCTTGGAAAAAAAAACAAAAGAGATTCACCTTTACAGCCATGGCGAAGACTAGAGAAACTAACTGGTTCCCTCCAGTGCTCAGGACAGTGTCCCATCTATTTGGGGATGTCCAATCACCTGTCACACAATGACTTCTGTTTGCAGAAATTTAGGTAGATATTTTTTTTTCCATTTGCATTGGAAATAATAATCTTCAGTTTAAAAATGTCACCATGAGACAGCACCTTTTTGCACCTGTTGTCATGAATTTGTAATTGGATCCATTGTAAGTAATAAAAGGACACCTGCTGCTTTGAACACCAGCAGAAAATGAAGATACAAAGAAAGCTCACTTTCAGAGCTGCGGACAGGGGCCACCTCCAAGGGTGGGCGGGATAATGTTCCAAAGCTCTAAAGTCATGAAGTGTTTGCTTGTGGGTGCATGGAACTGTGTACTCATCCGAGACACCTGCTACATTAACATTTGCTAGATGGACATGCATGTAGGTCTTACCATCTCAGATTGTGGGTGAAGATATAGCTCTTTTTTATAAAAACAGATTCCTCCTGGAAACTTTATTCCCCAAGGGATGGTTGCTGGTAGTGTCTTTATTTTTCAAAGCCATAATGTTTAGAACTCGCCTGGCCTCGATCACGCAAAGGTCCCAATTCCTAAGTTTTTGCTGATGAAGATAAAACTCAGAAGAATGAGTTGGCAGAGAATGAGTTGGAATTGCTATCAAGAGTGACAGATATTTAAAATATAAAATTATTCTATGGAACATTTCTACTCAGGCAAAATGCATTCCCTGTAATGAAAACAGAAAAGGGTGCGTGAATATAAAAAATATTTTAGAAACGGATAAAGAGGGTATCATGTTAGCTGATCCTACATTAGTCATGATGTCGCCATACATGTAAATCAAACCCTTATCCTGCATACATGGCTTCGATGGATGCCACACGGATGTGCCAATTATTTCTCATTAAAATTTAAAATTTATTTCTTCATTTTGTGTGGCTAAGGGCTATGTAGGAAGAGAGCGTGTGGATGCTAGTGTGAAGTATAATCAGATTCGTCTCTGGGGAAGGAAATGTAGGGGATAATGAGTCACAAATGCAGCTGAACCCACTGGAGCTTAGTGAGTATTTTGCAAGGAAGGCCAAGCCACCTAGAGGCTAAGAGTTTCTTTTGCGCAGTTGCAGACCTGTGTTCAAATCACGCCTAGGCTACATTGGGGGATGTTGAGTGAGTATTGTCCCATATTGTTAAGCTGCAGTCCTCTCATTGTTTTTAAAGATTTTATTTATTTATTTGAGAGTAAGAGTGAGAACATGAGCAGTGGGCAGGCAGAGGGAGAGGGAGAAGCTGAGCAAGGAGTCCCAGTATGGGACGTGATCTTAGGAACCTGAGATCCTGACATGAGCTGAAGGCAGATGCTTCTCTGAAGGAGCCACCCAGGCGCCTGAGTCATCTCATTTATAAAATGTTTATTTAAAAGGCATTCAGAGGCACCTGGGCACCTGGGAGTCAGTTAAGCGTCCAACTCTTGGTTTCAGCTTAGGTCATGATCTCAGGGTCTGGTCGTGAGATTAGTCTCCTCACTGGACAACACGCTATGCATGGAACCTACTTCATATTCCCTCTCTGCCTCTGCCCCTGCCCTCCACCCTCTAAATGGATGAACGAATGAGAATGCTTTTCCTTTATAGGACATGTGTTGAATGTAATAATGAATGTGAAACCCTCAGTAGCGTGGTGGACACACCCCAATGCAAGAGATTGAATCTCTAATGCCAGTAGGTGTGACTCCAGATGGCAGAACTGAGGGAGGTTTTGGTGAACCAGAAACTGTACACTCCTGAGATGTCTGGGGTCACCGTTGGTGACGCGTCTGCCTTCAGCTCGGATCATGATGTCAGGGTCCTGGGATCGAGCTCCACATCAGGCTTCTTGCTTGGCCGGGAACCTGCTTCTCCCTCTCCCTGCTTGAGCTCTCTCTGACAAGTAAATAAAATCTTAAAAGAAAAGAAGAGAAAAGAAAAGACAATGAACACTCCTTTAGAGGGAGAAGCTAACCATCAGCTCCAACCTCTGACCTCAGGAAGCAGACATCCAGGTAGTGCCACATCTTTAAATGACCTTCCAAGGGGCGCCTGGGTGGCTCAGTGGGTTAAAGACTCTGCTTCCGGTTCAGGTCATGGTCCCAGGGTCCTAGAATCGAGCCCCGCATCGGGCTCTCTGCTCAGCAGGGAGCCTGCTTCTCCCCTCCTCTCTCTGCCTGACTCTCAGCCTACTTGTGATCTGTCTGTCAGATAAAGAGAATCTTTTTAAAAAAATAAAGTTCTTTTTAAAAATAAAATTACTAAATGAATGACTTTTCAAAAGCAGCTATAGTAAATTTAGGCTGTTAGTGAGATTTTTTTTTTTTTTTTTTAATGTTTGCAAGTGCTTCTTTTTTTTTTTTTTTTTCCTTGCAAACCTCGTGCTCTGCAAATGAACACATCTAAGGGCTGTGAATATTTATCCGACCACCAGCTCAGGACCTCCGCTACAACGCATTTTCTCTTAGATTCATTGTTATTCTGTCAGCATACTCTGATGATGGATATCGTGATGGTTATTTTGCTTTTCTTTTGGTAGCAAAAATCTCTCTCTCGAGATACGGAAACTGTTAGAGAGTAAACAATACATACTGTCATGGAAAATCAGTTGATATGCGCAAGTAGATACAATTCAATTTAAGATATCAGTGTTTTATAAAAGGTGCCGGGACAGGAATGAATTTTCTTTCCATTTTCTTTCTTTATTTTTTTTTTAAGATTTTGTTTATTTATTTGAGGGAGAGACAGAGACAGCAACAGAGATAATGAGAGAGAGCATGGGTGGGGAGAGGGAGAAGCAGGCTCCTCGCTGATCAGGGAACCCAACTGGGGCTTGATCCCACGACTCTGGGACCGTGACCTGAGCGGAAGGTCATCTGCCCAACAGATTGAGCCACCCAGGACCCCTTCTTTCCATGTTAAACACGGTTCTGATGTGTGTTCTCTGAAACGCTTTGGTTCATCGTATTCCCATCTGAAATGGAATTCAGACCGATGTGGGTCATATCCCACGTGGGTCATGATCCCCAAGGGAGCTTGCTGTGTCTACTTATTCATGAATGTTATCAGCGTCACCATCGCGTGTACTCAGACAGCTAACCTGCTTGTGGACGTCAGGTCTGAAAACCCGCTTTAAGTATTGCACATTTCCTCAAGGTTCATGAACGTGACACCAAGTATGCAAATTAGCACTTGTTAGGCCTTTGAAGACCTGAGTGGAGATGTTAGATCCAACAGGGGCTTGCTGCTGTAAGGGAGTGAAAGCTTCTGCGGGTGTATCTGTAGGGCCACACTCACGTGCCTCCTATAACATATGGTGCTCTTGTGAAAAAGTCTAAGTCACTAATTATGTAGCTTTTGCATCGTGGGTAACACTTTTACATTCTTCTGTTTTGTTTTGTTTTAAGGCGTGCAATCCTTTATTCTATTTTATCTTTCATTTCATTTCATTTCATTATTTTATTTTATTAATTAATTTTCTTTTAGGGAGGCTCCATGCCCTGCATTGGGGTGCCCAATGTACGAGCTTGATCTCACAACCCTGAGATGAAGACCTGAGTTGAGATCAAGAGTCCCAATGTACTGGACGGGGCCACCCAGGTGCCCCAAGGCGTGCAGACCTTATACTCACTCTGTAAGGCCGGTGGAACTTGATGTTCGTTTTACCAAAGAGGAAACTGAAATATGTAGACGTAAGGAATTCAGAGGAAGGAAATGGGCGAATTAGAATTTCAACCCAAGGAGTCAAGATTTTTAGGGTCAATGCCCTTAACTAGCTTCATAAGTTGGCTTACTTTTCATTCTTTTTTTTTTTTTTTTAAGATTCTATTTATTTATTTAACAGAGATCACAAGTAGGCAGAGAGACAGGCAGAGTTGGGGGGAAGTAAGCAGACCCCCCGCTGAGCAGAGAGTCCGATGCAGGACTAGATCCCAGGACCCTGAGATCATGACCTCAGCCAAAGGCAGAGGCTTTAACCCACTCAGCCACCCAGATGCTCCTATAAACTGGTTTTCTAGAGCTTTTCCACTGGTCTGTCCCCGTCTCTTCAAACACAATAGCGGAAGTTGCAAGATACAGATGGATCTGGAAAGCACAATGTGGCTTACATACATTGACATGCACGTTCCACGTCTTGGCCGATACTCAGTAAACTCCTGACTGTAGGCTTTGTCTTCCACATCTCTCCACTTTTCTTCTGGTTTTTACTTCCTTTTTTTTCCTGGTAGGAGGATTTCTTTAGCATGGCTGTTCAGTTTTCCATGGTATCCTTCTCTTTCCGTGTCTGCTTGTGTTTGTTTGTTTAGGAACTCATGATTTTAGATCCTGACAGCCCATATGAATTCCTAATTATATGTGTAAGGAAAAATTCTCCTAAGTTATGAAATTTTTCCTCTTGTGTTGTCCATTATTTTCACTGCAGTAGGAACTATGGGCTCCAGATGTGAGGCTCAGCCTTATTCCTGTGGACGGCACGGCCGGTAAGTGGAAGGCACTCCGTTTTTCCTTGCTCGCAAGAGGTGATGCCTTGAACCCTACTTGGGGCAACCTGTGCATAACTCAGGTGGCTATGGAGAGCCAGAAAGACTTTCCTTTTCTTATGTCAGGTGCTGAGTCAGGGAGACACCATGGTGACGCTCCCCTGCTTATGCACTAGGTGTCTTCAGAGCTTCTGTGGGCATGAGAACATCCAGGATCTATCTAGACTGGCAGGTGGCCCCTGTGTGGTTCCTTGGGGCTCCAGTGCAGAATGGAGACTGTGCCAAAGAATCAGCGAAGTCAATCTCATACCCTTGTACCCAACCTTCAAGGATGGATTCTCTCTCTTCTAATGCACTTGCTACTTGCTTTTGCAAGAAAGCACAGATGCTAAACCCTCAGCACCTACTGTACACAATCTCTCCATGGAAACCTCAGAGAAGACCACGCTCTAGGACCACACACCCTCCATACTTTTCCAACATGCTCCTTGAGCATGGTGTTACTATAGGGGTAGAGCTGGGAAAGGTGGTGGTCAGTGCCTTCCTTCTCTAACCCTAGGCAAACACTTTTATGTGGCTGCATTGTCGGAATCATATTCCGAGAAATTAGTACCACGTCTCCCATATTTGTGGATCAATCACATGGTGGTCATTTCCAGCACACAAGCACTTCCATTCTGCACACCGGAGGTTGGTTTTGCTTCGAATGGATCTGTACAAATGTGAGCAGTGCCTCAAAGGGCATAGGATTTTATACATTTGGATATGTGTTTCTAAATGGGCTTCTTAATGAATTGTACTGATTTACAGGACCACCAATACCATCCAGTTCCTGGAACCTTTAACCTCACCTGTTATAGCATATGATTTCGTTGATTTAGAAAAAAATAATAATAATTAAAGCTGGGGACTTTCCCTCTCTTACTTTGTAAAATCCCCCTTAGTTTCTCATAAAGTTTGATGGACCCTTATAATAAAACAGCTTAAAGTACAGAAAATGCATGAACAACTCTCTTCAGCCAAAGATGTTCCTTTTTATCCCTCATTCGCTTCCTGATCTTTAAAGACTTTGCTTCCCGTGGGCTTCTCCAGGTTCTGTTTTCTCCTCAGATTTCTAGATTCCTTAGGGTTTGATCACCCCTCCCGCTACGGAGCCCAGCAGCACTTGCTTTCTCCCAGGAACTGGCCCTTTCCCCAGTACCTCTCAGGAGCCCACCATGGCTCCAAGTCTTGAGGCTTTGTTTGACGAAGAGTGACCTCACTTTGATTTTTTGCACAGTTTCATAATGAATCAGAAGAGTGATATTTTGCTATAGGAGGTTTGCAGGAGCAGCCGAGGTTATGGCTGAAAGGGCTTTAATGCAACCTTGAATCCATGATGAATTTCTGACACTGAATTTGAGCCCCCACATGAACAGTGATCGTCGTGGTGTTGAGTGGGAACCGTGATCTGATCGACGGTATTTGTGGGTGTCATGGTGTTGAGCTGGGAACCCTAACCCAGTGATCCTTGCTGACCGGTGAAAGTGTGCTCCCTTTGGAAATGCTGAGCCACCTGTTTCTGATTTAATTTATATCTGTAGTCATTGTAGTCTCCAGGCCACTGCGATTCAGTGCCAGTCTTGTTTCTGAGAGTCCTGGGAGCACGAGGTGGCACCCATTCTCCATATGAACGTGTTGGTCCAGCGTATGTGCGTAAGACTCTGCTGTCAGATCCCCAGACTTCTGGAGCATCGCTTTCCTTTGCTCTGTGGCATTTCTTCTCTGGCGTGCTTTTCCTGAAATGTGTGCCTGTGTTGTTCACAGTGGTACCCCTTACCCCAACTCATACAACAAAAACAAGATAGACATGGAGAGACTAACCAAATTATGGAATGGTTCTACAGGCGTCCTCTGGAACCTATTGGGCAAGACAGGCTTCCCTCTTTGCTAGAACGATTTGATGTAGCTGCTCCCAAGAAATCTACAGCTCTTTGCCTTACTCCTGTAGAACTGCCGTTGGCCTGGAACATGGATACAAATATTTGTCAGCACGTCCCATCACATTTCCCCACACGGTTTACGACACCCAACGTCTCACGAGACGATGTAGACGTTACTTGCGCAGCCCCAGATGGCTTACCAAGAGCTGACGTCTTCCGAGCCCGTTCTCCACATGGGCATAGAACCACATTTGTGATATTTTTAATCCTAAAGCAAGCCAAGTAGATGACTGTGGCTAGTCATCTCCCCAGGCTGAGTAACGGGATCGGTGCGTCTCAGTTGCGTGGGCGCACATGGGGAGGTTTTCAGAAGCGTGCGTTTTACGGTCTGTTGTCTACACTCTAAGGGAAAGGGCAAGTCAACATTTTACCTGAAGTGCTGTTTGTATTCTTGCCTGACAGAAATCCCAAGAGGCAGCTTTGAGGTAGAGCTATAGATGTTGGGGACAGCCGCTTTTCGGTGTTTCAGAAATCACAGCAGGATGTAAGGCTGTTGGTCGTGTGATTCTCCCAAATGCCAGGAGGGAGGTATTTGGAGAGGATGAAATTTCTTGCTTTTATTTCAACTCGTCTACGTGTACCATAGTTTCTCAACCTGACCCTGTTCATGCAGGGGGTCAGTAATTCCTGGTGGGGCAGGGAGAGGTATGATCATCTGTTCGCCAGCACCCATGGCTTCTGCTGACTTTGATAGCAGAACACCTTAGCGCCTGCTCCCAACTTGTGACAAACCAAATGTCCTCGTTGTCCCCAAGGCTGGGTCTGGAATAAAGGAACATCCCCCCCTGACTGAGTACTGTGGCTTCTAGAATCATGTCATAAGTGACTCCTTGGGATTTTAACTATTTTCTTCTTATCTGTCTACAGCTTTGGTATCCAATATGGTAGCCATCAGCCATTTCTTCCCATTTAAATTAATCACAGTTAATTCACTCACATGAAACTACCGGTTGCTCTCTCTTACAAAAGATTACTTCATTACAGCGAGTTATATTGGACCGTGCTGCTCTAGACCTAACGTTCTCAGCGGGAGATCTCTCATCTGAGAGGACAACAAATTCTTGTCGGGGGGATAGAACCTTACTCTTAGTATGTATCAAGTACAGAGATACTCAGAGTATCTAAGCATATAAAAAATCAAGGCATACAAAGCACAGATGGGGTGTGAAAATTATATGTAATTTGGGTGGGATTACAGAAAATGAAGTTTGAAATGTCTAATTTTTTTTAGGAAGAACGTAGACACCACCACTAACAAAAGGGGAGAAACACCGATGTAAAAAAAGTACTTGTGTCTCTCTTTTAAGCCATTATTTGGACTTTGAAGGGCTAGATTTGAGAATGCAGAATAGCAGGTTTAAGATAGCTCTATGATGAAGACCGTCTTCTCATATTCCTGTATTTATAAAGGCTTTTAAATAATTTAGGGTAGCTGAATGTGAGATTTTCATTGAAAAGCAAGCGACAAATTCAGTGACATTTTGCAGAAGAATAGTTTATGTTACAGTCTCCCCTAAGTGCACCGTCATTATGCAAAGGAACCCTGTTTGAAAACATTACATGGATTTTGTATTATAACCCTGATTTACTATGTTAACATCTTAAATTTAATAATAAGAAAAGAATATTCTAAGAAAATAGTGCTTTGATGATAATTAATGCATTTAATTTACACAAAAAAGAAAGCCTCTGGCTCTCTCAGTAGAAAGGTTATTGTAATAGACGTGCATAATTATTTGCTCTCCTGAATTTGACACCTGAAACTCTTGGTGGGTTTGGGGAAACTGTTTGTTACTGGGTTTAAGGGAAGACTGAGTGGTGCTGTTTGCTTTCAAAGTAGCCATCTCATCATATTCTGGCCCAATCAACCACAGAACCATGACTTTATATTAGCCGTTTGGATGTGCCCATCCAGGAATTTACACCTGAAGCAGTCGACACAACGTTGTTAGGTCACTTACAATCTTGGTCAGCTACATCATTTTTAAAAATAAACCTCCATGCTTTTTATGTTCCCCAATACCAATAAGTGTGATTTGTGTCTAAGATTCTTCTCTAACTATTTTCTATGAGATGCATCTCTGGTAGGAGTTTTATTATTATTATTATTATTATTATTATTTTAAAAGTTTCTTGGGGCATCTGGGTGACTCAGTTGGTTAAGCATCTGCCTTCAGCTCAGGTCATGATCTTGGGGTCCTGGGATCAAGTCCCACATTGGGCTCTCTGCTCAGCATGGAGTCTGCTTCTCTCTCTCTCTCTGTGCTAACTCTCTCTCTTTTTCTCTCTCACAAGTAAATGAACAAAATCCTTAAAAAAAAAAAAAGTTTTAAGTAAGCTCTGTTCTCATCATAAGACTTAAACTCACAACCCCAAAATCAGGTGTCTTTTGCTTTGCCCACTGAGCCAGCCAGGTGCCCCTCTGCCAGGAGTTTGAGAACATCAGTGCTTTCTGGAACTCTGCCCTGCAGGTTGTTGCTAAGACAGCTTCTCTGAATTTTGTCTGTGTCTTCGCAGCTACATTGTCCCCTTGTGCATTTATCGCCTAAAGTGGTCCTCCTGGCACATTGTTATGGCAAGTCTAACAAGTCACCTAACATTTTCTTCTGTCCACCATCACATTTCTGTCCTGGCCGTTGTGCAATATCTGAAGGTCATTGTTTCGTACATTTTGTCCAATTTCCTGGTTGTTGATCGTTTAATCCTTTTTTGATCTAAGGGAGAAGCCACACCTCTCCTCATATATTGTGATGTAAAAATGTAATCAGTATTACTATGGATATGGCCGAGTCTATCGAATTTTCCCTGTTTTACCTAAGATAGCCACAGCCGTGGTTCCTAAAGTCTCTCTCTGTTCCTTTCCTTCTTATAGAATTTCAGAATATGGAACAAAACATCCTGCTGAACCCATTGGTGTACTTGTTTATTGGAAGTCTTGTCCTTGGGGCACTGTGTTTGCACAGAGAATGTGCCCTTGAAATGTGGTCATCATCTAGCTGAAATGACCTTAGCCCACGAATTTGTAGACTGATCATTTCACAATTAAGTTTGTAAATTTTACCCCCCCCCTTTTTTTAAATTTTTTTAGAATACCATCTCTTAGAGGACTTCCCTAGGTATCATTTTGAGAAGGGGATGATTTCACATTATTCATAGATAAAAATAACAAAATACTGAAAGTTCATCTGAATAAGGTTTACTCCTCGGAAAACATTTCTCAGGTTATAGTATTGTCATTGCAAGAATCCCACAGATAGATAGACAGCCAGTGGGCGATCAGCAAATACTCTGGGGGCGCCTGGGTGGCTCTGTCCATTGAGTGTCTGTCTTTGGCTCAGGTCATGCTCTCAGGGTCCTGGGATCGAGCCCCATGTTGGGCTCTCTGCTCAGTGAGGAGTCTGCGTCTCCTTCTTCGTTTGCATCTACTCCTGCACTCTCACTTTCTCTCCGTGTCTGTCCAATAAATACAGTCTTTTAAAAAAAACAAAAAACAAAAAACAAATGCTCTGTATGGTTTTCCATATAGCCATATAAGCCGAGGACCACACAGCCCTCCCACACAGGTCACAAGGATCAGTTTTAAACATTTCACCTCTTCTGTAGCATCCTAAGCCAATTCTCGGTGGCCTGGAAAAGAAAACAAGACACAGGGATTCCTGACATGCGCTCTAGAAGAGTGAATGAAAGTTTCTGCGTGTGACATTGCTGGCTGGCGGTGTTCTTCTTACTTTGTGTCTCCTCTGTTTGCTGAGTCACTGGGTTGAACCATATTGCTGTCGTCCTCAAACACATCCAAGTGCTCCGTCTCCCCGTGTGGCGTCTTATAGCAGTGCCCGAGCTTTTCTCCTTCTGATCACAGCTCGTGACATTTGTCCTCATTCTCATTCAGGAACCGTAGTCCGACATCGTAAAGCAGTGGGTTATCCCGAAGCGATAGACGGAGTCCGCTCTTCATCAAGATTCGATCCCACACGTCACGGGAGTACATCTCTCAATGACTTTTTAAACCTATTTGAAGTTTGGGGCCATAAAACGTATTTATTTTTGATGCAGTTCACAATAAGAAAGCCTACAGAAAATGAAAAGATTACCACGGCTGTTTTTCAAATCCTAAAACTTTAGATTACCCAATAAATTGTAGATTCAAGAAAATGCTGGGAAAACAGGTACCAAAAACACGTCTCTCGTCTAGAATGGTCTTTTGAAATACCTGCCTCCGAAAACAGTGTGGGTGTAATTGTCACTTCTTTTGCATGAGCATGCAGCCGGTGTAGACAGATTCTTCTTTTCAAATGCGTGGAAGTCCTTCTGAGACAGACGTGTCGCAGCAGAATGTAAAGGGCATGTAAAAGTCACAGTCTGATGATTTGGACACGGGAGGGTGCCAGCTAAATTTCACTGGGGCCCGTTAGACCGTGGGTCAGGGAGAGCCCTCCCCTTGCTCCTCCTGGAGATCCCACTGGGTGTCAGCAGGAAGCTGGCATCAAATTGCTCTTTCAGGATTCGGGGGGAAGAAAAGTCTGCAGTCACAGGCTAAGGTCTGGAGAATGAGAACGGACAACAAAGGAGGGGAACAAAGCCTCAGACACCATTGATTAGGAGATCCCATGATCTGATACCCAAAACGTGTAGGCTCCAACGGAGATTGATGGCTAGCCTTTCCAGGAATTGCCCTGTGCATTGACAATAGCCATACTGTGCTGTCCCCTTTCACAAAGTTGAGACCCAACCGCTCCCTGCATTGAGAAGGTTGGTTTTTCAGCCCTGTGAGCACCTGTACCCCCAGTCATCCTAACTGCGGGCATGTCTTGTTATCAGAACTAGCCCAGAACAGGAAGATCCCATCCTTGATGGGTCCCGTCCTTCTTCAGTCTAAGAGCATTGAGAAAATCGGGCTGAGACAATATTCTAAGATGGTGAAGATTATGGGAACCAAATGATTTCCTAATTTCATACCTGGCCTGCTTACTATAATGTAATTATTTCCCATAGTTATGTGCGTTGTTTGAGGAAGTAGCAGGGCTTCCTAAAAATAAGGTTGATAGACACTTCCATCCGAAGGAAAGAGAGCTAACCTGGGGTAACCTGTGAAAATCTCTTTAAGGACTGAGAAGCATTCATCTTAAGCTAGTAAGATAGGCTCTGTTCTCTGCAGAGGACATCTGTTAATGTAGGGAGACATTTGTGGCTGTGATACTGGAGAAGGGTGCTTCTGGTATCTGGTGGATAGTGTCCAGAGATCAGACCAAACATTCACACAAGACACAGCACAGCCTGACTGACCATGAGGGCTATCCCACTGACAAAATGTCAATAATGCCAAGATTGGGTAAAATACCGCATTAGGCAATTCAGTGGCAAGATAATGAAAGTAGAAATTACTTTCAGTTCCCTTCTAGAAGATCAGTACTTTCTAATTTCCTGCATTTGCCAAGGTGTAGAATTCACCAACGTTCCCTTCTAGAAAATCTTGGCTTGTAATTGGAAGCATCCACTTGAGCGAAATCTGAAGAATAAAAGTGAGTTTATTGATGTATTCCCATTATTGAATCCAGATGCTTCCCTCGATCAATACAACCTTCCCATCATTTATTAATGGAGTTGAATTTTACAATCTGTAACTTCTCTGTTCCAAATTTCTTGAAAGGCCTCTTACATTAAGAGAATCTTAATGTATATTTTCAGTCCTTGGCACCATGGGTTAAAAAGCATCCCACTGATTTCCACTTCCAAGGTGACTACTTGTTAGGTTCACTTGCTTTTTTATGAACACGCAGTAGCTCGTGCTATGTGTTCCTTAGGAAAATACCAGGTTCTTCTCCATGGGTCCAAATGGCATTCAAGTCTGTGTCTTCTTTGGAAATCCATGAAGGTTCAAACCTCTTCCTGCCCCTGATCTCCCCAACATTGTGTTTCCTACTGTAGGTAATTACCATGTCTGGTTTTGCCCCTTGGACCATGAACCTGTTACCCATTGCTCCTCAGTTAGATTTTAGGTATCTTCTTCCGCTTTCTTTCTAACTTTGGGTTTCTGCCATGGTCGAGTCATGGTGCCTTGAGAAAAGGAGACCCATATGGCAATCCTCTGCATGCCCCACAGGAATTCGTTCAGTGTCAGAACATAGTAAGAGTGTTCATCAAGGCTCACTTGTGGGCATGTGATGGGTCATCGTTGGCCAGTATTTTACTCTATGATATATATTACATGACACAGGTGTAAATGTGAGGTACAGCATGTATGTTTAGACCATATGTATAGGGCCTATGCACATGGATAAGATATATGTATGCCACATGTCTTTACAAATACACCTATTATGTGAGTTTATATGTCCATATTATATATATATATACACATATCATCTATATGTGTATACAGTAGATCTGTGTCATATGTAGAGTTGTGTGTGTATGACATATATGTGTGTTGCTGATATATATATATATATATATATATATTTGAAGACAGAAATCACAATACAACTTATGGGGAGGACAAACCTGTAAGCTCTCAGGAATAGCAGACCAAGCACTTTAGTTCATGACCCCGGCCCGGGTTAAAGAGCTCATGACATTTTCCCTTCCCTTTTGTCTTCATTTCTGCTTCCCTTTTCTCTGTGTGGCTGTCTCTGGCTCACACATGTCTGTCTCTGGCTCACACATGTCTGCCCAGATTCCACCTGTGTCGTGGTGCCTCTGGCCAAGCGACTGGTGTCCTGCATGAGCTCACTTTCTGCGTGTTGTCTCCAAGTCTGCTGACTTGGCGTTTGTAGCAGGAGCACCAAGGAATGCAGGCTGGTGGGTGGTAAAAGAGTATATTGAAGAGACACTTAACATCTTGCATGATCACCAGGAAAAGTGGAGAAACGTAGTAAGAATGTGGGTGGGAATAATGGGAATCCTTGGGAGGTAGGTCCTGCAGATGGGGTACTGACAGGGTCTGAGGAGGACACCATTGTCTTTAGCACAGGGCATTGATGACACAGCTTTGCCTCCATCCAAGAAGCATGGACACATGGTCCACTGGCCCCCAGAACCTGCATCTTGTGGTCGCCACTTCCTTGGCGAGCAGGAATTTTCTCTGACATTCCTGATTTTGGGTCACTGGAGACAAACTCAACATCCTCATGATCACATAATCAAACCCTGTCTGAGAGGTGGAGGAAGGAACCACAAGTTCTTTTGTTTTCTATGGTAAGAGGTAGACTCTGTCAGCATGACAGCATGCATAGTGTAGGTATCCTAGCAAAGGAAATGGGTTTTGTGCCAAGTGATTCCATTTGGCCCATCTAGATAATTCAGGATAATCTCACCATATCCAGACCAGCTGGTTACTAACCTCCATCCCATGTGCAACCTTCATTTCCCTCTGCCAGGTAGTGTAACAGACTCCCGGTTTTTGCAATTAGGATATGCATGTCTTCAAGGCCATTGTTCTACTGACCACGTGACTTGACTTATCAATGATATTTTGGCGAAGCAAAATGGTATTTGATGTAAGGAGACGTGGATTTGAGTAAGAAAAATGGTCTTGCGGGCTGACTTTTGTATTTATTAGGCATGATCCAGATTACGAGGCTCAAACTACCTCCTCCAATGTTGTTTTGCTAACTTTTCGCTAAGTCGTGTCTCCCAAAGGAATCTTGTGTGATGGTTCTGTGTGGTGTGGGAACCAGATCAATCTTGCTTTGTATCATGACTGAGCCTCTTCTAGTTAAGATTAATAAGTTCCTGAGTTTATCCATCACCATTTTCTCATCTCTGTAAGTACAAACTCTTAGGACAGTTGTGAGAAGTGAGTGAGGCCATTGAAGTCGAGAGTCCAAGTGTCATGCTTGGTTCATAGCAAATTAATACCAGAAAATACTTACGTGTATTTAGACCGTGGTCTCTCAAATGTTGCACTCTGGGCCTTTGAGCCTGGCTAATTATTTTCGTTGGCGGTAGAGAGGGCTTCCTTATGTGTTGTGTGATTATCAGTGTACCTGGGTCTTCCCATTAGGCCTGTAACCTCCTCCCCTTCAGCCAAATTTTGTTGGTGGGGGAGCCTGCCACCGACTTATGAAAAGCCCTTCTCTAGATAAATAACGTGTCAGATAACCATATGCTCTTTACAATGTTTAATTGTGAGTTATACATTTAACTCCCATATAAAACACTAAGGGCTAATACATCTGCATGCTGTCCTACAAGTAAATGATATGTAATATGGGCAACCTGCTCCAGGCATGGAGAGAAAAGAGTAAATGACTTTTTTTTTTTTTAAACTTTGTGGTTGGCAGATAAATATCTGATTTATTCAAGACCTAGGAGCCCACACTTAACATCCTATTTAGTTGGGGATACACTCTTCCTTTTTTAACTTATGTACATTCATTTTGAGGCAATTACTACAACATTCTTATCAGTTTAACTTAATCAACTGTGTACGTTCCTATTTTGTTAGAATACAAATCCAAAATAACAAGTGAATGGAGAAAGCTTATCTTTTTCACTAAAACCTATTACTTTTGCTCTTATAAAGGAACCTCAAGCTGTGCTTGCCTAAATGCAAGCTGTGTAGGAAAGCCAAGGCATGCTCAATGTTTTAATTGTAGGCTTCTTGGGGTGTGGGGTGACAGTGACCCCTACCTTTCCACCTTGACCTTAAGGAATATGTAAATTGGGTACTCCAACAGGTGAGAAAGGGACAGCATAGAAAGCTCCTCGTTACGTTTCACAAAATTATATGGATTTTTGATTAGGTTCACACTATGGAACAGTTCAAAAAGATCACCCTCCAGTGGGCTTACCAAATGGGAACCTTCTGCCAGCCGAGAAATGGACATTGAAATGATGACTCTGCTGATTGTCCATTATACACTGATCACAAAAGTCTTTCCCCGTAACCTGGAGTCCAGTGGATTAAAGGGCAGAGATGAGAATGTAGACCCCACTCAACTTTAGGACACAATTCTCAGAGTTAAGAAATGGCCATTTTTGCCTAGATGATGTCCAGACATTGGCTGGGAGGCTGGGGCACATCCCATGTTAGAGTTGGGTGGTTTTTAATTGCAGAATGATGGAGAGCTTCCAGAAAATACTAGACTCTTCTTGGTTCTTCAGGCATTCATTTGAAGACTAGACCAGGACTATAGGGCAATGTGAAATGGATGATGCTGAACAGGGACCTTCAAGGATGTCCAACTGAAAAGACAGAAGGTGACCCAACAGCTGTGTGAGGGCACTGAGGGTCACGTGGTAAAGGATTGCAAGCCAAGACAGCTTCCCAACTGGTAAGGTTCTCGATCATCATGTCATAATCCAGGAGATTTATACTCTCTCTAGGGAATGTGATTAGGTGCGTCCCAGAAAGAGGTCATGTTCTTGGAGAAAGGAGTGTGGACCCTGGAAAGGTTACCAACAATGGACATAAGCCCAGCAACGTGTGAAGAACCAAGTGGGAGAATAAGCGTACCCTGGGGGTCATCTGGGCTGAGGAATAGAAGGCCTGGTTATGAGCCTTGGATTATAAGATCCAAGCTAGAGTATATCCAGAATTCAAGGAAACTCATTTCTTCCGCAAGATGGCGTTTGGCAGTCTGCCAGAATTTTGTCTTGGGAGTTGAGTGAGCATCAAAGTCACAGTATGGAATGCATGAACTGGACTTGCCTTTGGATCCCAACCCAGAGACTTGAGGATCAGTCTGCTACAAACGCATGGTTGCGAATGGTTCAGCATTTAACAAAGTCTCTGCTGTTACCTTCAGATGAAGGAAATGTCACCTTCCCACCCGATCCCTACATGGATTTATTTTCTAAAACAGACTTAGCCTTGGGTAAGATTTTATTTTTAGTATTATCTAGACTCGAGATAAAGGATCCTCTTCACAGGAATATAAAAATAGAGAAATCCATATCAGCGTGGGATTTTTTTTGTCAGTTAAATTATTAGTATTATTCTCATCTTTCAAATAGAAAGTCACAAACTGTAAATAGGCCAGAGCCACCGAACCACAAAATGCATTCTGAATGAAAATAGCCTTTATTATCTTGCCAGTGCAAAGTGAAAATAATTAGTATAGGGGTGTTTGTCAGGTATCATCTATAAGGGGTCTTCAGACTGGCCTAATAATAACAGTATTGAAAATTAGAAATGAAGAAGTTCAGATGATAGTCAACAGAGGACTAGAGCAGTGTAGAATCCATTAGCTTGGAAAAAAGGAAGATAAGTGCACATTGTCTCTAATGCATTTATGTGGTAGGCTAACCCTTCATTTTATACACTGAAGATGATTTCCCAGCCAACAGCTCCAAGTTTCTAACTAGCAGCTATGGCCTTCAAAGAAGAAACAAGCATGCTTCAAATCTCTAGCTTCTCCTAGTGGATAAGTCACAGTGAGGGCTACCAGTAGCCAATAGGAAGTCAAAAGGCAATGCAGAGAGGCAGCTTCTGGTGGGTTGGGGGTGGCTTGGGCGTTAGAATGGAATCAGGTCAGCTTCATCATCACTCGACCCTGAATGTTTGGGTTAGCAGATTCTTGGAGGAAGAAGGCAGAGATGGAAGGGGATTTAGTCTGTGTAGGATCATTCTTGCTTACTGGCAGGGAGTATACTCACTGGTGTCATTTCTAAAAGTCAAGGCTTGGTCAAGGTTTTGCAGAAAGGCAGCTTTTTAAAATCTAGATGTACATCAAGGCAACACTCTTCTTTGGCACTGGGAAAACAAGCAGGACTAAGTCAAGTTCAGAGAGGCTGTCAAGATCACCCCAAGGTTACACCTTCCTTGTGTCAGCCCAATCTGAGTCAGAGATGTGCATCCTTCCTGAGGCCATGGACCTGTGGTGTCTCAGTAATTACTTTGGGATACTTCCAAGTAATAAAAAGGACCAAACAGTTTGGACCCACTCAACTTAAGAAGAACGTACTAGGGGCACCTGACTGGCGCAGTCAGTAGAGCATGTGACTCTTGATCTTGGGGTCTTGAATTCAAGTCCCATGTTGGATGTAGAGATTGCTTACTCACCTACATACATAAAGAATGTATATACTAACATTGTACTCAACACCAAAAGAAGTATATATATGAAAGTGTTAAAAAAGCACATTTTTACTTTCTTCTTAAATGACCGCATCTGTTTAGAAATGGTTATGCCTGTGAGTCGCTGTAAAACTTCACAAACTTTGGAATCAGCTTGAACTTACCCAACCTGTTCCATGTAGATTTCTCACACAGCCCCAGACTCAGCTTTGCAGGAAAGTAGCATGATTTAATGTTGCCGATCAGAACACCTGCCAGCAAATTGTTTGCTGCCATCTGAAAGAAGTCAAGTGTTTCTGTGTTTCTCTCAAAAATTTAAAATATCTTCCGTGCCTCTGTAGGTCATCCAGCCTCAAAACATAAAACAGTGGGTGTGGTCACGTTCTAATAAAGTCTTATTTGTAAATTTGCAGGGAATGTGATTGATTTGGCACATACCTCATAGTTTGCCCACCTTTGAGCAAACACTTTCTGTCTTATGTTGTACATGACTGTCTCAAAGATGGGCACGGCCATGAACCCTCATTGTTTCATTTAATTCTTGTAAAAATCCATGTGTTACAATGTCTGCATTCTAGAGGAAGGCTTTGGGCTTAGAGATGGACTTGCTAAAGACCAAATGGTTAGCCATGCCATGTGGCTAATACTTGGGTTCAAACCAATTTCAGCAAATTCGCACAGCCCTAGGTCTTTCCGGTCTACTATATTGAAATGGAGACTGGACGTAGGTTCTCAGTGATTTGCTCTTAACTTTCTCCAGTACAATAGCTTCCCTGGGATACATTCATGATTGAGACAGAGCTAGTGATTTTCCCTTCCCTTTCCAGGCATCTTCCAGCTATGAAAAGGTCACAGATGTGAAAGATTCTGGAAAAGCAAGGAATATCAAAGCTATAAGGTTCTTCTTCTCAAGAATGGGATCTTCATTCCCTTTTTCTTACCCACATGGGTTTTTGCATCAGCTATCCATGCTCAACACGTTTTGCAAACTATTTTGTCCAAGGGTCGTTCAATGTTGTTATTATTCACATCTCGATGTCTCTTCTTCCTCCACAGGCTGAAGTTTATTGATTCCTTGTCATTTCTAAATTCTTCATGTTTTGACTACAACAAATTCTTCTCTAGGGCCCATTTACTCCTCTGATCATAGTTTGGCTTATGGGGACTAAGTAAGCTATCTTCTTTTGGTTAGACAAAACAATTTTCTATTTCAGAAAATATTCCATTTCTTTTAGTCTGTTCTCAGAATACTTCTTTTTTCTTAATTGCTGAGAGTCCTAACAGCATACAACTGAGAGGAAATACCACAGATTGCCAATTCCATAATAAGAATGTAAAAAAATAAAAATTCACACATAAATCCAATTAACATTTTTGTTTGTGACTTAACTAAAAGATTGGGGAGATTACTACAATACTTGTTTTTTATAATACTCTTCATAATATACAAAATGAATATAGTTTTAAGCATAAACAAGGTATAATTGGGGAGGTTTTCATTCTAACTATTTAAAATTTTGTTTGTAAATGCCTTTATTTCTCAATTTAATAGCAACTGTTGATTCACATCCTTGCCCTGTTCTTTTAGAACTCCATAAGGAAGCAAATGTTAGTGTATAGTGGCAGCGATTTGAGCATTTGGAGCTTCTCTCAAATGAGAAGGAGGAAGGACAGAAGAAGAAAAAAAAGATGTTTGTGGGAAATCCAAGAAAATAGGAAATAGGGAAAGGTAATGGTCAATAAATAGCCATGTTGATTTTGTCCGATTCCCATTGCCCTCAATTTATTACAAGTGCAAGATTTCTTGAACATGGTGTCGATATTGGCCAGTGTCCGTGTTCACTGCTGAATTAAAATCTTCCCTTGGTTAGATTTCCACTGTACAAGGAATGCCAAGCAACCCAGTGTTGGGTATGACAGCTGAGGAGTGACGGATGGCTCTGGACACCACCCGTCTTTAGCAGCCATACCACTACCCCTTTTGAAGACTGAACTTGTGTAAATCAAAGGCTATTCAGAAATGAAACACCCTTTGAATGGATAGCTTTGTGGGGGCATCGAAAAGCGTTCAATAGAGAAATGTACCTTGATGCTGATGTCACCCATGGTTATTGTAATTTGGATCATAGAAATCCAAAACAAAACAGAAAACAAAAAAAGAAAGAAAGAAAACAACAACAAAAAAGAAGTTTTCATTCACTTCACTCCTTTGAGATTGTACCATTAATAGACTAAGTTAATATGAATGATAACTGACAAAATGGGTTTGTAGTTTGGGAGGAAGATCATAAATGGTAGTCTGGAAAATCGATATTATATCTTCATAAATGAACATGATTGACCAGCCTTTCTGGAATCTTGAGGGATGGAAAAAAATGGAATACACACTTGTCCATCATGCAGAAGTGGGATCAGTTGGACGTGTATATTCGTTCCACACATGTGTACGCCACATGTACTACGTGTTAAGCAGAATTAGGAAAGAATCAGAGAGGGTAGTAAGTACAAAAGGAACGTTATTGAGATCTTCTTAGGAAGATCTTAGGAAGATCTCTGTGTGAAAATTTCTAAACACACAGAATGAATGAGGATCCCGTATCATAAACCTCACTGCTGAATAAGAAAGCCACATGCATTGTTCCTTGTCAACACCGTTCCTCGCTATGTGTGTGCTTCTTGCCCTATGACTTTGGAGTTTTTTCCACTAGCGGCAAAGTATGTTTTCCCATCCCATTGTTGTGCTTGGTCATGTAACTTGTCTTGATCAGTGGGGTGCAAAGGAGGCTTGTAGAGTGTTTCTTGTGATGAGGCGTGTACATTTCAACTTTTGCCACAGCCACAATATGAATGTGGCCCAGATTATTAGTCCCTCCAAAGACTGTGGGAAATGGAAGAGTCCTGCCCAGGAAAGTACAGCTGAGACCCAGTGCCCACCAGATGACCCATACACGTGTGAGAGAGAAGAAACAATTATTCTCTTAAATCACTCAGGGTTGGGAATTTTGTTACACAGCAATTGCTGAGTCATACATCCACGTGTGCATCATCTAGATTTCACTGATGTCAGCCCTTGTGACATATTGTATTTGACTTTTGAATTATTTTTTCCAAGTAAATTATAGATATCATTGCATTTTATTCCAAAAATAGCTTTTAGGGGCTTCTGGTTGGCTCATTTAGTGGTGTGTGTGTCTCTTGATCTCAGCGTTGTGATTTCAATCCCCCCATTGGGTCCATAGGTTACCTACAAGTAAAATCTTCAAAACAACAAAACAAAATATCATTAAAAAAATGAAAGTATCTCCCACCAAAATCACAATACTATTTGCATACCTAACAGTGAAGTTGTTTCCTGAAGATCCTCAAGCCATATTTCAATTTCCCCAGTTGCCTCCACCAGGATTGAATCAAAGTTGCTTCTTGAAGGCTACGTTCATTACCCCAACCTCGTCATTCTTCAGTGATTCTGAGTTGGCGTTGGAGAAACAGACCAGTTAGATAGAGTGCTTTTTGGATTTGTCTGGTTGTTTTCGTGTGTGTCAACTTGCACTCTCGCCTGCGTTTCCTAATTGTGGGTAATTTTACAGGCTTTAGAGGTAGCATGAGCATTTTTGTCACGACGCCTTCCTAAGCCACGTTGTTTAATTATATCTGGTGGCCCACGGTGCTTGATGGTCGACCACACAGAGTCTATAAGCTACACTAAATAAGTGTGTGGGAGCCTAGTCCCTCGATTTTACACTGACATTTACCCCCGCTGTAACCATTAATTTTGTAGGATGGCATTTTGGCGCCTAGTTCCCAGGTACCTTGCTTTCGTAATAAATTAACTTTTAGATTTTCTAATACTTTTAAATTTTCAGGAAAAAAGACAAATAGAATACCAGAGTTCCCCTCTAAGCCACATCCCAATTCCCATTTTATCTCACGATATTATGGGATATCCCGGGATATTATATGTATTATATATATTATGGGATCCCGGGATATCCCATAATATCCCGTAATATCCCATCCAAATCCTACGTTGTGTTTAGTCGTCATGTCTTCTTAGACTCCTTTTGGGGGTGACCGGTTTTCAGGCTTTCCTTCCTGTTGATGGCCTTGACAGCTTGCAGGAGTGCTGGCCAGTATTTTGTCAAAAGTGTGTCAACTTGAATTTGACTGACGTTTTTCTCATGATTGCACTGGGGTTATGGATTTTAGGGAGGCTGACCTTAGGGAGTGGAGTGTTCTTTTTATCACATCATATCACAGTTGCATATATGACAACGTTGCAGGTGTTGAGCCCTGATCACATGTCTGAGTTATCATTTGTCATGTTCCTCCACTCTAAACTTTTCTCTTCTTTTCTCTTTTCCTTATCCCTACCCATTGGATTTTTTAGAAGGAAGTCACCCTGAAGAAGGAGGAAATTACTCTCTACCTTCTTATGGTTGGAGCACAATGTAAATTATTTGTAATTCTTATGCATGAGTTTTGTTGGTTTACTTACCTCCAAGGTCTAATATCAATTATTTCATTTATATTATCACAGACTCATGGATATTTATCTAAAAATTTGGGTTAGTAATCCAACACTACTTTATTCATTTGGGCCATTAAACCCATTAAACTTTTACATAATAGTTCTATCAGTCACAAATCTTTGCATGGTATATGTGTGTTCGATGCTTAGAAAATATTTGTTTTAACTCTGTCATTTCTTGTTCACATATACTATGTACCTGTTCACAAGGAAGTGTCCTTTGCTTACCTAGGGCAACCTGGTTCCCTACAATTAAATTCCTAAAGTGGCAAGACAGTGTCTGAAATACAGCCCTTTGGTCACTAATTTGCAGAGGTAGGAGTTGACGTAGTGGTCTACAAATATCGCATTGGTCGTTGTTTTTTAAGTTGAATTCATTCACCAGTTATGACGTGGAAGTCACTACACATTGTTTTGTTGACCTCTCACAAAGACCATATGAAAAAACCCAGTGGGTGGGAGGTTCACTTAATTTGTGTGGGTTCCAGCACAATCGTAACCCTCTCTTTTTAATTCTTACTCTTCTCCCGAGGCTCATGAAGGATATACGTCAGCATCCTTGCTTGGGGGTCCTCCAAGGTCTAATATTTTTCTTCCTTTTGTCATAAATACCCCGCACTTTCTAAGCATTGTGCACCACCTAGATCTGCCTCTGCTTACATCTTCAAATATCTGTAGAGCCTCGAATGGTTTATCACATAAGATTATTATTCCCTGGTGTCTTCCCTTCCAGCTTTTATTAATTTAAAGTGAGAGAATGCCACACCTCCTGGATGTCCTCCTGATTTCTCGTCGGCGTCTCTACCTCCCAACACACAGACACTCCGTAACAGGCGCAGAACTGGGAGTGTTCCCTGTTTCCGCAGAAGCTGGCTTTGCCTGCTTTGTGGGTGTTTCTCCCCATTTCTACAGCTGCAGATACACAGCGCCGGCCCATAGGAAAATGCACACCGCCCCGGACTCTGTGCTCCCACGTCGGCCTGCTGGTCCCGAGTTTTGTTATGAAAGAGAAGGAGCGTGATATGGGCTTGAAATAGTTCAATCTGTCTCCACGACAGAGCTGCTGTGGGTGCTCATGGGGGACGGCAGGAAGGCCTTCGAGAGCTACAATATAGGAGTCCGTTGTCACACAACAGCCATGCCCCTGAGTCAGTGCCCGGGATCTCACGGGTGCTGTGACTCGGGCAGCATCCCATCCAGCAAGTGGAGGGCAGCTCTGCACAGACAGACACAGTGACAGGTTCGTCGAGGTCGAGCGGGAACAGGAGGAAAGGCCAGCTGTGCCAAAGAACCCATGGGGTAGGCAAGGCCACCCTCCCAGGGGGAACGAGACGGGCTTAACGGGGAAGTTCTTCACATTGACGAGGAGGGTTCCCGTCTTCAGCGGTTCAGGATTCCCGGGCCCCTGCGGATGCCGGCACAGTGGGCATCAAGTCTCCGTTTCCTGACTGGGGGCCTTTGCCTGCGCAATGCCCGTTTGGGTCAGTGGTTTTCTTTCTTAACCATGTTGGCCTCGTTCCTCGATGTGGGAGCAAAGGGTGCAGGACGGCCCTGCTGTTTCTGACTCCCGCCCTCCGCCCGGCAGACCTGGGTCCCCGAAATTGGCTTCTCCTGGAGCTTCACCCACCTCCTGGGATGTTCTGCAGCCTTTTGAGAACACGTACATTCAAAGCCTGGGATGGAAAACAAATGCTCTCACGCAGCTACGAAAAATTACCAGTCACTCCCTCCCTCTTCCCTAAGAGTCTCCTGAAGAGGAGAAACGTTAACATAGTGTTGAGACCTTTCCAGACTGCAAAGGGGTTGGTGTTTCACAGCAGTGACTGGCATTGAGGAGAAGGTCCTCGCTGGGCTCAAATTAGGCATTCGGAATCAGATCTTAAAATAGGACGAATTTATTTCCTCGTGGCTTTTGAATTAAAAGATGGTTTAGAAAAACCTCAAACCCAATGACTCATTTATTTACTCATACAACTGAATAAATGTTGTGCATGAGAAGTGAATCAATTCCCATGTATTTCTGATTTTTATATCTTTCTTATTTTTATTTTTTAAATTTTTATTTATTTTAATCTAAATATATATAATATGGATTTTACACGTGTGAAGAATATTTGTATAAAATACTCTTATAGATACAAAATATTCCTATAGATACTTTAAAAAATTTTTTTTCTTTTTAATTATTTTGTATAAAAATATATTTTTTCCCCCAGGGTACAGGACTGTGAATCGCCAGGTTTACACACTTCACAGCACTCACCAAAGCACATACCCTCCCCAATGTCCATAATCCCACCCCCTTCTTCCAACCCCCCTCCCCCCAGCAACCCTCAGTTTGTTTTGTGAGATTAAGAGTCACTTATGGTTTGTCTCCCTCCCAATCCCATCTTGTTTCATTGATTCTTCTTCTACCCACTTAAGCCCCTATGTTGCACCACCACTTCCTCATATCAGGGAGATCATATGATAGTTGTCTTTCTCTGCTTGACTTATTTCGCTAAGCATGATACGCTCTAGTTCCATCCATGTTGTCGCAAATGGCAAGATTTCATTTCTTTTGATGGCTGCATAGTATTCCATTGTGTATATATACCACATCTTCTTGATCCATTCATCTGTTGATGGACATCTAGGTTCTTTCCATAGTTTGGCTATTGTGGACGTTGCTGCTAAAAACATTCGGGTGCACGTGCCCCTTTGGATCACTACGTTTGTATCTTTAGGGTAAATACCCAGTAGTACAATTGCTGGGTCATAGGGTAGTTCTATTTTCAACTTTTTGAGGAACCTCCATGCTGTTTTCCAGAGTGGCTGCACCAGCTTGCATTCCCACCAACAGTGTAGGAGGGTTCCCCTTTCTCCACAACTTCACCAGCATCTGTCATTTCCTGACTTGTTAATTTTAGCCATTCTGACTGGTGTGAGGTGATATCTCATTGTGATTTTAATTTGTATTTACTTAATATACATTGTATATAATAATATTTAATAGTCTATAAGATACTATTAAATATTATTATATACTATATATATTAAATATATGCATGTTTTATGTGTACAAGACATATTCAATATATTGTATACATTTCTTGATTTTTCCACATTTTTGTAGGTTCTTGTGTCCTATCTTTTCATCTTTGAAATGATAGGGAAAACTCTTGTTTGTGGAAGTGTCAGTGGGACCCCAGGGGTGTACCATAATGTGGACTTAATGCCCAGTGCAGACAGATGTTTGAAGTTACCTACAGCCTTGCTATGTCCAGGTGTGGTCTAGCAGCATCCGTGTTTCTGAGCCTGTTGGAAATACAGGCTCCTGGGTCGGATCCAGACTTACTGAATCACAGGACGCAGTTAAACAGTATGTTCCGGTGATACACATGCAAAATATCTAGATGTCTGTAGGACGAGAGTACGTCTTGGGGATCTCGTGTCCAGCTTGGTGAGTGTAGTTAGCAAGCCCTTATTGTACACTTGTACACTTTGTTTGCTAAGGATATTTCTTAATTGTTCTCATCAAAGCAAAAAAAAAAAAAATAGCTCTGTGATCATGGTGATGGATATGCTTATTAGGATGATTGCGGTAAACATTTCAGTGTAGACATACGTCAAAACGTTTTGTGTTCCTTAAATAGATACTCTTTTTATTTGTCAGTAATACCTCAATAGAGTTGGGGATAAAAAGACTGATGCTTGACCTTTGGTTGAAGATACTCTGAATTATTTATCTAGCGGAGTGTTCGGGGTATAGGACTTTGTTTATGCTCTCCAGGGGATTGGTCCAACCTGAAGTCAAATCTTAAAACTTTTGAGCTAGACCTTTGTCGTCATGCCTCTTCCTCTTTGTTTCTCATAGTATGATCTATGCGCCATCTATCTGTGAATCAACTGGGAGGTCTCTGGACATTTGAGATCTTGGACCCTTGAATATTAAACCTGAGCAGCATGGCCCTGGGCCTCATGTAACCCTCCTCATGAGTCTTTGGGACTTCCAGATTATGCGTTTGACTTGGGGGTTATTCTACCCCTGTCCATTTCTATCTGGGAGATAGCAGGACTCAGACTTGATGCCCTGATTCAGACCTTCTCTGTTTCGAACTTTAATTCTTGCTTCTTGAGCTCAATTTCTTTGCACTTTCAATGGTAAGTATTTCTTACTTCGTAAGAATGAAGTGAGCCCTGTGTTTCCTTAGTAGATTCTTTGCTTTAGGATATTTCTAACAAATGGTTGAGCTCCAAAGTTCATTGGATTATCCTAGCCGTACAGGAAGAGAGATCTCAATTACCAGACAAAACGGTCGGTCAGACATGTTTCTGGAATTCGGGATGCTTTAAGCCCTTGAATCAGTACAAGCTTCATCCCCTGTGATGTTAAAACAATAGATTAACATCCCAGCTTTCTAATGGCCACTGGTGTAGAAGAAAGTCCGTGATAAAGGGCCACATCAACTAGTCCTTGCTTGGCTTCTTGTACTTTACATGTCATATGCTATTTTTGCTGTAAAAAGACAGTAAAATGTGAATTTCTGATTCAAAAATGGTCAACTCTATAAAATTTTAGCTTGTTTCCCAACAGCTGATGGAAGGATCGAAAATAAGGTTGGTTTAATCTATTAATGATCAAATGTGGCCCTTGGGTTTTTCCCAGGGATTGATTCCATCCTGAGTGCCTTGGGTTTATGTGGTAATGGGTTATTCCATTTAATGGAAATAGGGCGAATCAGACAACACAACTGTCTAGGTTAGGATTTCTACAGCTCCTTTCCTTTCTTCCAAATTTCTGCCCATCACTCACTCCATTTGGCCATTTAACTTACTTATTGGGATGCAAAGGGAATGTGTTCTTGGTTTCCATAGGTTTTTTTTTTTCTTACTGCGGATTTCATAGGATAAGGACATCTCCCTACATGCACAGTACACCCTGAAGTTTATATTCCAATGACGATGAATTTATGACCTCTCCGTTGCTGCCATTTTCAATCAGAAACACTACACAGTATTGGAAACTGGCCTGATGGTTTAGAAACCCAGGTTCTCTGCAAACTGCTTTCATCACCCCTGGATCCTTGAACTCAAGGAAGTCATCTGACCTGTTGCTGACACTGTCCATCCTCCTTCTACCAAGAGCTGGGTCTTACAGTCTGTGAGGAGACTGTTCATACCGGGTACATATGTAGATCTTCATAGACACTCGCCTATTTCCCAGTATTAAGATGGCACAGAAAATGATCTGCATAGAAATATATATTTGAACACGTGAGTCACCATTCTGTAGCAACCAATGTAATAAGAGTGCTGTTTGTGTAATATAATTTAGTATCGATAAAACGATAGATGGGTGTCTGTATTTTGCAGAAATGCAGGTGAAAATACGGTTACAAAATTAAATATTCACTAACCGGATTGATCTCCCTGATGTAGAATCACAGCTAGCCTGATCCTATGCCTAAAATTTAAAAACAACCAAACAAACAAACAAACAAAAAAACCAACTTGTGTGATGCATTACGAATATTCGGGTAAAATCACTTTCTGGCATCATTTTAACATACGAGGTTTTCATTGGAAGCGTTTAAAAAATGTGCAATTCTTCACAACTGTCAGTGGACGTTATATAATGCTCTTCAAACTGTCTAATACTAGTGCGGGAGGCAGAGGATAGATCAGAAATGACAAGGGCGCCGGTATTAAGTAGCTTTCCAAGGAATGATTCTCAGCCAATACCCTGGAGGTTCAGGAGAGGTAACATACTGTTTCCCATTAGAATGAGAATACTGATTTTTTGGGTCAGGTGCAAAATACCCATTCAGGGCTCATCTTCACTGAGAACTTGTTCATTCCAATTTCCTAATCTAGATATTTTATGTGTGTTCACAACAGACCCTGGGGACTTTCCCCCTGGTTTCCACAGAGATTCCCTAGACCTCGAGTCTGAATTCCCTTTTATAATAATCAGCCCTTTTTCAGGGACTCCTACAGGGGAGTTTGGAGAACAGTATGAAACTTCCACTTGAATAATTTGACAAAATGACATTCATAAAAAATAGATGAATCAAGAACAATGTTGTTGAACAAGAAGGGCTCATGTTTGTTTCTTTTGCATGGAGATTCTTGGGACTGTAAAATCCAGGGGTTCCTTCATTTGTAGAATGTGTTTGCAGAATTGTTTATTCAACCTCCATGTGATTCAAGCATTCCCTAAGGCCATCTTGATTTTACCATGTACTCTATCCAAATACAAAATAACGCAGTATGTATGGGTGGGTCCTATATACAGCAAAGGAGGGTTTTCTTACTTTGAACCAATATTTCAAGCTCCAGCGCATTTACTTTTCATCTGAATTATTTGGTTTGTCAAATTTATGCACCGGAGAATTTACTCAATGAACATGAAACCTTTCTTTCGAACATGTACTGTTTGCTGCATAGATGTTCACCATAGCGAGGAAGCCAAATTCATGGCGATGATATGAGTTATCTGTCCTGTGGTGACTAGTTTATGTCACATAGCCTAGTGCCTTCAAGGTTCTTCCGTGTTGTACCATTTATCAGAATTTCCTTCCTTCTTATAGCTGAATAACATTCAGTAAGGATCTCCCGTGACTGTTAACAGAAAAAGCACGTGCTGAAGCCAGTGCTTCCCAATGAAGGGGCATCATCAGGCCTCCCGCTCATTAGCGGTCTGCCATGTAACACACCTCGGAAGCCCACCTGGTCATTCCTGTCCAGGCTGCTTCTCTCTACTCTACCACTGTTTTTGCCCAAGTCAAATCCTATCAACTAACACGTTCTTCCAATTTACTTGGCCATTTCTTTTGGTCCTTTTTGGCCTGTCATGGACCATGGCTAAGTAAATCCCTGGAACTCTGCACAGGCTACTCTGTTACTCATGTTCCCTCTGCCGTAAAAATCACACTTGCTACAGAGTACTGCAACGTGATTTCTCCTCTGTATATGTGAGTCTAGGACACTGCCCCAGAGGTCCTGAAGCACGATTGTAGATTTGGAGGATATTAGGTCAAGAGGTACTAATCTGTTCGGGGGCTCAGTAGGGTAAGCCTCTGCCTTCGGCTCAGGTCATGATCTCGGGATCTGGGATCGGGCCCCACATCGGGCTCTCTGCTCAGCAGGGAGCCTGCTTCCCCCTCTCTCTGTGCCTGCCTCTCTGCCTACTTGTGCTCTCTCTCTCTCTCTCTGTCAAATAAATAAATAAAATCTTTAATAAAAAATCCGTTGGAATTAACCAACAAGAACTTAACTCTGCATTTACTTTGTTATGGCCTTATGCATACTTTTTATCCTTCCCTACAATGACTGAACAAATGGGTCCTAAGAAACTGTCAGTCCCTTCCCCTCAACTTCTGGTGTGTTTTTTACGTACACACAGTGATTTCTGCCACCAGTGAAATGGAAAGTCTGAGAAGAGCACAAAATGGCGGCAGACGTAATTTGAGATTCGTGAGGCACACTCTTCATTTTCTCGTTGGGGATGGAAGAGAGCAGAGCTCTGAAATGGCGGCCCATGTTCCTGTGATGCCCAGATTAAATCCCGTGTGCACATTCCAGCGACCGTTTCCTTAGTGTCTGCTTTTCGCCCGCATGTGCGCATTTGCAAGTCTGTTGAACGTGGGACTCCCTTGGTGGGCACCACAGTGTCTTATTTATGGAAGTACAGTCCGTGCACAAAAACTTACTAAAAAGGAATTCCAGGGACACCTGGGTGGCTCTGTCTGTTAAGCATCTGACTCTTGACTTTGGCTCTAGTTGTGGTCTCAGGGTTGTGACATCACGCCTCACATGGGGCTCTGTGTTGGGTGTGGATCCTACTTAAGGTTCTGTCAAGGTCTGCTGTCCCTACCTGCCCCTCTCTAATTAAAAAAAGGAGACAGAGAGAGAGTCCGTTCCATTCTTTGTGTCTCTCCACAAATATTAAGAAGAATCCAATTAATGGAATGTTTTTATTTTCTGAATTCTGCCCCATTCAATATGATGGAATCTTTTTTTCAGTAATCTTCTCCCAAACCATCCTTTTTATTTTTTTTTTTTTAACTTTTTCATACTACTTGAATGCTATTCTCTTCGCCCAGCTCACAAATCTACTGAGTCACAAGAGAAGGACACATTTTTATTAGAATCTCCCAGAGCTGTTATTTCTTTATTTATTTATTTGGGCTGTTTTACTTGGTTTAGGTCTCTGTAGTCTAGCGTGTAGTCTAGTCTCATTCCCTAGCAAACCGTCAGAGGCAAGATAAGAAGAGATGAGCTAGATTAAGCAAATGAACAGGTTTCTTGACGATGAGCCTGAAGACTGTCCATGAATGGACCAACACACCAGTAGGGAACGTCTTGGCTTTCCAGGTCTTTAGTCCTGATATGAGTCACAATTCGTCACATGCAAGGACCTGAGGCAAGCTCAAGAGTTTTCATGGGATCTGAAGCTTAGAAGGATCATAAATAAATTAGTGAATTGAATCAGGGTTTAAATAGCTTTTCCTTCCAGCTGGAATCACTACCAGGTCACAAGGTCCAATAGGAAAGTGTCAAAGACATACTGGAAAACAAGTACAAGATGGCCTGAAACCCAGGAGGAGAACCTTGCGGTCCATTGAGAAGTGTCTTTGACCCACCAGGACCTCATGGATGGAAAAACAGGGGTCCCCCAGTGATGCTGGGCGGAGGTTGTCTTGGGGCTGCGGAGAGGAGGGCAACACGCCTTGGATAGACACAGGAAGCGGTGCCACATTCAGTTCACCTCAGAAAAGAAAGGTTATACCTTCCTGGAGAGTCAGAGCAAAGGCATCCAGGGGCTAGAGGCTTGCAAACATCGCTGACCAAAGTACGTTTTATCTCTGTATCCATTGGAGTTAGGATCAGAAACAGGAACTGTGTTATTCTGTAAACATTTCTTTTTATTTCTCACTCCCTGTGGAGAATTTCATGTTTACCATTAGCTGTCTGATAAAAGCTCTGCTTGAACATTTCTGAACACGTCTCCCATCAACTCATTGGAAGGAGACCAACTCATGCAAGAGGTTCCAGCAGACTGGAACAGAGTCTAGCTTTCCAAGATGAATGCTGATGGGGTGAATGTCCCAGCCTTCCTGCAGGTGGCCTGAGGAGAACTTTAAAAAGAAAACAGACTGTGGTTCTCTGGCACAAGATACAAATAGTGTCACGTGTCTTTGAAGATGGGCATTGATGGCAAAGAGAGTCGCATAAGATATCAGGCTTCATTCCCGAAGATGCATGTCTGGAATGGAGGTGGGGACCAGGTTGTGGCCCTGCAGGCCAGGAGTCAATCGTGGATGATTGGATTCAATCGGCTTGGAGTCA
This sequence comes from Mustela nigripes, assembly GCF_022355385.1. NCBI lineage: Eukaryota > Metazoa > Chordata > Mammalia > Carnivora > Mustelidae > Mustela > Mustela nigripes. Next base: position 119,469,100 of record NC_081575.1, on the reverse strand, counting down.
GTTGGCTTGGAGTCAGTCGTGGATGATTGGAGTCAATCGGCTTGGAGTCAAGTGGCTTGGAGTCAATCGTGGACGATTGGAGCCAATCGGCTTGGAGTCAGTTGGCTTGGAGTCAATCGTGAGGACGAGGCCCTAGATACACTTGCACGCACTCCAGACACGTTCCCTCCATTGGGCGTTGGAGTATCTGCCTATCTGTGGTGACATGGAAGTCTCTGAGAATCTTGGTGTTGAGAACAAAGTGACTGTAGGAGGTGTGAGTCCACAAGAAAGACCCCTCCACGCCCCACTTGGTAGAGAATTGTACAACCTGAAGAGCTGAGCCATACTTGAAGAGAAGCAAAGGTCCTAGTCAAGTCCCTTGACTGGTGGAGGTTTGCTTTGTCTCATCAGTTGCAAGGGGAGTAACAACACTTGCCTTTGATGGGATTTTACCCTCACAAAGGTCAGAGGACCTTCCAAGAAAATTCTGTTTGATTCTTGGGCTGGTTCTTTTACAGCGGAATTGAGTGAAGACTCTCAGTATTCAGTGTCTTCTCTTTATCTCCTTCAAAAATATGACCCAGGGACGGGTTAAGCGTCCAAGCTCTGGCTTCATAGTTACGATGCATCCTTGCCTTGTGGTCCATCCAGGGTAGCCACGAGGATAGATGAAAAGGAGCTCCAGAATCCTACAAACCCTGGTGGAAAATGCCGGCCTAGATTTCTAGTGATGGGGCCCCCTGCCTCTCACATTGATAGGAGCATTCTAGCCCCGAATCCTGAAATGGGAGGATAGTGCAAGTCCTCATTAGAGCATTTTCTCTGCTTGCATGGTCAGGGACCGTTGAGGCAAGGTGTCTCGGTGGCGGTATGAGGTCAGAAAACCTTGTCCCTTGTCTCCCAGACAATGGTTTTGGCCAATGCACCATCTCCTCCCCTGCAGATAGGAGCAAATTAGCTTCCCAAACAGTACACGCTGTGGGAAACTGACTTGAGGGTCAACGGTACGCTGGTGTTGACTCAAGGAGTTGTCCTGCTGTGGAAGGGGTCGGTGCTAGTTTCCTTCCCTTGACGTATTTATTAATTTAGGCCGCGGAGAAAATAGGACGCCTTCTGCAATTGAGGTGTGAATTTTTGTATGTCGGCAAGAAAAGTGAAATTAAGCCAAGAGACTAAGATGTTAGATTGGGACGTTAAATTAATGTTACATGCCCCTTAGCACAGGCAAATAATGCAAGGTGTGGGGGGGTAATCAAATACCCATATGTCATTTTTGCTTTTTATTAGAGCTGTTGTTTATGGCTGGTTTATAGTGGTTCCGTTTTAAGCTTTACATAAAGATACCCGAACTCCCCTATCCAAATGAACATTTCCTTTCAATGTAGTCAACTTGTAAAGTCACCTACTTATTCAAGTAGTGTTTAAAATATTTTCCATGGGGTGTCTGCATGGTTCGGTTGGTTAAGCATCTGCCTTTCGCTCAGGTTATGATGCCAGTGTCAGATCGGGCTCCCTGCTTAGCAGGGAATCTGCTGGTCTCTCTGCCTCATATTAACCCCCTGCACCCCTCCCCTGCTCATGCTTTTTCTCAATAAATAAATAAAGTCTTTTAAAAATATAAATAATTTTTTTAAACATGTCCTTCAGAGCCTAAGGCATTTCCTTTAAATATTCTTATTAACCGTAGGTTTTCCTATGGAATCTAGGTTGATGTTGTGATAAGGCAAAAATAATCTTTCTTTAGATTTAAAAAAAGATATGTGTTTATATAAAGGACAGGAAAGGATGAGAAAATAATTTGCAATCAAAAGGCAGAAGAGGGGGCGCCTGGGTGGCTCAGTGGGTTAAAGCCTCTGCCTTCGGCTCAGGTCATGATCTCAGGTCCTGGGATCGAGCCCCGCATCAGGCTCTCTGCTCTGCGGGGAGCCTGCTTCCTCCTCTCTCTCTGCCTGCATCTCTGCCTAATTTTGATTTCTCTCTCAAATAAATAAACACTTAAAAAAAAAAAAAGGCAGAAGAGGTCAATGACAAAAACGTGGCAGCGATCTTGTCGATCGATGCGTGTGGTTTCAAGGCGCACCGGTACGGGGAGTGAGAGGCGAGGATGTGACGATGGCCCATGTCCTCTCATCTGTCTAGATGATGGTACGTTATGTTGGATGCAAAGCCTTTCTCAAGGTGAATGGGCCACATTCGTCCAAGTTTTATCGGTCATTCTGTAGCAGTGAAGTGCCTTAGTCCAAAGTACTGCCATGCACTCACTCATTCAGTATCTGTTGATGTATGTGTAGTCTCCGATAGGAACCAAGTCCTTCCAGCGTTGTTGTGATCAACCAATCCATAAGAGAATGGTCAGTGTTTTGGACCGATAGGAAGACGGGCAGAGGATCTCTGATGACCTGTCCATTGTACATACTCTCCTCTGTATTTGATGCAAAGAAGAGGAAACGGAGAGCCTTTAGAACCAAGAGAGACCGATGGAGGCGTCCTAGGTTCTCTTTGACGCAGTGATGCCACCGGGTCCCATAGCATTAGGAGCTTTTGGGTCTCAGCCAGGTTGAAAGAGAGCCTACGTTGATGGTCTTCATGCAGGATGGAAAGAGAGGTGAAACCGGAGGAACTTCTGAAAACCTTCTTTCCATTCGCCAGTGACTTGTCCCTAAGGCGTCCCTCAGATGACAGACAGCTGACAAAGTAGAAACCAGAAGACATACTGAGTCTCTGCATTCACGTATAGATTCCCCATGTGGGAAGAACCGTACCAGACAGTGGTGATATATGATATATAACCGGGAAAATGAAAGTATAAGAAGATCTGCGGGGCACCTGTGTGGCTTAGTGGGTTCAGCCTCTGCCTTTGGCTCAGGTCATGATCTCAGGGTCCTGGGATCGAGCCCCACATTGGGCTCTCTGCTCGGCAGGGGGCCTGCTTCCTCCCCTCTCTGCCTGCTGCTCTGCCTACTTGTGATCTCTCTCTCTTTCTAAAAAAAAAAAAAAAATGATCTACAGAAAACGTTCAGTCTGGACTGTTTAATTTTTTAAATGAAAGTTTATGGGCTTAGCATCCTGCAGCTAAATTCATTTCTGTAGGTTCATTTACGCTTATTCACTAAGGTCACAAACGGCAACAGATTTGCACTCATATGCTACTAAGTAAGGTACTGAGGGGCACATAGGGAAAAAAAGTGAGCCTGCATTCTGTATCTTTTTCCTCTGACCCCCTCAGATTTCATCCCCAGAAGCAACCATGTTGCTGGCCTTGTGGAATATTTACCTTGACCTCATTTTATCCTGTTCACATCAAATCCAGACAAAATGAGCACAGCCCTGTAGACAGGAAGGGGGTCAGCAAGTTACTGCCTCCCTTTCTGCTGCTTCACAGATGAGAAGCATAAATGCCGGGGGCTGGGGCTAGGTAGTGAGGAACCTGGAGATGAACACAGATAAAAACCCAGGAAGCCTCATACAGCCCATCATCCCGGGCTGCAGAATGCTAGTAGGGTGTCAGTGTGGACCATGTGCAGTCATCCATCTTATCTCCCAGAGCCCACGCAAAACCGATTTTTTAAGGTCACATGAAATATTAATAAGGCGGTGCCTATGTTCCATTAGCTGCAGAAGGTGAAGAACCAGCATCGTTGTTGGTGCATCCGGGGCCCTCGTCTGCGGTGCTGCAAAGGGGCTGTCGCCACAACCGAAGATTTAGGAGATGTACGTGAGCTTGTTAGGAGAGAGGAAGAATGACTGAGAAGGTGTCCGGTATCCGAGATTCATCTCAGAAACATACGGAGGACGGATGCTGGGCTGATGTGGGTTGAGAACTGCGGGGGGGGGGGGGGGGGGGGGGGGGGGAGGCAAGTCGTTGACATCGCTGTTCGTGTTTGGATGTGAAGCAGAAAGGCATAGCTATAGCACTTGTGTGATCACAGGATCGAATTTTTTTTTAATAAGAGAGTTGAACGTCAGCCTTACCTCGTCAACTTATTGTTGGATCAGGGTGAGTTTTCCAAAGAGGCGCACGTGGCTGCCTCATCTTCAGTAGACACCTCACCTCCTACAGACGTAGACACCCCTTCCCTTGCCATGTTCTGGGTCAGGGATGACTGAGGAAGGGACAGTGATCATAGCTGGTATCCCCTGGGTGCACCCTGTTCTATCTCATTTATGCACATCACGCCATGTCATCATCACAAAGGTCCAGCTCAGTGTTATGACCTCTATCTACCACAAGGGGCAACATGGTGAGGAAGCCAAGGTTTAGAGAGAGTAGCCAGTTTTCTGCAGGCCACCAGCTGATCGGGGACCAGGCTGTTATCAGACTCTCAGAAGCCCGCATCTGCCATGCTGTTCCCTTACCCTTGTCTGCCACTCACAACGATAATCAACAAGTGGGTGAACATGTGCAGAGATCTTTGATCTTCTGGACCAAACCTCTGGCCATAAAGCCCATGAATGTACCACTTGGGTCTAAGTGTGGTCCTAGGTCTCTGTACTTGCCTCTCATTGACGTATTTCCTGGTAAACACAATGAACTTTGTTACCCTCAGCTGCAGCTCTGAAGAATCCGGGATTAGCAGTGTGCCAACAGACCAAAAGGAACGCACGTTTATCCAGTGGGCTCCTACTGAGAAGGCTCAACACAGAGGGCTCTGTTCTCTTAAGTGCGAGAGGCAGGAATGTACCTCACCGAGGTTGGGATCGCTCCGTGTTATGACGGACTTTCATGTGTCAGCACGCTGGTGCCCAGAAGCTTGCTGAGACTGTAGTGTCCATGTTGGTGTGGACGTTTTGCAGCCGTGAGCAGTTTCTGCTATCAACTGTCTACAAGGAGATCAGCCTGGATGATATGGGTGGATCTTCTTCCCCTCCCTCATAGACCATAAATGCCAAAAAGGGCGGGTCCCTGGAGTATGAGATTCAATTTCAAGACTGTCATGTAGAAATCCCAAGTGTCTGTCCTCCTGGCCTGCCCTACTAATTTCGGCTCTCGAGATCATACAAGCCTGTAGGCCAGTCTCAATATATGTGAGTACGGTGGTCTGGATCTAGATAGACCTCGAGAACCCATACGTGTGTCTGTCTTTCTACCTTCTACCTGTCATCTTTTGGCCTAGCACGTATCAGTCAATCGGTCCATCAGTAGATCTCTCCTCTGTTTGTCTATGATCCACCCATCCTGTCGATTTTTCTTCAGAAATCCCTGACTCTATCCATCCACATGAGGTGGCAGAGGAGTATCAGGGAGAGCTCATGGATAGAACTCTTGTTTCCACCCCTTTCTTTCCAGCTGCCTGTGGCTTGATGACTCCTGTCTGGGCTTGTGGTTGGACTCGTTCTCAGAGTTGGTTCTTTGATTTTCACGTGCTCTTCTCTTTCTTTCAGGATTGTTCTTCTTCTTCTTCTTCTTTTTTAAGATTTTATTTATTTATTTGATAAAGAGAGATCACAAGCAGGCAGAGAGGCAGGCAGAGAGAGAGGAGAAAGCAGGCTCCCTGAAGAGCAGAGATCCCGATGTGGGGCTCGATCCCAGGACTCTGGGATCATGACCTGAACCAAAGGCAGAGGCTTTAACCCACTGAGCCACCCAGGCAGCCCCACAATTGTCCATCTTCACCATCAAATATATCTTTTTCCCTCTTGATCTCTTTGTCTTCTTCTCAAAATTTCATCAGTCATTCTACATTTTTTTTTTTTTTTTTTAGTTTATTTATTGAAGTCATCTCTGCACCCATTGTGGGACTTGAGTTTCCCAACTCGGAGATCCCGCCTCTCATGCTCTTCTGACAAATACAACCAGGTGCCCTGGTAATTCTACATTCTTTTAACTGCGTCCGCAGACTCGGGCAGTGTGCCATCCCTCCAAAAATTTACTAGGCATACATCGCTTTTTTGTACCAGTGAAGATGCATGGTTTCCTGTGATCCCCAGAGGGGAATGCTTGCTTTGGCTCTAAAGGACTCAGGTCACCATCACGTCCAGTGCTGTTAATTACTTACGCACTTCATATGCAAATTTTGCTTTTATGTCTGTCCGTCTGGTACCTCTTGGCCACCCTGCCGGGCAGGAATGCTAAGCGACTTGCCTCATTTACCAGAGCAATTCTTAATCTTTGTTTTATTACCAATATCTATTATAAATTTCATCGGTGGCTTTGGATTACAAACCCAGCTGTTAAGTTAGAAAGTTAATGTTTACAGAGGTAACATAGCTCTATTATTTTATCAAAGGTCACTCCATAAAATTCCATAGACGTTTGGTGCCAGATGAATCTCTTTACAGAAATATGGCTCTTACAATGTATGATCTGAAAGCAAAAACAACAATTTTAATCTCTACAAATGTCTTGTGTTATTTTCACACGCTATTCCATAGCTAAGGAAATCATTACCCTTTTCCTGTCCAGTTAGTGTGTGCACTTTCAAGTATTAATGGAAGAAATAGATCCCCAGGAGACAAAGAATGTGTATTACAAAAAGAAGATGTGTGGGGGCACCTGGGTGGCTCAGTGGGTTAAGCCTCTGCCTTCAGCTCAGGTCATGATCTCAGGGTCCTGGAATCGAGCCTTGCATTGTGCTCTCTGCTCAGGAAGAGGCCTGCTTCCCCTCTCTCTGCCTGCCTCTCTGCCTACTTGTGATCTCTCTCTCTGTGCCAAATAAATAAACAATTTTTTTTAAATGAAAAATAAAAAATAAATAAAAAGATGTATGAGTATTTAATGATAAAAGTGGACAATGTATTACAAAATAAAGTATGAAATGTTGTTTCCTAGAGTGCCCCTTTTCTCTTAAAATATACTTTGGAAATTATTTCTCTTGGTTCCCTGTGCTGCTTAAATTTTCTCTGATGTCTTTGCAATGATATTGCTCTGCAGATAGCTGAATTATGTCTGATCTACAGATCACATGAGCAGGTAGCCATAGCAACGGACAGGCCAGGTAATGGTTCTGATTTTATATAGATTCATGAGCCCTTAAAATTAGACCTTTTCCATTTTAATGAAAAAATAAAGGTAACGTTTCTACCCTTAACAAGTACGTATATTTTGTGATCTTTACCCTTGACAACGGTACGTACGAGTGATTGGTTTACAATTAAAGCAAGAGTCAGATCCGGTGAGTCAAATGTAGATCCTATTATGAAAATGTCACGGGGATAAATTGTCCATCAATATAGAAGCTCTGTAAACCTCACTCCTTCACATTCATGGATACAGTCGTTCTAAATGATATTACAATTTGATGGTCTGTGCCGGTTTACTACTTGAAACCTTTGTACGATGTAGGAAAGAGAGCTTTGCTTTCGCAATGATAACATTTTGCCGGGCAATGTCTAGAGCTCATGAATTCTCAAGTAGACCAGCAACAATGAGATGTTATCTTTGGAGGGGAATGTCTTAATTAGTGAGTGCAGGTTCATCTGGTGTGTGGAATCAGCCTTGCGTCCGATGGCCTCTTCCTACAGCTCCCTGCACTGTCTGACGTGCAAGGAACTTTCCAGGATGACACAGTAGCACTGTGAGATTCTGATGTAAACGTCTGAGGGTCTATAGTATGGGGCACCTTTTCCAACGTAGTATTTAAGCAAAAATAGTCACATTAATAAAGCAGTCCCACTGCCACTGACTCATTCTTCTCATTAAAAATTGCCAGCTAAGAAAAGAGATAATACTTAAATTTTATTTACTATTTTAAAGATGCGTATTTATTTATTGGGCAGAGAGTGTGTGTGTGTCTACAAGCAGAGGGAGTGGGAGAGGGAGAAGGAGACGCAGACTCCCCGCTGAACAGGGAGCCCGACACAGGACTCGATCTCGGGACCCTGAGATCGTAGCCTGAGCTGAAAGCGGACGGTTAACCCTCTGAGCCACCAGGTGCCCCCGAATCATGCATTATGCTTACAAATCAATATTCACAGCAGAACCTTAAACGTGTATTACAAAGGACAAGCAGGTGCTCTTCAAACACTACTTACTGTAAGATTCCAACTATGTGATATGCTGGAAATCGCAAAACAATGTAGACGGTAAAAATACCAGCACGTGTCAGGGACGAGGAGGGGGTGGAAATAGAGCATGGGGGGCCGGTTGGGGGGCTGCTTTGGTTGGGCGTCTGCCTTCAGCTCAGGTTAGGATCCCAGGGTCCTGGGATTGAGTCCCACATCGGGCTCCTTGCTCATCAGGGAGCCTGCTTCTCTCTCGGCCTCTGCCTGCCTTTCTGCCTACTTATGCTCTCTCTCTCTCTGACAAATAAATAGATAAATAAATCTTAAAAAAAAAAAATAGGACCTTTAAAAAAAAAAAGACTCAAGTTGAATTCTTCTTACTTCCTCATTCTGCATATTGCCTGGATGGTCCTTAGTTCCCGTGTCCCTGGGTCACGTCGGTACGACACACGTCTTGACGTCTTTCCCCTGTTGCCACATAGAATCGCATCGCTGCTCAAGAGGACGCCATGCTGGTCGCAGCTGCCCCGTGCCAAGGTCTGTGGTCTGTGTGCGTTTCTTCCCCGTACAACCCTTTGCGCACGTTCTCTGCACGGTGTCGGCAGGAAGGCTGGCTCTTGAGAAGGGTACCCCGGGTTGGGTTTGCTTGTTGCCTGTGTTCTCTGCACCGGCCGTGTCCCTGTGTTCTTTGAAAATGACTCGTCGCCCGCATGGTGAGGGCAATAACTGCATCATCCCCGTCTTCCAGATGTTGGACCCAAGTTTTATTGGCCGCAGGTGACTAAGCACTCTTTTCCGGTGGAATTCTATCATTTTGTTAGAGCTCGTGTCTGAGGGTCTTTCCAGCTTCAGACGTTGGTATCTCCGTGATCTCATGCACAGAAAGGAAAAGGAATCTCACCTCATGAATCCACGAATGGCTTTTCTTGGGTGAAGAAAAGCCGGTCCTGTGTCCGTGTAGAACTTACAGATTGATGGAGCAATCACTAAAGGAATGCCAGAGAGGAAACCTGGACTGTCTCGTGGCTCCCTTCTGCTCTCTGGGACCTATGTTTTGCAGCTACGGAGACATCGTGTGGTGTCACAATAGCGATTTCCCAGTGGAGGCATCCCTGGGTCTCATTGGCATGTGCGCCAATGTCATAGCCCAGGGGCCGTTTCAGAGACGAGAGGTGTTGGCCGACCCGTCCAACCAGTAGGGGAACTTAAAATATGCTATTGCCGGATTCTGATTTAGTTGGTCTGGGGAGACACTGGGATTGTTGAAAGCTATTCTAGTGGGCTGTCCCAGTGGAGAGCTTCCAGCTTAGGACTTGGCACCGAATCAGGTGATCGGAGCCTTCCGGGTGGCTTCTTGGGAGGTAGCAGTGGGTAGGAATGGGTGAGAGGACCCAAGGCATGTCCTGAACCAGAGAAGCAGACATTAGGGAAGACTTTGTGGACTTTACGGACACCCGAGTCTCCTAAGGTTCCTATAGGCAGTGATGGACGAGAGAAACTTTTATTTCTTTTAATTAGGTTTTTTATTTTAATGCCAGTAAGAGAGAAACTTGTAAAAAATACAAGTGAATACATTTTCCTCCAGTAATTTATCTTATGTATTTCTTGGGGATGTGGCAGGTTTGGGGGAAGACGGAGAAAGACTCTTCAGCAGGCTCCACACCCCACGTGAGCCCAATGTGGGGCTCTGTCTCGGGACCCCGAGATCCTGACTTGAGCTGAAACCAAGACTCAGTCGCTTCAGCGATCGAACCCCCAGGATCCTCACCCTGATGATGCCTTTTATCCTTTGGGTCTCCATTCGGCAGCCCTCGTAGTAGGGGACGCGTGGCAAGGCAAGGCTGCTATTTAGGTCCAGCCGTGCAGGGTAGTGATGGCTTCTGTGTTGTGCGATGTGCGGTCCCCGTAACGGGATGGCATTAGTAATCATGCTTCGAGGTAAAGACACTTGACAGAAGACCCTTTCGTCAGCAATCACCAGCCGGCTAGTGCTCGTCACTGTTAAACTAGCTCCAAATGACGGACCTGACTCCCCACCTCTTGTAGAACTGTTGGGATGTGTGCAAGCTACAAACACGATGCTCCCTTTCCGCCTGGGCGCTGTTCCAATCATTCAGATACATTGTTTCCCTTTAGGTTGTAAAGTGTAGCAACGGGTTGGTAAGTTTCCATTGCCACCTACTTACCCCCTGGGCTTTGTAGCTGGTCTGCGGTGCCCTCTCTCTGCAGGAAATGGGCATTTCTTTTCCCGTCTTCAATAAGGAGCCCGTGTTTCCTTCTCCACCCTCGTCCCCTACCTGCTCTCCTCGTGCAAGGAAAATCGCGTGCCGAAGTGCATTTTAAAAAATATACAGCTAGATTTATTTTAAAATCCCGTGTGCTTTCAGAGAAGAAGCTTTGGCCTCTACGTCTCGTTGAGGGAGGGTTGACATGCAACATCATTTTTTTCTTCCTCTTGGCTTTTATGCTTCAAATCTAAAAAGTCATTCATTTTTAATTTTCACTCTGAGAGCGTTTTTTTTTTTCCATTCACACGGTGCCCAAGCATCTCTGGGAATTTTAAGGAATGGAGAGAATACGTTTTTTGTTTCTCTTTTGATTCTTTTAATCACAGAGAGTTGACACTCTCGGGTTGAAGAAAGGCTCGGGGAGCCGTCGCGTCACGGACCGTGCCCACGGCTCTGTTTGCTATGTATTATTGACTGTATCCTACGTGGGAAACTGCATTCTGTGCTTGCGGTTTCGAAACTCATTTTCCAAAGGATGCTTTGAGTCGGCGTTGGGTGTTTCCGGAGTCACGCTGGCGGCACCCAGAGCCGCAGGTCTCCCTCGCGGCAGTTTCCTCCCGGTGCACAGAGCTCCCCGCGGGCCCCGGCTCCAAGCTTCATTCCCACTGTGGCCCAGGGCCTCAGAGCCCTTCTGAGCTCCCCGGTCTTGGTTCTGCTGATCCCACTGGATGCCCAGCGACGGAGGAGGAGGGCAGGGAGTGGGTTGGAGAACACGCTGGAGAACTAGCTGCCTTGCCTTCGGCATGTGCTCATCTCTTTTTTTTTTTTTTTTTTTTTTTTTTTAAGATTTTATTTATTTACTTGACAGACAGAGATCACAAGTAGGTAGAGAAGCAGAGAGAGAGGAGGAAGCAGGCTCCCTGCTGAGCAGAGAGCCTGAAGCGATGCTCCATCCCAGGACCCTGGGATCACGACCTGAGCGGAAGGCAGAGGTTTAACCCACTGAGCCACCCAGGCCGCCCCTGTCCTGTCTTGTGCTCCTTCCCCAGCCGTCCTCCTGGCTCCTGATCCTGGGTCCAGGATGCTGCACCATGTGTTGTCCTCTGTTCTGCCTCTGAGATCCTCCCCCGAATTCCTGGGTCTGGTGCAGGTTCCTCCCACAGACTCCCTCTCCCCCAGGCCCCTCCCCGTCCCGTGTCCCGGGATAATGCCGCCGTCAGGCGAAGCGTTCACGAGATAAGATCAGCGAAGTAATTAGTGTCAAGAAGGCTGGCTCCAATCCTCGGTTAGAATCAATGCATGTAACCTAAGAATTGACTTAATTTTTACTGTTATTTCAGACTCTTCGCTTGACGTTTGCAAATCTTTCAAGGCTTCTGTGCAAGGTCATCCCCCCCATATTGTTGGCTGCTTTGTTCCCCACTTCATGCCCCAGCCTACCTTGTTGGAATTGATCTGTCCTGACTGAGCACTGCCCTGGCTTTGCTTGCTTGCTTTCTTTCTTTCTTTCATTGTGCATTTCTTTCGGCCTGAGAGACTTGTTTGTAGTTCCTGATTTCTATAAGCTTCTTGAGGGCAGATTTTCCGACAATTCTGATAGAAGCAGCGACTCCCTTCTTTACACGGAGTTTTCTACTGGAAAACCCACAGCATTCACCCCCAGTGGACCACTATCCTTTGCTGGCTCAGTCTGAAGTAGAGGACGTGCCCACGTATAGGTATCTGAATTAAAAGTATGTTGATGTTGTTCATTGGTGTGTGTTGGCTGCTTTTTTTTTTTTTAAATGCACAATTTGTTGACTGAACATTTGCTGCTTAATGAAACTGTTACATTTGTGAAGTCATTTTCAACCCTGTAGTGAAATATCAAAAAAAAAAAAAAAGTCTGATTAAAACTTGGGCTTATCTAAACATTCTATTTAGGGCCACTACACGATATAAATAGAATGCAGAAAGAGAGCTTGCTGTGGCAAAGTCTGGAGTTTTATTCTTTACGGCAACTCGAGTCGTTACATTTTTCTACATCAGCTGACCGGTTTACTCCTAATTTCCTATTTTTCACTTGTTACCTGAGTCATACGGAGCTATTTTTAACGCTACGTTTATGCCAAAGCCCTGAAATTGGGTAAGAAAAGCGTCGTATTCCCAGTGTCTGTTTCCCCAGAGTCGCGGGCAACTTTTGCTTGTAGAAGTTTAATTTGCAAGGCACCATTTATAACACTGTAAAGAGACGTTTCTCTTGAAACCAAGGGCCCTGTCATTTCTTTTCTCCTTTGACATCTGCAGAGCTAGAGTAAATATTTCTTAATTTAGAGGAAGGTAAGGCTATTTTTCAAGTGAGTCCCTTAAATTAATCCACAAGGGTAGGCGTCCTGTCCTCCATCGCACGTCTGCCTGCAATTTCGTACCGACCCAGATGAGGTACAGAAATAGCTTCAGATTTAAATGGGTGATATTGTCTCATCTGGAAGTGAGGAGTCTCGTCGGCGATGTCAATGGAGCCGTGTTTTATACCCTGGATTTCAGCGGCTTTATTTATTTATTTTTTCCACAGGGCTCCTTTATTGGGTGTGTAATTAATGGAGAGGTTTCGCTGTGCCCTTCAGAAGCTTTTCATTTTTCGAGGAGGGTGCAATGACTTGCGAATAATGAACTCGTGCTGTATTTGGGGGCTACCTATCCATCCATCTGTTTTCTGTCTACATCGTTGATTTATCTCTAGCCTGTCGCCTGCCAGAAGCTTCGAAGGTGGGAACCTGTATTAGGAAATGGTCTTCTGTATTCATTGTTCCTTTTCTTGTCCTCCGTTTGAAGACACCAGACTCTGGCAACATGACGGTTAAGAGGCCAAGGGATTGTTCTAGATGAGAGTTGGGATTCTAGTCCTATCAAAATAGGCAGGATCCGGAATAGTCCGGTTAGGTTACCTGCCGGTAGGTGCACGCGTGGGAACCCACGGGGCCCGCCCATCCTGCCTGACTCTGGTGCATTTTGGCAGACTGTTAGGTACAGAGGTCCTGTCTCCTGGGCTTCCCACCCCGGGGGACTCGGGCTACCATAAGCAGATCCCAGAGACTGAAACGATGGAAATGTCTGTTCTCCCGGTTCCAGAGGCTGGAACTCAAGAGAGCGGGAGATCAGCATCGTGGGATCTGAGTCCGTGTCTGTTGCTTCCACAAAACTCGGAAGCCGGGGTGAGTCCTGAACTGGCAGGAATACATTCTTCACCGTTCTAGAAGCCGGGAAGTCCGAGATCAAGGAGCTGGGCAGATTCAGTGTCTGTCCGGCGAGGAAGTCCTGGTTCCTGGACTTCTAGTTTTCTCGCTGTGTCCTCAAGCCACAGGAGGACAAACAAACAGACAAACATGTCTGTTTTGTAGCGGTGAAGCCCCATGACTGCATCAGCTCCTCTATGTAACATCACATTGGAAGTTAGGAGATTTTATTAAGTTTTTATAATCTGTTTGTTTTTAAGTAAGCTCCACACCCAGTGTTGGGGCCCAGACTCACGACCCCGGGATCAAGTGTCGGCAGGATTTACCCACTGAGCCAGCCAGGTGCGCCGGGAGGGAGGATGTCATCTACAACTTCTGGGGGGACACAAACATTCGGCGATGGCGGCTGAGGACTGGGGTGGGCGCCCTTCCTGGCTTGTAGACTGCAGCCTTCTCGCTGTGTCCACCCCTGGTGGAGGGTAACACCTGTGAGGTCCCCTCCAATTCTCTAAGGGTCCTCATCCCTCCCAGAAGGCCCAGTCCTCGTGACCTCAGTGAAACCTAGTCCATCTCCATTTAAGACTATGCTGGGCATCTGGACAGGAACATACGAATTTGGGGGGCACACAGTTGACTGTGTAGCACCTCTGGTTTTATTCTGCTTTTTAGAGATTTTATTTATTTGTTAGAGAGAGCTCAAAGTCAGAGGAGTTGCAGAGGGAGAGGGGGAAGCAGGCTCCCCGCTGAGCAAGGAGCCTGATGCGGGGCTTAACCCAGTGAGCCACCCAGGCGTTTTGTACCTCTGATTGTAGATGAATTTTTTTTTTTTTAATTTTTAAAATTTTTTTGGTGGATGAAATTTTAAGCACACACTTTAAGCTCAAATGTTGACCTTTGATTTCTTGCCTTCTAACATGTAGGACCGAGGGATAAAACATCAAAAGTAAAAACCAGAGTGATCATTAAACTCCCAAATGAAGAAATAATTTTTCAGGGGAACAGAAACACCCAAACAGTGAGGGACCAGCGCTGCTGGACTCTTGGTCTGGAGCAGGGACACGTTAGGGGAAATCAGGGAATTCCTGGAACAGGAATATCGGGGCTCAATATTTCCACTCTCTGTCCTTTTGGGATTTTGCCCACCTTCTCCGTTAATATTTCAGTAACCTTTGTCCCTGTGTCTGTTTATTTGACTCTGACAAAGACGTTGAGTAATTAACCAAAAGATGTTGTAGGAAAAATTTATCATCCAATACTCACTGCTGTTTCCCCCTTCCAAAGTAATTATCGATGCAACCAGAATAAAAGGGGGATTTACCTACAATAATAAAAATCTTTCCCTTCCTAGGAGGGAAATCTTTTGGGTCCTTTTATTATTTTTTATTTTTTATATTTTTAGAGCTCCCTGATATTTGGAGACCCAGGGAATCTAGCTCGCAGGGGGCCTTGAACATGCGGTCAAGTGAGACACAGAGAAAAACACAGCAAAGCCCTTCTTTTTATATTCAAAAGGTTTCAAAAGGCTTTGTTGATCTGGATATTTTGTTTTATAATGCACACCGGTATGTCTGGGAGCGGTTTCTGTCCATGACCTTGTCTTCCAGTGTCCCTCTCCCAGCAGCAGCACGGGAACCGGGTAAGGGTCCTCGTCCCGTCAGGAGGGCCCCAGCCTCATGACCTCGTCTAAACCCACTCTGATGTCAGGCAGTGCACCTGTGCATGGGTCCAAGAGGCCACCGTTCCGCTCCGCACATTGTAACGGCAGGCACCCAGGTGCGGCTTTCTCTTTTCTGGTTCCTCGTCCAGAGGATCTTTGACTGAGGATCCCAGCTTTAGGCTAAAAATTGCTCTGTGTACTCTACTACGGGAATAAATTTTGTTTAAAGATTTTATTTATTTATTTGACAGAGAGAGAGATCACAAGCAGGCAGAGAGGCAGGCAGAGAGAGAGAGGAGCAAGCAGGCTCCTCGCTGAGCAGAGATCCCGATGCGGGGCTCGATCCCAGGACCCTGAGATTATGACCTGAGTAGAAGGCAGAGGACTGAGCCACCCAGGTGCCCCAGAAATAAAGTGTTTTTAAATACATTCTTTTTTTTTTTTTTTTCAAAGAATATATGACAGATGTTCTGACCCCAGAAAGGCTATTGGGAAAGTCTCAAAAAGAATGAAGTTGGTTCAGTTCTCCAGTGAGGAGGTTCTGAAGCAGGTTCTCTCCTTATTCACCTGCTTAACCTCTTTGCAAATATAGGGACAGAGTCATGGAATGAGTGTAGTCATCAGAGATTGCAACGATGGATATCATTAAGACACACACACACAGACGTGCACGCGCACACACACACACACACGGGCATGTCTTAGGGAAATCAATGCCAACCTTGCATGTTGAGGGTTTCCTCCCGGGGCTCCTCTAGCTGAATAGTCTGGCGACATATGATCATGACTCTCGAGGGAAAATGAGCCATGTAATATGATTGTGCATGAACCCTGCCTTTCAGACATGCAGGTTCCCTTGTGCTGTCCTCAGCACTTGGACAGAGCAATAGCACACATACCCTTGCACAAAATATCACTCCGTCTAAGTGAGTCCTTGGGGCAGACGCTTGGACGGTTTGGAACCAGAGAAGCTGTGGAACCAAATGCACAGAAGTGGGGGTTTCTACAGACAAGCATCAGCCCAACAGTGAGGATGTCCGTTCCCTGGCAATCCCCCAAAATGACCTGTCAGTCCAGATGCATTTGCTCTTGGAGCTGAAGAAATGCCGATGAACCTGGGCTTAATCCAGAGTGCTATACCTTGGAGGAGTGACATGGACAGTCACTAACCCACTTATCTCCCCTAGCCCTTCACAGAAATGCTGCTGCCCTTCTGGCCCTTCCGTTGGGGCACCGTATACAGTCCCCGCAATTCATTGTGAAGGAGCAAAACCATGAATCATTCCGTGGCTTATTCAGACACCTGTGAAGAGGGACCTTGCCTGCTCTGTCTCCATCGTGCTTGGCAGTCCGTGGCGGGGCTCCTTTCCGGGACCAACGAGAGGCTGACATTCCCACCAGCTCAAGGTCGTGAGAAGAGGTGAGAATTTTAATCCCCACCCCTTCCAGTCCTGGAGGGTACATCGCCCTGTAGAAAGCACACCTGCGGGAAAGCGTATCACATACCCAGCAGAGCAAACACCTGAGCTGGTCCCCAGGCTCCTGAGGCTCTCACGCCCTTATCCTTCCCCGCCAACTGTGGCCATCACCGTGTCTAACCACAGCAGCCTCCATGTCCATATCAGACATTCTTGGTTTTCTTGTGGTCCCAGTTGTAAACCTTGGCAATCCACTCGACGTCGGAGCTCAGCGTCTTCCTTGGTCCAAATGATGTGTCAGTGTCCATGTTTCAGGGTGAACGTTCAAGCGTCAGCCGTGGACATACATACATAAAGACCTAAGCAGAATGTCGGGCTTTGAGAGGTCAGACCGAGTCAGGAGTGCCTTTTCTGGGTGGATGGCTTTCCCGTGGGGACATGGCCCTCTTGATCAAGTCTTCTGCAACAGGTCCAATGGAAGTCAAAGCCACCAGCTCCGGGATGCTCTAGAACAAGAACTAGGTTTGCAGACCATACGGTGGTGGCCTTTGGCTCTGTCTGACGGCACAAGGGAGTTGGGAAACCTAGCTGTTTTTAAACCAAGCGGAAACACACTTTACTATGACATTGCAAAGCTCTCCCGCTCCCGTAAGCACCAAATGCTCAACGTTGGGAATTGCCCACCGGTAGGCAATTAGTCGTGTCTCACCCCTTCACCCCAAAAGCTTTCCTTTAAAGGAACATCCTCCAGCATGGGAATTCTACCTCTGGAGCAGGGATAAATCCAAAGGCAGAACGCATGAAGCCTGAATGTGCAGACATACTCCTGCTTAGCTGAACTGGAGCTTTTGTCCCTGGCTGTGTTAACAGTGTCTCATGTTAGCTTTAGTGGCTTGTTTGGGTTCAAAGTCTTAACAGAAGTGCAAGAGGAATAGCATGTGGGTGTGAGCACATCCTATGCCCTATGGCAGGGCAACTTGAAAAGCAAGTGCCCAGTTTCACTGCCTGCTTTCTAGCCTGTCCCAATGAGGCGATCTTGCACTTATATCCATGACCATGTGCCATCACGATGGCCTCATTATTAGCATTTGTGGCCCACATGCCTCTGTGGGGGTGACGGGCAGCAGCCTGCTGATTTCTTGAAAGAAAGCAAGAAGAGACTGTCTTTCCTGTTGGAGGTGGGTAACAGGGGGTCCAGCTTACTGCCCTTGTGAAACCCTATGGTCTCCAGATTTCAGACCACCTGATGAGGTTTGCTGAGCGCTCAGGAATGTGGATCCTATTTAGCGGACACACAGTTCACTCTCTTATATTGTTGTCGGTGCGTCAAGCAGAACTCAAACCTTTCTGGGAGTTTCTGAGCCCCAGAGGGAAAGACCGGGGCCATGGAACAGACATTATTTTCAAGATCCCAGAGCACTTTAAGGTTCTCTTGTGTGCATGGTGTACAAGGTTGCGTGTGTCGCTTTATCCCCAAGCTAAAATTTCTGAATCGTTGCAGTTGGAATGTTCCTTTCTGACCGCTTTAGATGTTTGCAGATGCCTGACAAGCACATTCCTTAGGCGTCCGTCTTTCTTTCCTTTGTAAAGATTTTATGTGTCGGAGAGGGAGAGAGCATGAGCAGGGGGAGCGGCAGAGGGAGAGAGAGAAGGAGGCTCCCCGCCGAGCACGGAGCCCGACATGGGGCTCCATCCCAGGACCCTGGGGTCATGACCTGAGCCAAAGACAGGCACTTCACTGACACGCGTGTCCCTCCATAGGCATTCCTGTCACCCCATTTGCGGATGGAAAAACGGGGAGGCCACTTGCGATGTGTGTTTCTTGACGGTCATCGTCACATCTGTCTTCCCAAACTGGGGCTCTGAACGCTTCCTCCCTCCCCAGTGCCACGTAAAAACATTTCGACAGTTCAGCATCGTAATGGGTGTCAAGTCTAGAGAGGTCACAAAATGGGAGCTGCTCTCAGTTACCCTTAAAGAGTGTCATTCTGTTGACTTCCTGCCTTTAGTCTCTGTCCTGCCTGGTTCATCTCTTTCACGGTAGGACTGGCGTGGTCCTTCAACTCTTTTGAAGTAATTACAGTGCCGTCTCTTGGAGTGATGAGCAAAATCTTATTATTCCCCCGGGAGCCTCCATCAGTCACCACCCTCCCCCTCAAGCAAGCCTCACGTCTAATCATTCCCTATCGCGTACCTTGTGAACGCGCGGAAGAAGTGCTACCTTGGGAATATTGATCCAGTGGCAAATATCGATGGAATGCTTAGCTTTCGGAAGAAACACACAGGTTCTGAGAGGTACGGGGTTTCTGGGCGCTTTGCCTGGGTAAGATCCTGTTCGAACTCAACCCTCTGCCTTCTGTCTCTCAGCATGGGCTAATCTCGTCTAAGAATCAAACCTATTTCAAGGCTGAGATAAATATAGTCCTTCAAAATGTTTTTCTAATTCCGTATGGGTTATCTATAGACGTGGAAAGGGTTCACAGCGAGGAACTGCTTTTCAGAGAAACACGGGTGAGATACAGAAATCTCCAGGTTTACCTGCCCCTTACCTTGGAAAAGGGTGAGGGTTTCAAACAGAATTTTCATCTGGAGATGTTCGAGAGCTTCCTGATACATACCCAGCTTCCTAAGGAATTGTGATTCGTTTATAATTAGAATATTTGGAGTGATTTTATTCTTCCAGATTGCAAAGACACAAAAGCATTCATGGAGTTTAAAAAGATAAGATGAGACCTGATCAAACCACAACACAACAACACAACAACAAAAGAATCCAGAAACCCAAAACTCAATGACCAAATTTAAATTTTCCTTGACATTATTAAAGAATGGAAGAGACACACACAGAAAAATCAATTTCCTGGCACGTACACACGTGGGACACTTTTCCAGATGGTAGAAAAGTAGGGAAAATAGATTTAAATGGAAAGAGATTTAAATTACAAATGACAAAGAAAGGCATCAACCCATAATTAGTGTTCTTGATGGTGACTCGAAAGCCCACGGAGCAGAAATAATCGTCAGGGTTTGGGACAAAAGAAAACCTCGCCTTCGTGGGGAGCCAACAGCATTCCGGTTTGAATGGGTTCACCAGGGTTTCAGGCAAAGTTAATTGAAATGGAACCGAACCAAGACATGCTGTGCCATCGTGATTTCAGTAACGGTGCCATAGCATCCGAGGTAACCTGGCAGACAAAGCAGGGGACACAGGACGTGAGCAACACTGGGCTTGTCTCAAGCTGATCCGCTAAACCAGGTGCTAAAAGAGCAAGTGACATTTACACAATGTCAAGGGGTTCGTATTTCTGAGACATGCATTCAACCTAAGATTCTCCTCACCTGGGAAGGGAAGAGAAAGATATTCTCAGGGGCGCCTGGGGGGCTCAGTCGGTGAAGCGTCTGCCTTCAACTCAGGTCATGATCTCACGGTCCTGGGATTGAGCCCTGCACACCATCGGTCTCTCTGCTCGGTGGGATGCCTTCTTCTCCATCTGCCTCTTCCTGCCGCTCCTCCTGCTTGTGCACTCTCTCTCTCTCTCTCTCTCAAATAAATAAATAAAACCTTAAAAAAAAAAGAAGAAGAAGAAAGCTATTCTGAAGAATGCTATGATTCATGGTATATGCCATATATGTAACTTTCCTGAAAAAGAGAAAAATTACTTGAAAATATATTCGAGAATACCAAGATACCGATTACGATGATGAATATAAAATTGTTCCCGATGATGAGCCAGTAATCGAGTTATTTGTTTAGGTTACTGGGCAATTATTAATAATGTGGTTGTCATTGCAGTGATGAACTCCATGTGATGTTCGAAAAAGATTAAATGGGAGAAAATACTTATGTGGTGACTACCCTTGTCTATGCAACTTCTAGAAGCCATTCGCTGTGTCTTGCAGTTCCTCTGTCACCTCCTTTCAGGCTTCTGAGAAACGTATGGGTTAGATATTTTTAGCCCCAACACATAGAGAAGCATGCATGTGATGGTATGTCTCCACGATGACGTGGATATTTTGTAGATACTAGATTCAGGAAGACAATTTTAAAAAAATGGGATGACAATTACAATTACTCTTCTAAAGTAGCAAAAATCAAGACCAGGGGTTTCCCAATGTATTTACACTTTGGAAATAACCATGGGAATGTGGAAATCCAGTGATGCCTGCGTGCCCCACTCCTAGATTCTGATTTTATTTTCTGGTGTGTCACATGGCCTTTGGAGTTTGTAAAAATCACGGGATGATTCTAAGGTGCATACAAATTCAGTCGTCACTTATCTAGATGATATCTGATGATATCTAACTTCCCCCCAAAAGACCAGGGCATTGTGTGAGAGGAAACAAAAGAAGTTTATATCGTTCTTTCGTTCAAGGAATAATCCTCACGTGTGGGTGTGTTGCTCATTTTGATAATGATTGACTGTTTGAAGACCACTTCACTCCCTTCAGGGAACTCACGGGAAATGGTAGAAGACTCTAAAAGCATGTCCCCATGGAGTGGGATTGAGCTAGGTCAGTGGTGCTCAGGTGGAGGGTGACTGTCCCCCCAGCAGATACTTGGGAATGCCTGGAGACCTTTTGGGTTGGCATGAGACAGAAGAAGGATCTGGAAGTTGGCTTTGGTGTCTAGAAGAAGCTAGAGATGCTAATGAAACTCGAGGAGGAGGGCATGGGTTTCTAGCACAGAACGTGTGATGAAAGTGCTGAAGATGTGTGATGGTTCATTTTATGTATCAACTTGATTGGGCCACAGGGTGCCCAGATACTTGGTTAGATATTATTTCTGGGTGTGAAGGTGTTTCCAGATGAGTTGGAATTGGTTGACTGAGGAAAGCAGACGGCCTTCCCCAGGGTTGCCGGGCATCCTCCAATCTGTTGATGGCATGAGCAGAACAAAAATCTGGAGGAAAGGAGAAAGCACTCTTTCTGCCTGACCATGTGGGTTGGCTGTCGGTCTTCTCCCGTCCTTGGCCTGGCACTTGACTCCGCCAGCTCCCTGGCTCTCTGGTCTTCAGACTCAGGCTGGAACTAACCACCAACGTTCCTGCATCTCCAGCTTGGAGATGGCAGATCGTGGGACTTGTCAGGCTCCATATTCACAGGGGCCGGTTGGTGGTCTGGTTGGTGACTGAAGGAAACAGCCAAGTGAGAACTTCTCAGCTGGCTTTAGGAGGCCCTCACTGCAAACACATGCAAACCACGTTTTATTCACAAGTTAGGGAGGCCAAGACCCCTCCCCAAAAATCTATGCAAAAGGGGACAACGAATGAGTCATACAACCTCACAGTCAGTGACTAGTTTAGGAAAACCTGCCCCTGGAACATTTTGGTTGTAGTTGTGTTCTCTGCCGAGCACTGTGTCCAGTAACTTTGGTAGCAACTCTGCACAATCGTGCTATTGTCAAGCTGTAAGTTCATGTATCCTCATGAAAGAATTCATGAGGATTCTTATAATTATCCTTAGGGGTCCACAGAACCGTTTGGAGCAGTTCTTCTCCCGAAACTCTTCTGCAGAATGATCTGTCATCTTCTCTGCACCAGCCGTGGGTCGACAAGGAACCCTTCAGACATTGCATCCAAAGAAAGACATCCCTTGAAGGTACATAACAGTTTTCAGCCAATTGCTAATTTTAATGGGCAATGATTTAAGTTCATCAGTTGACTTAGCACAATCTCCTGCAGGTCCTTCTGCTTCTTTCCTTCTAGGGCTGAATCATAACCTCTCGTACGCATATGTTTTCTTTCTCCATTTATCTCTTGACGGACACTTGGGTTGTTTCCTTGTCTTGGCTACTGTGAGTAGTGCGGCGATCAATATAAAGGGTGTAAATATTTCTTTAAGATCCCAATTTCCATTATTTTCGATATGTACCTCCACACGGGTTAGCTGGGCACTACGGTAGCTCTATTTTTAACTTTTTGAGACTCTCCGGTACTGTTTTCCATAGCGCGCCACCATTTTGCCTCCCCGGCATTCCCCGTGCCGTCTCCAGAGGTCGCAATTGTCTCCTCATCCTCCCCAACGTTGTTACCTGGTGTGTCTCTTGTGGTGCTGTTGCCAAGCTAACGGGTGTGAGGTGATATGTCACTGTACTTCTAATCTGCATTTCCATGATGATTATTTTTGGTATTGAACGTCTTCTCCCACACCGGTTTGGACCATTTGTATGTGTTCATCGGGGAAATGTCTTTGCAGGAGAAGCAAGCCAGTTGCAGAAGAACGAAGCCAGGACAAAAAAAGTACATGAGCCTCCTTAAATTGTCCAGAATACTGCACGATTCTACTTACATAATCGGACGCATAGGAGCGGAGAATACAATGGCGGTTGCCAGGAGCTGGGTGGAGGGGGAAATGCAGAGTTTTGCTTTAGTGGGTATAAAATTTCAGGTATAAAAGATGATTAAGGTCTAGAGACCAGCTGTACAACATAATGCCTGCAGTTCACAGTATGTTGTAAGGGCAAACTTGAATTTCTGTTAAGACAGTAAATACCGTGCAAGGTGTTCTTTCCACAGGACCAACAAAAAACCAATACAGGGAACACAAGGACATTTGAAGAAGTGTCGGAGAGATCCATTGTCCCCACTGTGTTACTCTGATCCATGGATGTATGTGTATGTCCAATGTCATCCGAGAGCACTCATTTAAAAAGTACCATTTTCCGTGTGTCAGCTAGACCTCAATAAAGCTGAAAAAAAAATAAAAAATAAAAGTCCTCCTACTGAAAACATTTACAGTATCAAAAGTCGTATTAGGCAGAAAAAAATGTTACATTCAAGGCTAAGAAGATAACAAATAAATTATTTGAGAATCCATAAAAGCAAACTTGTGGGGTTTTTTTTTTTTCTGTTTCTGAAAGCAATACTATATCAAGAACAATGGAGAAAAGTACTTTAATAAAGAAAGCTTGCCTGTTTTAAAAGTCACAAGTCGATAATGGAAGAATTTTCCATTTAAAAATTGTTAATCTGGGGGTGCCTGGGTGGCTCAGTTGTTAAGCCTCTGCCTTCAGCTCAGGTCATGATCTCAGGGTCCTGGGATCGAGCCCCGTGTCGGGCTCTCTGCTCAGCAGGGAGCCTGCCTCCTCCTCTCTCTCTGCCTGCCTCTCTGCCTACTTGTGATCTCTCTCTCTGTCCAATAAATAAATACAATCTTTAAAAAAAAAATTTCTTGGGGCGCCTGGGTGGCTTAGCAGGTTGAGCCTCTGCCTTCGGCTCAGGTCATGATCTCAGGGTCCTGGGATCAAATCCCGCACGGGAAGCCTGCTTCCCACCTCTTTCCGCCTGTCTCTCTGCCTACTTGTGATCTCTCTCTGTCAAATAAATGAATAATAATAAAAAAAAATTTCTTTAAAAAAAAAAAAAAATTGTTAATCTGTATTAAGGAAGTCCTGCCAAAAAAAAAAAAAAAAGAACTGGGAACCTTTTGTGAATTTATAGGCACCGTTTGCCAACCCGATCCAATTTTTCCTCTTGTTGAAACCGCTTCATTAATTTAATGTGCAAGAAATAAATATTTGATGTGCAATTAGTTGGAGATTATTATGGCCATCGTGGAACCTTTCCAAATAAACAGCTGCTGCAGCAGTTTCAATGCATGACAAGCAATGCACAGAATGCAAAATAGAACGACGCACCAGCTCTACAGAGGAAAGAAAGTTAAAATATTCAATTAGTGAGTGAGGTGGTGGCTCATTTCGAAGTTTGGCGACAGTTTATCAAAGCAGAACGGCGAAAACACAGACACACGTTCAGCCGAATATCAGTCCACCTGAACGGCCGTGGCCATGCTTATGTGTTGATGGGAGGCATTCCCCCCAAGACGAAAATTCTATGGAAATAGATGTTCATCCGGTTTAGCAATTGTTTGGAGCTTGTCCATTTTATGTATTTATGGATGTATCCGTGTGTATTGGTTGAATTTGATTATTGTAGATTAGCATGTAGGCACATGCTCTACGTGGCTATTTCTATATCCAGGAGGGAATGTTTTGGAAACTTCCTGGAAATTTCAACGCTGGCTGGGTTGTTTAAATTTTGAGGAAGGCTTTGCTACTTCACAGCTCTGGCTGAGCCTCTGGGAAAGAGCTCATTGAGGTACTTAATCTCCCCGTGAGTTTTACAAAATTGTACCTTCCTTTTGAGAGAGGCCGCAAGAATTGGAGTTTACCCCCGTCCTCTGCTATTGCACCGGGAACCACATGAGGGGAGACATTGTGACAAATAGCTCAATATCTCCAAATCCTTTTTCAAGCTCTTCCTCTTGGGGAGCCAGCAGCGGAAGGGCAGAAGGGGGTTCCGGGTACTGGTACAGTTCTGGCTCGTGAGCACAGATTTGACCGTCAAAGTAGTCAGGACGCAGTGCTCACGAGGCCCCCTGTTCTTCGATCGTGTTCTAGAACCCAGACGTGGGGCCCGTTTATTACGGTTACGCTCTGCTCCCTTCGGAGGTCAAGTTCTGCAGAGTCCTACATTTTCCCCTTATTCTGCTCTGAAGCACCCACCGCTCAAGGGAGGCCAGATTCTGGGTTTTTGTTTTTGTTTTTAATATTTTACTTGGAGAGCAAGCACGAGCAGGCAGAAAGGCAGAGGCAGAGGCAGACGCAGGCTCCCCATTGACCAGGGAACCCAATGCGGGACTCGGTCCCAGGACCCTGAGATCCTGACCGGAGCTGAAGGCAGACGCTTTCACCGACGGAGCCACCTAGGTGCCCCGATTCTGTTATTTTTTTTTTTTTTGTCTTAGCCTCTGCTGCTTGCATGAAGGACACACACGCACGAACCACAAACACTACAGAGAAACACACAAAGATGAAGAAGCAACAGTGTTCCACCACGTTCGTTCTCCCGCTGCAAGAAGCTGTCTGGTTATCTGTCGAGGCAGAGCGTCCCTGAGAAGGTCTGTGATGTTACTAGGGCAGATGGGATATTCCTTGCTGTCTCCAACACCTAGGTACCCCAGTAGCTCAGCTTCTCCCTAGGATTCGTGGCACTCACGTGGGGACCCACCGCCGTGCCCTGGGGAAGCCAGGCGGCCGCGCGGACAGGGAACACGTGCGTGGCTGCCAGCAGTCCTGCGGAGGTCCCACCCGTCCTCCCCTGACCGGGGAGAGTCCCCGTGCTGATGACAGCCTCCAGCTATCCTCTGGCAAGCCAGCTGTCCCTGCATGGAACAGGGACAAGCGGTACCCCCTGCGACCAGCTGCAACTGCAGATTGGTGACAAATAAAAAAGAAACGGTTGCCGTCGATGTCAAGCTCTGAGCATCGGAGCCTTGTCGGAGAGCAAAACAAAAGTGACACACACACACGTGCCAGACTTGGGGCCACGTCATCAAGGGGTTTTTAGGGAATAATGGTCAACGGCTATGGAAATGCTGGCCGCGTTCCTACCCGTATCTCTGTCGCCCTGCCTGGCGCAGAGGGAGAGGAGAGAACATGTCAACAGCCTTGCCGGAAAGCCGAAGTCAGCTCCTTCCTGCTGGCCGGGGGCCTCCATTGTGAGAGGGAAAATTGGGATGGAGACGTCAATTAGTGCCGTACGGCAGGACACAGGAGTGGTCTGCAAGCTATTCAGGCTTCACCTGTGCGTGGAGAACTGCTGTGGGCCCGAACGTTGCCCTGTCCACGTCCTCAGCGAGGAGCCAGATCACGTGACCAGGGAGCTTGTATCCGTGGAGGTGTAGACGGGCAGCCCACCTGCACGGGAGCGAGGCCACTCTCGAGGGAGACGTGAAGACGGCACAGCCCGGGGGAGCCGCGCAGGTGACCTGGGACCTTAGCAGGGAGTCTGGGAATTCTCTGATCGAACGGCATTTACGTGTGGGCCTGTGTCGAAAGGTGGCTGGCTTTGCCGGCACTCCAGGGACCAGGGAGGGGAGAAAGCAGCCGGCGGAGGGCCCCGTTGAGAAAGACCGAAAGCAAGGAGCGAGACAAAGCAGTGCAAGGAATATTTTTTGGAGAAAGGGCCAAGCTACAACTGCGGCCCTGTAGGACGGGGCAAGCCGCGGCGGGGTGTCGCAGGCCGTCGGAAAGTGCTAGAACTGTGTCGTTCTGACGGCCGTGGGAAGCCGCTCTGTGATATTAAGCAGAAGACTCTAATAATTATTCATTTGTGCTGTTGACAAAGCTCGTCCACTGTCCTGTGGCAGCCGGACCAGAGCAGAGCCAGGGAGACCCGTAGGGAGGCTGCTGCCCGTCCTCGTGATTCATGGACTCTGTGTCTGCAAACTCCTGCCCGTGCTGCCGTCTCTTTGCAGCTCTGCAATCCGCACGTGCCGGACTTTGGGGATCATTCACGGGACATGCCTAGGGCGGTGAAAAAGTCACGCGCGTGTCCCATCAGGGTTGCGGCGGGGGACACCCTGCGTCTTTGCTGCCGCTCTCAGGCTGCAAACCAGACAGCTCGGTGTCCCGTTTTCATCATTTCTGTGCCCCGAGTTTGCGATGCCGCTGTTGAACATGACCCGCGAGCCGAGGGCTCACGTGCTGTCTGGTGTGCATAAGAGTAAGAAACCGGTGATGGGTCTTACAGGGAAAATCATGAGGGGCGTCTGCATCTCATAGATGTGAGGCGTTGGCCTTGCGTCCCACATAAGTGACCAAAGGATCGGTTGAAATGTGCTGTCTTTAAGAGAAACACACTTCAAACAAGGTTACGTATGGATGGGTGGGTAGACATGCGGTGACCAAAGGCTCCGAGAAACGTAGCTGGATATTCTGACCCCTGGGCATGGTTCCGTGTTCGCTCGTTCGGTGTTGACAGCTCCTGGGCCGACCATCACCGCCGCTTAGTGAGGATCAACTGGTGTCACTAGGTCCACGGAGCTTGTGGGGATTGAGAGGGACACGGATGTCCGGCCTGAGAACCCCCGCACGAGTCCCTGGTTCTGATGTTCAGTGGAAGCTCGGAAAGACCCAGCCGAGGAGAAGAGAGTCGTATAGGGGCCTACGGAGATGGCGACATCTGAGCCTTGAAAGAAGCTAATGGGGAAGACATGTATTAATTGCGGGCGCCTGGGTGGCTCAGTCTGCCTTCAGCTCAGGTCATGATCTCGGGGTCCTGGGATCGAGCCCCAAGTCGGGCTCTCTGCTCACCAAGGAGCCTGCGTCTCCTTCTGCGTCTCTGCCTGCTCATTCTCTCTCTCAAATAAATCAAATCTTCAAGAAAAGAAATTTATTGATTGATCCCATATCTGCGTGTATTAATCTGGGAACTGTGACTCCACAGGGAATAGGAAGTTCAGCTCAGAAAACTTACAAGCCAGTTAAGGTCATGGCCTCCAGTATTTTGAAGGGATATATACATATTTTTTTTCATACATGTCAAGGACCTCGACCCTTATCCTCCGCAACACGTTTATGAACTCAAAGGAATCACAGTACGGGGAACAAAATCCGAAAACATACCGTAGCTCAGGTAACAAATGTTTTTCTCTTTGTCGAACTAGAACGTCGGAATGGAGGCTCTAACCGGGGAGCAGAGCTCGACTTTGTGGATGTGAACGTGCTTCATGTGATCGGTCACATGAGAAAACCCAGATAAGGGAAACCAATCCCTTTACAAACAATACCCTCCCTAGCCACCTGTCCTCTCTTCTCTTCTTCCCTCGGCAGTGAACCCTCGTGCGGCCTCACAGACTGCCCCAGAATCTAGGAATACTGGAGGACTCACATTTTCCGGGGGGAGACGCAGAAAATTATCAAGGAAACATCCATTTCCCAAGGGTATGGCTGTACATGGAATAAAATGCCAGAAAGAAAATACAGTTCCCTGGTACGGGGTAGGAATGGGCGGGGGCCAGTTCTAGGAGACGGTGAAGAAAGCAAAACCAGAATAATGCTCTGTGTGGCTAGAGAAGTAAAAATGGAAATAATCGTTCCCTCTACACGGTGCGCTTCTGGACACGTTCTCTGTCTATGCACGCAGCGTGATGGGAGACCTTCGTCAAGCACCGCGGCGTCTCTGAGTGGCGGGAGACACGGGGCTTCACCCGCGGCCAGACAAGGCTGTGTTCCGGGTGGCGTGCGTGGGTCCTCTGCGTCAGAACCGCGGGGACACCTCATGGAAAAGGCAGGTTCCAGAGGTCCTGGAACATGACGGTTCCAGATTCATCGTGGGCAAGGACATGGTGGGATCATCTTGCACCGTAACCCTTGAGAAAGTCCACGTGTCTGGTCTAAGGTCGTTTGCTTATAGGGACAGCGGACATATCCTTGTGGTCGGGAGTCCCACTGGACCTTGTCTCTTCACGGGAGAACATTCTCGGCCTTCCTACACACTGCCACGTGCTTGCCGTTCGGGGAGGGGGGACTCGGCCGTGTGAAGGGGAGAGTGTACAGCCAGAAGTTCCAGCCACGCTTAAGGTCTGCTCCTGGGCAGGCAGCCTCTGTCCTCCCCAGAGTCACGGCAGAGCAGAGGCAAAACCAGCCCCAACGGGGGTCCTTGACCGGAGGCTTCGGGGCTCAGAGACACGCCAGAGGGGACCGAGATCCGACTCTGTGCCAAGACCGTTGCCGGTATCTCCGTGGAAATAAACGGGTGGCCTCCTCGTAAGCACGGTTTGGGGACGGCGCTGCTCTCTCCATCCCTGACGGAGGCATCCCTTGCCGCACGGGAGAAGAGAAATCCACAATCTGAGTCTGCTTTTGCCACCGTTCCGGGTGATCTCCAAAAACGTTTGTTTCACTGTTTGAGTCCAACACCCTTTTAAAAATAAAATGAAGAGTATTTTCTGTAGTCCCTGCTGGCGTCAGGCAGAAAAGGTTTCGATCTGGGTTTCCTTACGCAATCAGCCCTCCCTCTCCTACCGTTGAGCACCGTGTTCGAGCACGAAACCGTGGCTGAGATCCAAAAACTGTTCGTCACAAGCCTCAAAACCTGTTCATAACTCAAGTGGTGGCTTCGGCGCGGCGGCCGGCTTACCGCGAGCGAGATGTACGGGAACTCGTTGCAGAAATTTATATCTATGTGTGTATTTTTTAATTTTTTTTTACTATTGATGACCATCATACCTACTCATATTTCAAGCATAGCGTTCCATTGCAATGTGTATATTAAGTGTTTAATATACTTGTTGCCTTGGATAAAGGTTAGGGTTAGGGTTAAGATTTTATTTATTTATTTATTTGACAGAGATCACAAGCAGGCAGAGAGGCAGAGAGAGAGAGGAGGAAGCAGGCTCCCTGCTGAGCAGAGAGCCCGATGTGGGGCTCGATCCCAGGACCCTGAGATCATGACCCGAGCTGAAGGCAGTCGCCACCCAGGCGCCCCCCTCTGATTGCTTATTATTAAAGCAATTTGCTTATTATTAAAACATTTGTCCTGTGACGTGAAGCAGGGTATCTGCCCAAATTTTATTAATCCATTTCACTGCATAGGGTGAAAATCCTATATCCTATAACTATAACTATATTATAACTATATTGAATATTTACCAAATTGTAATAAAAGCATATTTAAATGTATGTCCTCTAAATGTATATAAAAGCACTCTGTATAGAGTATATTAATGTTTTGCATGCACCTGCTCGTAGATGTGGAAGTGTACATACTTATTAACCGGACACACATGTACATGCAAACACCTATATGTACACATATATATGTATATACAGAATTCTTAAAATCCTATATGATTTTATAAAACCCACACTCCAGCAGCAAGCTCTGACCCATAGTTGCATGAGCTCTAAAGGGTGAAATTCATTTATTCTCTAGACATAATTATCTCACTCAGCACACGGCCATCACAGAATTTACTTTCCCATTATTTTAGACATCAGTTCCCTTTCTATACAGCAAACATTCCACTGGAGAAGGTCTCATACTCCTGTGGCTTACTTTTCAGTTTTTCCAACCCCGTGAAATTTAATAAAACAACATTTTACAAACAAGAGAATTAATTTCTATTAACTATTTATCGGTTTGTACAATCCGCAGCTCATAAATCAAATAAAATGTGATACCCTCGAGTAGAGAAGGACCCGTAATACGCCCGCCCCAACATGATGTTTATTATCCGCCTTTGCCTCCAGAGGAATTCGGGGAGTGAATTACTGAAGTCTGCTTTGATTACGGATTCATTGCATTTGAGATCAAGAAGCGGCTTCGGATATTCAAGAATTCAAATTGGATGGAGACGAGGGAGGTTTCTGATGGGGTCGATTTCCAACGCGGGAGGCGCTGGGTGCCTGGGCCAAGGGGCGAGGGGGTGGTTTGTGACCAAAGCATTAAAAACCCTCGGCCTGATCCTTTAAGCATGACGACCAGTCGTGTCAACAGCTAAGGGCAGACTTGTCCGTGGAAGGATCCTGTGACGGCCTCAGCCCCTACGTAAGCCCACGTACATAAACCCACCAAACTGGGGCGGCAGTCTAGCCCCTTCCAGAAGCTGGGCATACACCCTCCAGCTTGTGTGCCTTTCTTCCCCGTGAGGCTCGTCGGCTAGGGAGGGCAATTATGGACAAAGGCGTGGCCGTTTCTTCTTGAAAGCTTTGTTGTGTGCACAGAGAGAAGGGAGACGGGTGGCTGGAGGGGCTAGAGCGTCGTTTGCGTTGCTTGGGTTTCCTCCAGGTGTCTTGCTACTTCCGAGCGCGGTGTCAGTCTTTCCTCTCGATAGTCCACACGGGGAGGAGTTGATGACACTGA
Source organism: Mustela nigripes (assembly GCF_022355385.1). NCBI lineage: Eukaryota > Metazoa > Chordata > Mammalia > Carnivora > Mustelidae > Mustela > Mustela nigripes. The sequence continues at coordinate 119,438,011 of NC_081575.1, read as the reverse complement.
TTTGAAGCTTATCAAGAACACGTATGAAACAGGGTGGTCCCTTCTGAGAAAGGCTGGGGTTGGACAAAGCCTTTGGTATCAGGTCTTGGGCTCTGTGATGCTTTGAAACCTGCTTCTGGACAAGAACCTTGCTCCCCGTGTACATAAAGAAACGACAAGCTCTAGATCACTTCGTATCTATGTCCCGGGGAGCGGAAGCCCAACAAAGCCCTTCTAGCTTCCAGCTGAGCAGCCTCCCCTGTTCCAAATTGACCCACTCTTTCGCTTTCTCTTCTTGTTTGGAAGTTTTGTGTTTCTAGGGACGCCTGTTGGTGAAACATCAGTTCGTGGTTTGGACTCCGGTCACGATCTCAGGGGTGTGAGATCGAGCCCTGCGTTGGGCTCTGTGCTCAGTGTGGAGTCTGCTTGAGAATCGTTCCCTTTCTTGACCCCTCTGTCCCTCCGTCGGCCCTGTGCATGTTCTCTTACTCTAAAATAAATAAACTCTATAAAAAAAAGTGATGCGCGTCTCCAAATTTAGGCAAGAATGGGTTTGGTTAAATTGCAAATGTTATAAACCCTTGCCTTATGTTGTCTCGTTTTGCCGTTGCTACCCAATAGGGCACCTACCACTGTCTGCATGACCACGGAATAAGAGTCATAAAAATTAACTGTACTTCAAAAGAAGGCAGTTGTACAGATGGGAAAGTGAGCATCTCAGGCCGGCGTGGACAAGGACCGCCCGAGTTGCAGTGGGGAGAGCACGAGGAGCCCTCCAGTAGAACCAGAGCTGCATGTCAAGGGATTCGAGAGGATACAAAAAGGGTGTGTTTCAGCGTGAACATTTAAAACACTAAACAAAGGCGCAGTGTTCAGTCACAGCAACTGAAATGTGCCAGGATGTGACCTGACCCTGAGATGCTCTGCCCCAGATGGCCATGCCCCGACGACCATCTATCTACACACTGGGCACGCCGAGGGTTTAAAATGTCTTCACGTACCTCTACTCCTTTAAACACCCGCACTGTTCTCCGCGGCTGGTCCCAGGCTCATTTCCTGACAAGAAAAACTGAAAGGCTGAGGGACATGTCCCCAGAAAGTTCTAACCATGTCCAGGGTTTTCTCTGGTCTTCACGAGCTGTGGGACGATGACGGCCACATCCCCAAACGTCCTCAGCAAACTCAGTCCTGGGAGGTACCTGCTTCCAGACCTCACAGGTTCATGTGTGACATTGGAAGTGAACTCACATTCTTCGACAGTCGCACCTGCAAAAGGCTAGTGACAGAAATACGTAACCCACTTAATGCTATGAGAACTAGGTGAATTAACACCCGTGACCTTCCTCCAAGGTGTACGTCTACCATTAAAACTGTTGTTGATATCGTATTAGTATGGTGGACCTGAAAAATGGGTATTGTCTTTGGGGATGCTGAGGTCTTTCCAATCGGTAATACAGAGGGGTTTTTGGCTCCTACACACAGTGTCTTGTAGACACTGTCCTTTGTGCGCCGTGAGCACTATGTCCTGCCTACCAGGGACAGTGTCCTGCTACCAACATCATAGAGGAAGCAGGAGGTACTCTGACCACCATCAGGAATGATCCTTTAGTACAGCCGTTCAGTAGTACCGTCTTGGGCACTTGCCCTTGCTGGGCCACAGCAGAGGTATCACTGGAACCGCTGACCTCACAGAGGAGGCAGGCCCAGTGGCCGTGCCGTAACAACAGAGCAGTTTCAGGACGTAACGGGGGGCCGGTCGCGGCCACGTCCGCTGCTGGATGGGAGCCCCGAGCTGGAGAAGGGAATGCTCGGAGTTTACCACGCACGAAACGCGTGGGTGTGTGTGTCCGAACCTTGGGGAGGAGGACCGAGCGCTGTCCGGGGTGCTGAGACCCAGCTTGGGAGGTTGGGGGGCGGTCCCCGGTGTGGTCACCACAGTGAGCACAAGGAAAGGAAAGACCTAAGAGAGGGAGAGTCACAGAGGCCGAGACATGGGGGGTCGTGGAGCTGAGCGCCGTAGGAGACGGTGGGTCTTGTCCACATCGGAACACAGAGCCATTGGAGGGTCCGGAGCAGCCCTCTGAAGGGAGCCGAAGGATAGGATCGTCCCACTGCTGAGTGACAAGTGGGTTGGAGTGGTTGGAAGGGCAAAGCCGGGTGGCACAGGCTCTCTCACTCCTAACGCATTTATGGGTAGAGAAGATCTGGAACACGTGGTCTGGCGCGGGCTGTAGGATGTTAGGTTGTGCACGGAAATGCTCTTCCCGTAGAAGTATGAAATACAGTCGTCCTAGCGGAACACCTTATAAAGCCCCAGCGTCACAAAGCTGCCAGCATCAAGGTGACCCATTCCCATGGGAGGCACGACCGCCCCACAGAAGGTCGGACCAGCCGTGCCCTAAGCCTCAGGCAGCATTCTTGAGGAGGACGAGGCAGGGAGCTGTGTAAAGGGGAAGCGTGGCCTGGGGATGCTTCACAGCACGCTTGGCGAAACATCTCTCGTTTAAATATTTAAACACGATTTAATGGATGATGGGAACTGGAAGTTCAGGACCAATCATGTTATGGGCGGGACAAAATAAGGTGGCTTTTCTCTTCTTTGATTCTTTTGTCAAGCACAGTCTGATTGCCGGGACCTGGCAGATGCGGACGCGCACCCTCTACCCTGATCTTCACCGCTCCGTGCTCTCTCTCTCCTGGCTGTAAAGACGATCGTTCCCACTACACTTCCGAACGGCGGCTTGTAGACTGTCAATCGCATCCCCCCCCCACTTTTTGCTCAGCACCATCTTAATCCCGTTTTTCGTCTCACTTCCCGAAGGGGCTCACGTCTATTTCTAACTTGTGGTTCCCGGGTCCACCTTTTATAGCATCCTGATGTGCGCCTTCAACTACTGTAAAACGATCTCGTGGTGCCTCCTCTGGGCTCTGGGGACATAGAGCTGTCGCCATCTTGCTTTTTTATTTTTTATTTTTTTATTTTTTCTTTTCCTAATCGGTTCTTCCCAGAAGGCCGTTTGCTGACGTTTGTCGGGTTTGGTCTGTTATAGCGAGGAAAATGGGCTACGGACGTCTCCGTAGCATTGTTCTCGAAGGTAATGCTGTGTGGGCTCCCGTGTCCAACCCCAAATGGTCCGTGGGGAATGCCTCATTTCTACTTGGATCTTTTCCCATGTATCAAAAAGAGACGAGGATGTATTGTTGTGCTGCTGAAAAATGCAAAACTTTTTTTTTTTTTTCTCCCCGAAATGATGCTGAGCAGAAGAATGCCCTCACTGTGTGTTGCCTTCAGGGAAGGGACGTTTTGGGGCAAAGGCCACGTGAAGCCTGTAGCTCTGTCAGAGAATATGAGGTCGGGCAAGGGCGGCCTGGGAGGAAGACCAGAAGGGCCTCCTGCTGTCGTACGCTGTTGTCAGGAAGGAATCACCCACTACCTCTGCACAGGGAGCCTCTCCGTGGGGGATGTAAACATAGAAGGAGATGTTCATAACCCACTCCGTCATTCTTTCTCCCTGGGAAACTGCTTCGCCAAAGACCAGAGACAGAAAGCTTTGATGACAGAGGTGAGATCAAGGTCTGTTGCTGCCACGGAAATCTTCTGCATGGAAATGGCTGGAGAGTGGAAAAAAAAAAAAAAAAAAAGAAAAAGAAAAAGAAAGAAATAAAAGAAAAAGGCAGAGTCCCTTCCTTGAGATTGGGGATGCTTGACCTAAGCCGGTGAGACGTCTTTCTGAGTCAACTAGGTCTGTAGGGGTGTTACAGACACAGACTTTCTGGACCTTTCAGAATGTGCTAATTGAGAGACTATAATATATAAATATATATGTAACTATATACATATAGCATGTTTTATGCCTGCTTTCTCTAGAGAAAATATGACAGAGATTCCCATTTGAGTTCATCTTTTGGGCAATTTGGAGAATGAATTATTATTCCTCTCCTCCACGATCAGTCATCAAAGCCCACACAAGAAGACATTCCCTGAATTTTAGTTTGGCGGATGTGACAGCGAGTGTAAGAGAAGGAAGAAATAGGGTTTCTACAAATAAATGTGTGTGTTTTCTTTTACGAGCCAAGGATAATATTAGACCCATGCGTCTCTCTTGAGCGTATCTCTCAACAAATGTCGACCTAAATTCTCAACCCGAGTTTCTCAAGCGACTGAATCTGGGTGCATAGGAGCACCGCATTCCCGAGTTTTCCGACCGATTGCATCCTGATTCATCTTTATGTTTTTAGTCTGTACTTGGTCTTCATTGAGGAGTTGACTCCTGACCACACGGTTGTCAGCAGATCCAGACTTTAGATGAATGAACAGGCTTATCTTTCCTGGACGCTGTGTATGCCTCATTTTCCTGAGAGTCTCAATTTTCTTGAGGAGTCTAGAAATATTTTTCTCAGTTACGGTGTAGACAGTTCGAAGACGAGGCAGGCTAACGGTTCAAGGCATCTTTGGGCATCCCGCCGCGGTCTGTATTATCTAGATGGTTCATCAAAAGGGAGACATCTCCGTAATTCACTATCACATAAGTCAATGACCCAATATACCATATATATTATATATGAAAAAAAAAAAAAACGGAACAAAAGTTAAAACATTGTAAGTGCAGATTTGATCTCCCGAACCATTTGGGATGGTGGAAGTTGATTGTTAAAGGATAAGCTTGCCTAATGAGTTGGAAGGGATAGATGTTCCTCCATCCTTCATAGATGACTCAGAAATCGCTTGGAGCCATCAGAACTCCCAGTCTCTGGACACCTCATCTTCCCTGTTGTCGACAAACCCTGCCAGTTGCTCACGCACTAAATGACCCTCTTCATCGTAGACCATTATCCTGATTGCTGGCTTGAGAAGGTCAACGTTCTTCAAGCTCGTTTTTATTTTTTTAGAGTCGATATTACTGTGCAAAGATCATGCAAGCCTGGTTGAACCCATATTTGGACTTAAGCTGCATAATTTATCTGATTATTCAGTCTTGGACATGTTGACAATAATCATGTTACTAGCTTCTGGTTTTCTGTCTTTTGGCAGGTAGTCATAAAGCGACGAACGTCCCTTCCACATGCACACGTCCGGGGCTCTGGCTAACCAGCACGTGGGAGCACCGTCAACCGCAGAAGGGTCTTCAGCACCATGTTGGACAATGAAAGAGATCCGAGTGTCCAGGATAAAAGAGGTAAGCCCGCCATGGCACTGGTGTCATATGAAATTATTATGCAGCTGATACGAATTATGTTTCCAATGTGTTGGGTTCATGGGTGAAGTTCAAACATAGCATATTAATTCAGAAATGCAGCCCATAACACTCGATAGAATTAAATTTTGAAAGATAGAAACGTATGTATCTACGTGATCTATGTGTCCACCTCTTTACGCTCCCTTACGCACGTCCCAGAGATCACACTTGACAGAGAGAGAAGAGGGGGTGCGTGGCCAGGAGAGGATGGAAGGAAACATATTCAGAATCTGGAGGGAGAGGAACATATCCCTGTCTCAGGTAAAGACCTTATGCCTTCCCTTTCCTTTCTTCTTTGCCTTTGAGCAGTTATAAAATAAAATTAAATAGTACCCCAACTTGTTACTTTGTAAAAATCAAACGTATATGAGCGTGAGGAATGTGCAGGTTGTGTGAGAAGCGTGACCTATAGGGATGCACGCCTGCCTAGGAAGAAGGAGCTCTGTCCTAGATGGGACCTGGCGATGGTGTGCGGGGTTTTGGAGAGATGCAGCCCTGAAGACTTCTGGGTACAGACGTGAGGGGCAGCCCTGGCTCTTGGTCACGGAGGGCAGGATAAGGCATGCATCTCAAGATCGAGATCAGGGATCTGAGGCTTCCTCTTAGGCAAGCCAATGGGCCCGGTGTCAATGCTGCCTCCCCAGCAAGTTGCCCCTAATTGGCCTGGAGGCATGCAAGTCAGATCATGTCACTTAACCCGTGGAAGGACACCAGCCTCCCTTAGCTGAGCCCAGGAGGTCGGTTGTATCAGAAGCAAGCAAGCCTGGATCTCCAATGGTGATGATTCTCCATGATGTTCTGCTACCCTGGTCTCCCCTAGAAGCTCCTTTTGAGCGGTTGAGGAGGGAGAGGCACAATCTTCCCTTTGGACGTGTACAAAGGAAATACAGATTGTTCCTCCTGTAGCTGAAATGCACATCCCAGGAGCTCCTCTGTTACACAACTAGTGCTGAGAAACACAGCATGCTGGTTCCAACGTGGCCATGCAGCAGGAAATTGGATGATCTAGATTGACTTCCGCCAAGGCCTAAGAGCCAAGCAGGCCCGTCCTGCCCTCCTTCTGTTGCTGACCAATGGCCGAGTTGCCCTATGTCGTTCATGTGAGACGCTCACCTGGGAGCCCGCGGTGAACGAAACACCCGCGTGTCACGTAAACAGTGACCATCGTCTGTCAGCAACCTATGGCGGAAGGGTTAGAGGTGCTGGTTGTGAGATTTAAGATAAGATGTTGCTGTTGGGTCTATGTCCGTCAGCTCCAGAAAGCAAAGATACTCATTTCGTAACTTCGAGCTCTCCTGGGACAAGCTATCAGGTGTTCCTGACTTCTCGTGGTACACAAGTCTATTGGAATTTTGCCTATATTTTAATGTTCTTATTTTGATTGCTCTTACGTTAAATCCGGGAACCTTGGTGAAAACTATTTAAAATTACTTGGCTCTTGTCCCTCAGTTTTAATCCTTCTTTTCCCATTCCCATTGGTGGGTTCTCCCAAGGCCCCATCCTGGACCCCCATGTTTTTTTCCAGCTGCTGTGTCTCCCCAGGCAATGTTATCTATTCCCACGGTCATATATGCCCTGTGTATCAAGAAGACCCCCCAGTTCTTGTCTGCAGCTCTGACCTCATCCCTAAAACCCCAAGTGCAGCTACCGACTTGTTATCGACCCTTGGGTGCCTATAAGCCGGCTGTAAGTAAATACCCCCAACATAAAGCTGTTGCTTCTGTATTGCACAAACAGGTACTCTCTTCCCCAGCTTCTCCAGCCCAGTAAACAGCAGGCGACTCAGACTTACGCATTGGATTCCCGTCTTTCTGTCCCGCCACACCCACTAATAGACCACATCAATAAGGCTGTCTGGTCCATTTAAAAATTATAGTGCAGGGGCGCCTGGCTGGTTCAGGCAGGATAGCTTGTCACTCTTGATCTTGTGGTTGTAAGTCGGAGCCTCTCGTGGCATATAGAGATTATTTAATAATAAAATATCTTAGGGGCGCCTGGGTGGCTTAGTCGGTGAAGCGGCTGCTTTTGGCTCAGGTCATGATCCCAGGTCCTGGGAGTGAGTCCTGCCTCAGGCTCCCTGTACAGCAAGGAGCCTGCTTCTACCTCTTATACCTCTTGTAGCTTAACCTAAAATGCCTTCCGTGACTTGCCTTTACCTTCCTCCCCGGGCTCCTCCCCATCTCTCGCCCCCCAACCATGGTGTTCCTCCACTGGCGGATGGTTTTCACCTTCTCAGGCACAAGGCACAAAAAATATGTCATAAAGTTGTCTTTAGCAAGCAGTAAAGGAGTTAATATGCATCGAGTACGTAGAGCCATATTCACATGGGCCCTCAATAAATTTACTTTTGCACACAGCATTCGATGACTATTAGCAGGTAATATTAAGTATCCTATTATCCAGGATATGAACTCACTTGTCTTAAATCACATGTAATAATGAGGCCATATTTCTGCCATGCGGTGACTGTATCCAATTTCTAAGTCATCCTGCTGTCTCCAACGTGAAGCAGGTCAGGTGACCTTTTATTATCTAAATTCTGTAGCTTCAAAATACTGCAGAGTGGGGCACCTGGGGGGCTCTGTCTGTTAAGCGTCTGCCTTCAGGTCCGGTCATGGACCCAGGCCCCTGGTCAGGCTCCTTCTGCTTCTCCGCTCTCTGCCTACTCCTGCTCTCTCTCTCTCCTGCATGCACCCTCTCCCTAATAAATAAATAAAAATCTTTTTTTAAAAAGCCATAAAAAAGAGAAAGTAAAAAAAAAGAAATACTGCCGAGCAGCGGTATAACCGTTGTTGCCTGTGTCAGTGAACACACGTACCTGTTAATGCTGGTATTTATCCGGGAGTGGCAATGTTGGGTCACATGGTAAACACGTCTTCAACTGTGTGGATCCTATCAGACGGTTTCCCAGAGTTCCTTTTTCCAAATTACACGGATATGCTGGTTTTTTTTTAACGTCTAGTTGAATGCTTTTCATATCAGCTATATTGATAAGTAATTCCTTCCAGAATACAGTCCATACGACAGAATGTATCCGTATTAGCTCATAAGAGTATTCTAATTACAAAGAAATGCATCAACCTCAAAATTATCTAGGAATTGCAAAGGACGTATCACTCTGTTTTGTATTGTATGTGTCGTTATTTGGGATACCTCATTCTTTTAACTGCAATCTTCTACCGCAGTTGTCCTAGTCACAGCAAACAGTATTCTGTATTTTAGGAATAAATTAAATATTTCATCTAAGAGTTCATCCTCGCATTCTGCCTTCGTGTGCATTAAAGGATCAACGTCTCTGTGAAGGCTCACAGGGATTTTGAATCCACATGCATATATCATTAGGCTGACTGTGAACATCTTTAAGGTAGATTGACCAGCAGTCTGGAATGTTACAATGATGACTAATGTGCATTTCTGCTTTTAACTTATCACACGCAGTTCGTACACGCTGAGATATCCACGTCGCCTGACCGACCGACTGTAAGGTTTCGGGACCACTGAACTCGGAGCTGCTGTCCTGTAGTTGTTTTATCGGGGTGTTATGGTTGTGAATCCGCACTTCAGTATTGAGTCCCTACGTAAAGATATTATTTTCCAGTTTCTTAAAGGTGACAAATAGGTTTATTCAGTGAGAGGAGTGACCGTTATGAAAACAATTTTGAGGAATAATATGCTGGGTTTAAGAAAGAGTTTCAGATGGTAGTAAAAAAGTTGAACTTAAGGGACACCTGGGTGGCTCCGTGGGGGGAGCTTCTGCCTTCGGCTCAGGTCATGATCCCCGAGTCCTGGGATGGAGCCCTGCGTCGGGCTCCCTGCTCAGCGGGAAGCCTGCTTCTCTATCTCCCACTCCCCTTGCTTGTGCTCTCTCTCTGCCAAATAAATAAATAAAATCTTAAAAAAAAAAAAAAGTTGAACTAAATAGTGCCATTCTGTTGGACTTTCCTCTGCTTACCAAAATGAAGATCCTTAGAGCTGGCCGTCTGTGGTTACATAAATTTTGTGACTTTGTTTCTTTAGTGAAACTGCTTCCTACTCTACAGTGTATTTTTTTTTTAATATTTCATTTATTTATTTGACAGAGAGAGACATAGAGAGGGAACACACACAGGAGGAGTGGGAGAGGGAGAAGCAGGCTTCCCGCTGAGCAGGGAGCCCAATATGGGGCTCGATCCCAGGACCTTGGGACCATGACCTGAGCCAAAGGTAGATGCTTAACGACCGAGCCTCCCCGGTGCCCCTAGTCTACAACGTATTGAATCTGAGCTGTATGCCGTGTATGGCATGGTTCATTCCTTGGCCCAGCTAATGTGCAGATCTGATCGTGGTTTCACTTGGCATTTCTTGTTCCCTGTTTAACCAGATTCTAATGGCACAAACCGCCCACTTTTAACAAAATTCCTTCTCTTCTGTCTTTTGCAACTGCTTTTTATCAGTTTCCTCTTGTGTTTGTATCATCTCTTGTGTGTCGTTCAGCTGGGGCTCACTGATGGACACAGATGAAGAAATAACTCCTACAAAGGTAGAAATCTCCTACAGGCTTAATACTAGGGGAATGAGCCAATGTGGGTTCATCCACTGGCATTTGTGCTTTTCTTGGCCCGTATGGATTTTGGAGTAGATGGAAAATAAGGTCCATTTGGAGCATGCACGGACCCGAAGGTTGGTCTATGCTTCTTCCTGTTTCTGTCCTAATCCACCACAAACCCAAACCCACAGTCTTCATCGAAATGAAGGCAGAGTGTCTTATACACAACAGGCTTTTATTTCTCATGGTTCTTCGGCTGGAAGTCCCAGATTAGAGTGTGAGCAGGGGACTGGTGATACCTGACTTCCTGGTTTGTAGTCTCCATGACTCCTCTCTGGGTTCCCTTTGTAAGGTCAGGAACCCCACTCATGATGACCCTCATCACCTCGTCACCTGCCAGTGACCTGTCCTTCCAAACAGCATCCCATTAGGGCTGAGTTCTCACTTGAATTTTGCGGGGGTGGGGGGTGGTGGACAGAAACATATACTTTGCACCAAATTTGGAAACCTAAAACGTGACTGCGAAGGGAACAGAACACCACGGCAGGATTTATTTCTCTCTAAGAATGTCATTTCTTAGAGGGACAGAAACAATGACATGTTATAAACATTTGATATAAAATAGCTATTCCTAAAAGAGCTGTGAGTCCCGGTATCGAGTCCTTAAGGTCCCATTTTTACAAAAATGAAACTCGAGAACCCTAACGCTGTGTGATTTGTATTTATATCTTGGCTTCAGTGGGAGGGAGGGCAGGAGACGTAACGGGAACTTCAGAGTCTGGCAAATGTGAGGTCAGAACCAAGCTCTGACAGGGGACTTGACGTTTTACGTCTCTAAGCTTTCATTCCATTCTCTGGAGGACACGGAGAATACCATCAACAGAATCTGTAAAGTGCTTAGAGGGTTAGACCCACGATCTTTCAAAATGGTTGTACCAATTCACCATCTTCTAGTGCCACTTGAGAATTCCACTGACTTCTCTCCGTCTTGGCCCATGACCAACGAGCTGCTAAGCTCTTGGCATCTGGAACAGAGACATGAATGGCCATGTGGTGGAAACTTTGGGTACCCGCGTGGGACGGTGTGTGGCTGGTGAGATGTTGCCGAGAATGCGGGAACAGCCAGTTCGTGGAGAACCCAAGGGTCATACTCGGTTAATGTTGGTCTTCACCCTAAGAGGTGAGGCTCTTTCAACGTCTTCTCCCCTTTGGTCATCTGATCTGTCTTCCTTCCCACGTCCCTTGCTTCCTGTCTGGATTGGCACTTGTCTCGTGTTTCGAATCACCTTCCCCAAAATGGAACTTTCTTTTTTTCCTTCTCTCTCTCTCTCTCTCTCTACCCTACTTTATTCTAGTCCATTGCAAATTCCTGGTTCATCCCTGATGTGACTTTCTCCAGGAAGCTTGACTTACACCTGTCCTTGACTTGGGTGGCGTTCTGAGTAAAATCACGTGTCCCTCAATGGAGATACCCATCCCCGCAATGGTTTTCAGAAAGGCGCCTGTTTCTCCCCTATGCCTCGCATCCCCAAGGCAGGAAAGGCCTGCACTCTGTTCTCCATCCCTTACCAAATACTCTTTCGTTCTCTTTGCTTAATTCCCGCCCTCCAACAACGTCCCCCTTCCGAGGCTCCTCTGCCACCAGCCTTGGAGGATCCCTTGACCAACCCACGTGATTTGAGGATCCATGGATCGTGCCTTACAGAAGCAAGCCCCCAAATCCTGATTGAGCGACAGAAGACAGTGAGATTTATAAAATGTAAGTGGTATCAAGTCCATTTGCCATGCCTCTAGTGAACTGTGTTCACAGCTTCGCCTGCGCTGTTTCTTACCGTGTTGTTTAGAATCGGCTTCCTTTCTCTTCCTGTTTCTTTGTTAGTGAGTTTCCTCATTTCCCCCAGAGACATATTGAATCCTAGATTTTGCGGCATTTAATTAATTTCTATTGAGTATGGTCTCAGCATACGTCAGACGTACAGGCAGCATCTACGGATCTCCATCAGCGACTTCCTGGCACATCCTGAGTTATCCGCCCGCAGAACAGGACACGTACAGCCTCATTAATCTCGCCTCAGCTACCCCAGAGTCCCGCTCCTCCCAGACCTCCGTGGGAAACGTATTGAGTACCCAGTTTCATATATTATTTAGAGAGCCCTATTGATTTCTACAACTTTTCCTGGGTCAGAAGTCTGGTGATTCACTGCCTCCACATTCTGTTTCACTGCGGGAAGAGAAACCGTTGACGCGAGTACAAGTTCTCCGTGCACGAGACCATGGCAGAGGGTTTTATCTGCTTTCGGCAAAGAAGAGCTCTGTGTAGGTACAACCAACCCCTGAGCCGTGGGGACTGCTTGGGGAAGACACTTTTCGCAGATAAGGAACAGTGAAAATGGTGGAAGCGATCACGGCGACGAAGCTTTCCCCAAGTCAGAGATTATCCCAACACTGATGTGCGGATGAAGAGACTTGAGAGTATTTTGGATCCTATTTCTAGACCTTTCCACAGTAGTGATGAACAAAGGAGTCAGATGGGTCCACAAACAGCTCCCGTTTCTTAAAGCCATTTCTGTATGAGGCAAGTGCCCATTCCTTACTAAGAAGTCCGAAGTCCACTTCCATTACGCGTTTCTTGTGCACATCCTAGAATCCCCACCTTGGCTCACCAGACGTCCCGAAGTTAGCCAAACAAGCAAATCGTGCCTCAGTCCCTGTATTTTGTGATGTTTGAGAATTTCAACATAATGGTACAGTGAAGAGTTTAGAAGGAACCTGAATGCCAACATCTTAACACCCTTGGAAAAGACAGGGCCCCCGGGGCAGTCTGGCAATCCATTCTTTCCTTTGGCTCTGGACATGGAGGAGAAGAAAGACAGGTGTCAGCTCTGGTCACTCTGTGCAATGCTGTCTCCTAGCGGGAAGGGCCCCATGCTGTCTCGTGGTGGGGAGTCCGTATCTGTGATCTGCTTCAGCCAAACATAGCTGGCGTACATAGGATTCTTTGTGGATTTAGTATTCTTTGTGGATTTATTCTTTGTGCATTTAGTATTCTTTGTGGATTTCTGGATTTATTCTCCCCAGAAACTACTACAGGATCTACGTCACCATCTGACCACAACAGGAGACGTTTTGGAGACCATGTTCTTTATACAGACTGTTCCCACCAGCAGTGCTTAGTGACTTGGAACGTTAAGCAAGGACCAGAGAGTGTCCTCATGAAAAAAGACAGAACTAGAACAGTGTGGACGACCCCAGGCCTTGTTTTCCAGTGTTGAATTATTAGGAAGGTTTGATCCTGGGTAGGATCTGAGGATCCCGTGGAGTAACCCAGTGTAGCTCATCTCTACGCTGATTTTAATTTTCTTTACTGTTGCCTGTAAACATACACATGTCACATTTTAACATTTTATATAAATCTTCACTTAGTTCCATCATATTTGTGAAGAAGAAAGGAAGCTGTTTCACGGTGTATTGTATGGCTGGACTCTGAATAATAGGTATAGAGCCTTAATAATATAAACTCATAAGTCTTCTGATTTAGCCAAGAATTGTGATTGTTACATGGGGTTATGGCGTAGACGTGTTGGAGTAGAAATGTAAGGGACAGAAATCCGTAAGTAACAGGTGGATAATCTCTAAAACTAAGAAATAAAAAGAGCACATCTTTGCTTTAAAAAAAAAAAAAAAAAAGGAAGTTAATTCTCAAAGAAATAGCTAAAATAGTTAAAAATGCCTACCTCTCGAGTTCCAGAGACGGGGAAGAGTGAGATAAAGGGCTACAGGTTTTAATTATAGCACGAGTAAAGTAATTTTGCTTTATATACACACGCACATACGTGCCTTTAATACATCTTTAAATTAAACACTTTTACAAACTAAAAAGGCTGACGTAGCCCTGCTTTCCACCAACACCCTCGGTTTCCAGCTCCCGGGTTTTCTGTCCCAAGCGTGCATACCGCACACGTATGCAGGAGCCGACTGATCAGGGTCATCACTTTGGGGCCGTCTGACGGCGAAGCAGACTCGTCACTGACTCTTTGTGAAGCAGACTCAAATCTGATTTTTTTTTCTATTACCGCTAAGGAAATGCGTGTTTTGTCCTGTGTCAACGTAATAGTTTAATTTGCATCATCTTTACCAATTTTGTCCCTTCTCCGTGGTGGCGCCATCAGGCCACGCTGGGTCCCTTCATTCTAGCTAACACCCTTCTCACTTTTCGTCTGTTCTATGTTATCCCACGCACTGTCTCCCACTGTGGGCGATGTTTGAAGCTGTCCCCCAGCTTTTTCAGCTTCCTGGGTCACCTACCACTAACTTCTTTTACTCACTCTGAGAGAATGAAAATCTCAGAATGCATTTCTTAAGCTTTTAATTCTTTAGGACTTTCTAAAGCCAACACTGCATTCATATGCGTCTGGTCCGTCTGTTGTCCCTCCTCTGCCTACAGGGCTCTGTTCTCTTAACCCTCAACCACATACCTGGTTTCCTGTCTGAACTGAGATCCTCCAAGGTGGGGAATTCCTCTTGATCGCTTGGTTACAGGGTGAAGAAGTCAACGGACAAATGTCTAGCCTTCTCGTGGTGTAAGGGAACAGCGATCATTCTTTCTCTCCTACGCGCAAACTCTGCCCGAAACCTAGAAACGCAAACCTACAATGACACCAACCATTGTTCACAGGCTGTTTTTATGGACACCGAAATGAATTAGTTCCCTTTCCAATTCTCAAAGCATCCCCTTTTATACGAAAACATAATGGCGTTTTCATAAGACGGTTGTCATAGTGGAAGCAATTGTGTCTATCAGCAGAGGACGCTCGGTTCTGTAATGGAAATGAAACCACATGCCGCAGGACGCACCTGTGTTCGCTCAGACTGAGCTTCCCGAAGTACTTTTTGTGAGACCTCATTGATGTGCGACTATTTATCTGTCTTTGCCGTATAATTACACATTATGCAGATGAGGCAGCCGTGGTAGAAATCGTCTCTGAACGTTGCAGAGAAATTACGTGCAAGCTCTCGGAGCTGATCGGGAGCTATTGTTAGTCTTCGTTTGGTCTGTGATGTGCGGAAGGGAACGCTGAGCATTTACTATTTGCTAAACCAAGTCGACACGTTGACGTGGAGGTCGGTGTGTGTCCCCCCTTGAGCAACTGAAGCTGGATTGTGACCTTCTGTCTGTCCTTTTTTCTTCACATTTATACAAACGGATGCCTCGCTGACGCGGCATGCTGGGTTTCCATTTATTTTTACATAGTCAGCATCTTGTACCTGCTTGGATACGAGTAATTATTATTATTATTATTATTATTATTGAGTCAATGTAGGGAAGAGAAATGCCGTCTCTGATGGTGAAGAGAACACAGACGGACCACCAAGTTGCCTGTGTCCATGAGGACCAGGAAGAACACAAAAGGAGTTCTCTTCTTCGCACCATTTTATACGTTTCAGTATTTCTAAAGGCCAAAATGTCTTCGAAGAGCTGTCATTCACCTCGTGGCCCGCAGACCTGCTGCCTGCCCTCTGCCTGTCCCCTGGGAGCCTCTGAGAAATGCAAACCCTGAGTCCTGCCCCCAGACCTTCTGAATCAGGTTTTGCATTTTGACAGGCTCCCCTGTGTTTCATGTGCACGTTAACGTTTGGAAGGCACGAGTCTAAAAGATTTGCCTCGAGATCTGGCAAAACATGTGTCTCCACACCCCAGCCCCAACTTTTATTTATTTATTTATTTATTTATTTTAAAAGCAGGCTCCGTGCCCTGGTCGGAGCCCAGTGTGGGGTTTGAACTCAAGACAAGACCTGAGCTGAGATCAAGAGTCAGATGCTTAACGGACTGAGCCACCAGGCACCCCCTCCCCATTTTAAAAAGATACTTGATTGTGCCAATAATGCTTTTTGCTTTCTCAATATACATTAAAATCATTGAGAAATGGCGGGGCACCCGGTGGCTCAGGTACGTGTCCAACTCTTGACTTCAGCTCGGCATTACCTCAGGGTCAGGAGATCGAGCCCCAATCGAAAGACACACTCCGCGGAGAGTCGATCTTGTTCCTCCCCGGTGCTCGCTTTCTGTCTCAAAAAAGTCAATAAGTCTTTAAAAAATATCGAAAAAGACTTGGTGAAAAATATGACTGCCGACTTCATCAGGTGCTGCAGAAGGTCCTGTCTCCGACAGCCTGGAAGGTCATGAGGAAGGAAGCCAAGCGGGTATAGGAGGAAAATCCTAGTGAGGGATCGTGGGCATTGCTCGTGCCTTTGGGCGGGGACATGGCAGAGAGGTGAACTTTACGCCATTTTGATTCATGAGATCTTGGTGGGAGTTCCTGGAGACCAGCAGCTCGAAACCTGTGAAGACCAGGAGAGTTGCGTACCCAAGAAGAACCGACCAAGGAGGTTGGAAACAAACCGCTATGGAAGGACGGAACTGGACAGCGAGGTGTGCACATGAGGAAAGGTTTCCAAGGTGGAGACCATGAAGACTGTGTCCAATGACACACTGAGTCCGGGTGGGTGGATGGTGGAAGCAGGCGGGGAGCTGGTTGGATGCGTTGAGTCACTCTATTGTGTACCTGAACACATTATAACTCTATACACTAACTGGAAATTGAATTTTTTATATGGTGTAGTAAGTTCACGTGGCTGAGGAATGGGCTTGGCCTAGCGTGCCACGTGGAGGTCACTGGTGACCTCGAGAAATGTGTGATAGAGATCCAAAGACGTCATCATCAACCAGGTTCTTTCCAGGGTGTTTTACCCTCAGGAGAGAACTGGGCAGTTCCTGGAAAAGGAATTGGGGACATTCCCAATCTTCCAAGAAGACTGTTTTTTCTGTTTCATTTGGTGGGCGTGAGGTTTGATGGCAGAGTGATCGCCGCTGCTGGTTGGAGGGGTCTAGTCCCGTGCGAGCACCTCATAATGACAGGGAAGGTCAGGAGGGCTGCGGAAGGCTCAGAGACATCCACGCTGACCGGCCAGTGGAGGGGCACCGCGGTGGACGGAGCTCACGGAGGGACGGCTGGATTGTGGGCGTGACGGTGGGTCGGTGGGTAGACTCGGAGGCAGAGCCAGTGGAATCTCTCTGCTGATGGCTTCATACTTTTTCAGTAAAAGAGGAAGGTCATGAACCACAAGCAAGAATGGGGAGAAGGTCCCGCACATCGGACGCATGCCGACATTGAGCTGGGAGATGTAGGATCCTATTAGAACCCCGCCGTTGAGAGTGTGGTCTGCGGACCAGCGGCATCGCCACGACCTCGAGTCCTGCACTTAATGAGTTAGAAGCCACAGGGTCTCTTGTGGGTTTTTTTTCTTCTTTAAAGATTTTATTTATTGACTTGACAGAGAGAAAGAGAAGGACCATGCATTGTGGGAGGTGGGGAAAGGGAGAGAATGTCTCAAGTAGGCTTCATGCCCAGCACGGAGCCCATCATGGGGCCTGAGCTCACGACCCTGAGCTCGTGCTCTGAGCCGAAGTCAAGAATTGGATGCTTAACCCCCTGTACCACCCAGGTGCCCCAATCAGCCATTGATTTCTAAGCCACTTGTTTCCAGATTTGCACACTGGATCCAACTGGGACGGTTGCCTAGGCTGCGCACAAGACGAATTCCGTGAGAATACAAACACAGCATTCTTTGAGACCACCCCCACCCCGGGGTTCTAGTAGGAAATCCATCTTCCTGAGCGTGTTCTGGGTCTGGAGGTACGTGGATGAACTCAGGAAAGCCCCCGGAGGTCCGTGGCCGTCCTGTGCTTGAGGAGCCCGTTCTGCTAGGTTGGATGTTTTTCTCCAGCTCTCGCCTGTGGCACCAATGCAGGTGTGGAATGCGCCATGAGGTGCGTTTCAGGAGGACGGGGGTTTTGCCAAGCGATGGGAACGGGAGCTGAGCTCCGCGGACCCTCCTGCCTCCCTCCCCTGCTCTCTCCCTCTCGCTAACGACAGCAGGTACATTCGGAGCTCTCCTACATTTTCGATTTCTGCACAGGATTTCAAAGAACGTTTTTGAGAGCGGAATGTGCTGATGTGTTGTATGCTTCCCCGGCCCCGTACTCTTGACCTATTGGCTTCAGAACCATCAGAGCATGTGATAATAACAGTGCAGTCCCATCCTCTGTGTGTGTGTGGGCAAACGATATTTTGTTGTTTCCACTTGAATAGACTTATCAGTAAATCTATGATACCCCAGAATCTTTTTTTTTAAAGGCTTTATCTATTTATTTGACAGACAGAGATCATGAGCAGACAGTCAGGCAGAGACAGATGGGGGGAAGCCGACTCCCCACCAAGCAGAGACCCCAATTCGGGGCTCGATCCTGGGACCCTGAGATCATGACGTGAGCCAAAGGCAGAGGCTTAACCCACTGAGCCACCCAAGTGCCCCAGTGACCCCAGCATCTTGACTCTCATTTCCTGATATTTGTTTATCTTTTTTGCTTTTTCATTTGTTTTATTGATTTACACAGATTTCCATGTTCCTCTCGAGGGCTTGATTTAATTTGGGTAATTTATATTTTCCAAGGATTATTCCCAATTTCTACGCAATTTTCTGGTGTCTCTGCACAGACTCGCACAAGGCATTGCCTTACGCATCCTTAATTTATTTTCTGTGTCTCTTACATATTCTGTTTCTCATGTGCAGGTTTGTTGATTTCCTTCATCTGCCATTTCTTTTTTTTCTTGACTCCTGCTTTTTCGTCATCTTTTACAGAGTTTTGTCTGTTTTCCTAATTAAACCAAAGACTAATTTTCTGGGGGCTTATTAGTATTCCCTGTTTTCTTTTTATGAAGTTATATGTATGTGTATATATACATACATATATTAGACACACATACTTCTCGTGGAGCAATTCGACTGCCCACGTAGGAAAGGGGAGGGAGGAACAGCCCTCGGATAGAAAGCCCCTGAGACATTGGATGGCTGTCTGCAAAGGGGTGTCGTGTGCTTTTGTGAACAGATGCCCGCTGCCTACGTCGACTTCATCTGGTCCCTGAGTATCGTCCTAATCCCGTGCTCTGTTTGTGGCTTCTTTCCAGTTTGACAGTCACAAAGTTGGAAATGCAGTCGTGGAGCCCAGAATGCAAATGTTCCCAGCTTCTCACTTTGTACCTACAAGCACATTTCTGTGCCACCGGGCGAGCCTTCCTCCTCCAGAACCTTCTGGGGGAGTCAGAGACCGTCACACCTGCCCCCGGCGATTGTGAATGTGAGCATTAAAATGTGAGCAGAAAAACGTGCATTAAAAACGCACCAGGTCAATGCCTGTTGTATAAGCATCTCTTGGTCCACGCTCGCTGGTTTCAAGGTTTGTTTTATGATTGTAAACAAATTATTTCTGAATCTCCCAATTCCCATCTTGTATGGTGATCTGACTGTGTATACATTTTCCAGAAGCACGACCGTGAGATAAAAGGACCGGAGAGGTTTTAGGTAAATAACCCTCCGGAAAATGCAATCGTTGACAGGGACACACAATGCTTCCCCACTGTATAATACGGCATTTTCAGAGATGAAAAATTGGGTTGGTTTAATATGACTTCATTGGACTACAGTGGGGTTAAACACTGTATGCACGAAAAGTGAGTCCCTATAACCCTTTTCAACACAGATTCTTTGAGAGAATGAGGCCCTGAGGGTCATGATTTTTTTTTTAAATTTTTTATTTTTAAGTAATCTGTGCACCCAACCTGGAGCTCAAATCAACAGCTCCCAAATCAAGAGTCATACGCTCTGTAGACTGAGCCAGCCGGGGACCCCAGGAATGACTTTTCTTCTGTGCGTCCATTTCCGTGCTAGATTTAAGACAATGGTCACTAAAATCCCTGTTTGTATGCTATGGGTCAGATCAACAACCGTCACTGAGAAGGAATTAACAGGAAAAATGAATTCAAAATTCAAATTGGCGTTCAAAAGTGAATGCAAATTCATTTACTGTGCTTAAGATGAATTTTCCTTAAAACTGATTTCGGGAAATTTCATAAATTGGGTATGTTCCATCGTTATCAATTGCCTTCAAAGAACTCATTTTTAATACTGTGACATTAGATGAGTTAAATTGCAAAAAAATTGGCTATTTAGTAAATAGACCCGGGGCCATATTGTTTGATATGTAGCAGTTAGTTCAATCTTATTAATTATTCATTTTCCTTGTTTATTTTTGCCTTGTAATTAGTCAAAAGAAAAGGTTTCTTCCTTCAACTGTCCTCTTTCTGTTTGTTTGCCCATTATTTTTTTTTTTCAATTGTAGAGGCACATTTTTTCTGAACTCATTAGTTGCCATGTTCATCTATATTTGGTTTGCTGTGGTGTTTTAAGGGTCGTTCCCTTTCCTTTTCCGTTTTATAACTAATTAAGTTGAATGACTCATGAATGTGCAGTTGGTTTTGCTCGTTAGCTCTCTGTGAGAAACTTTTATGAGTATGAACTTGCCTCTAAGTACACCTTTGACCAATGCCCGTACATTTCAGTATTCTGCTAGTTCTGGTCACCCGCACCACCAGGGGCCACTGACATGCCTCTCCATTGTGTCCCTGTCACCTTATGCTTCTAAATGAGATGAATGAATGAATGGAGTGGACATTTTGTCTTCTCTAACCCAACTTGTCCAATGTATGTATTTCAAAACATTTAATTATGGATGGCATTGTTGAGTAAGACCAAGAAAACTGAGGGAAGGGCCAATATATCAATATATAAGCCAGTAAGCTCGTGAATAAAAAGGTTATTCATCCTTAGAACAGTACGGCGTGAGCAGGCGAAGAGAGAAACGGGCGAATGGAACAGATCAGGCAGCTGAGAAATAGACCCACACAGAGTCAAGTGATCTTTGACAACGGAACAAAGGAAATACAATGGAGAAGAGATCATCTTTTCACCAAATGGCCCTGGAACAACCGGCCCTCTGCGTGCCAAGAATTAACCCTAGAGATGTTCAGTGAACTCAGTTGGAGAGCTAAAGACTCTTGATCTCAGGGTTGTGAGTTTGAGCCCCATGTGGGGTGTAGACATGACTTAAAAATCCCACAGGGTCGCCGAGGTGACACTTAACTTTACCCTTTACATTCTGTTAAGTGTCTGACTCTTGGTTTTCGCTCAGTCATGATCTCCTGGTCATGATATTGAGCCCCAAGTTGAGCTCTGTGCTTAGCTGGGAGTTTGCTTGAGGTTCTCCCTCTCCTTCTGCCGTTACCTGCAGTCCCTTTCTAAAATAACTAAGTAATTTTTTTTTAAGATTTTATTTTTATTTATTTGAGAGAGAGACAGTGAGAGAGAACACGAGAGAGGAGAAGGTCAGAGAGAGAAGCAGACTCCCCATGGAGCTGGAAGCCCAATGCGGGACTCGATCCCGGGACTCCAGGATCATGATCTGAGCTGAAGGCAGTCGTCCAACCAACTGAGCCACCCAGGCATCCCAAGTAATGTTTTTTTTTTTTTTTTTTTAAATATCTAGAATAAAGACCTTATACCCTTTTGTTTTTTTTTAAGATTTTCTTTTTAAGTAATTTCCACACTTAACATGGGGCTCAAATTCACAAATCCCAGATCAAGAGTTGTGTGCTCTACCATCTGAGACAGATGGCATCCCAGTTAACTCAACTCCATCATAGATGTAAAATGCAAAGCCATAAACATCTAGAGGATAATACAGCCGAAAATCTAGATGATCTGGGTTTTGGCAATGACATTTAATTACAACAGCAATCCCTGAAAGAAAGAACTGATGGCCAACATTGCATTAAAATGAAAAAGGTCTGCTCCACAAAAGACACCATCCCAGCAAAGAGATGACAGGCCCCAGGTTACAAGAAATATTTGCAGAAGACACATCTGTCGAGGGACTGTTGTTTTCCAAACGTAGTCTTCACACTCAACAGTCTCAAAGAAGTCTTAACACTCAACAGTAAGAAAATAAACCACTCAGTTTAAAAATAGGCAAAATAAGTAGACATCTCAGCATAAAGATATACCAATGGCAAATTCATGGATAAAGAGAAGCTCCACAACATATGTTACTAGGAAATTGCAAATTTGAATAACAATCCAGTACACAAATGTTGGCATGGTAAAAATGCAAAATGTTTACAACACTAATTGCTGGTAAGGATGTGGGAAAACAGTACCTCTCATACACTGCTTATACCCTGATGTCAAGCACAGTCTCTTGGGTACTGTGGGTACCCAAGGTGGGTCGATGTTCATTTGTGGATTTTAACACCTTGTGTGAGATGTTAATCGTGATAGTGCACCAATGGCGGCAGGGGGTGTTTGAACAGTCTGATCTCTGCTCAGCTTTACTGTGAACCTAGAATTGTTCTAAAAAATAGAAGCTCTTTTATCTTAAGATTTTATTTATTTATTTGAGAGAGAGAGAGCGAGCAGGAGGAGCGGGCAGAGGGAGAGGGAGAAGCAGACTCCCCAGTGAGATGGGAGCCCAACGCTAGGCTCTATCTCAGGACCCTGGGATCATGACCTGAGCCAAAAGGCAGATGCTTAACCAACTGAACACCCAGATGCCCAGAAACTTTTTTTTTTTTTAAGATAATTCACAGGTTTTGAAGAAAACACCTGAAGTTACTATGATAGAGAGATGTGGAGGGGGCAAATTTTGAAGGGTAATTGGTGTTTTCTCTGAGAGAGTTTAAATTCTTTTTTTGGGGTGAAGGAGGCTGTCTAGTCCCAGGCTTTGCTGCTGCTGTTCAGGTGAGAAGAATATCGTTACTACCATATTGTTGGCAAATTGTATGTGTTCCAAACAATATTTTCAGAACTGTTTTTCTTCAAGCTAATATCATTTTCTTTATTACCTAACATATGATCCTTCTGGTGAATCAAAACCGAAAGAGTGTTCTCTTTCTAGGACTCAAGGTTTCATTTATATCTATTAGCCAACATTATTGATCAGACTGTGCATATTCTCTACATTTTCATTAATTTATTTCTATCCACTTCTTCGGTCAAAGACTGGGAAAGTTTGTCAAAGTTTCCCCCAAACAATTTAGCATTTTTGCATTTTAAAACACATTTTGTAATGTGTAAAACACATTTCAAATATATTTGGAAGCTTTGTCCTCACCTCATAAATATTCATGAGGATAATAGCTCCATTGACATTTTATCTTAATTGATGAGTGCTTTCAAATTTAGTCCTTGACATATTTCACCGAATCAAACTTTGTTCAGTCTTAGAGTTGCCTTTAAAAAAAAAAAAGAACTTTTTTTTGTGTGTGTGTGCAGATCCATTGGTTAAGGACTTGGAACATTAATTTTCTATATACATTTCTAACAAAAGATGAACAGAATTACTTAAAATCAACTTCAGATTATGAGAAATAGGGAAAAGTACTTCTCAATAACCTTTCCTAGGCTGATTAAAAGAAGCACAACCACCGAAGCACTAAATGAAGTCATCATTCGATATGTGCTGATTCCGAAAGGAAGTGGGTGTGACAGTCCAGCCTATATTTTTTAAAATAAGAAAGAGAGAGAACTAAATAGTGGAACACATCACTGGATGTATTTATGTGGTTGAGACATTGGTAGTTAAATTTTATTCAGTGTGTTTCCGAGTGTCTCATCAAATTATGGTTTTCGGCGGGGAGTGCCTAGCTGGCTTGTTGGGTAGAACATGCAACTCTTGATCTTGGGGTCATGAGTTCAAGCCCCACCTTGGGTGTAGAGCTTACTTCAAATTATGGTTTCCATGTTACCATGCCATGGACTTCATCTTAGAGACTTTGTGCCATGACATGCCTTGTCTTGTATTTATGGATTTCACTTGGCAAATTATTAACTGTTAATAGTTATAGGCTTAGAGGTTTCAAAATAAATGCATGAGATTTCGATGTTTTCACATTTTGGGTGTTCCTGCAATAGGCATAGAGAAGATTCCATTTAACAACATTATCGTTGGACATATATATCAGAATTAGATATACATATACACAACAAGAGCATAGCTTTAAAACGGAATGATGTGGTTTTCAAAGTATAATCTAAATTTTATGCCTAAAATCTCAATCTCATTGGCTCTATATGCTTCAGTTTCAGATGTGTGACACAACAGGAAGTAGATGATTGCTCCGCTGAACAGAGTAATGCCCCTTCCCACAAAGATGTCTGTCTGGTTCTTCCCCAAAGGGTGACCACATCACCTGGAAAGTCGAAGGAGAATTCAAGCTGCAAACACAATGAAGCCCGCTAATGAGTAGACCTTAAGATAGAAGGATTATCCTGAACTTGGTCCAGGTGGGCGCGCATAATCGTAATCAATGTGTAAGTGGGAAGCAGAGTCAGTGTTTGAGGGAGGTGACATTGGAGTGGGGGAACTCAATGGGTCAGGGTTGGCTTTGAAGAGGCGAGGGTCCCCAACCCAAAGAATGTGATCAACCTTCCTACGTTGTACAAGACAGGAATCCGTGTTCTGCCCTGGAGGCTCCAGATAGGACTACAGCCTTGCTGACATCTGTGGAGCTCGTTGTGGATTTGCAAAATCCAGAGCTCTACAAAGATCGGTGAATTTACGGTGTTTCGATCATTTATTAATTTGCACTTGCTAGATTGAGTCCCTTGGTATTCAGGTATTTGCCTCAAAGCAAAAACTCCTCTTGGTTGTCTAGAATGATAACCCTTCTGTCCACAGAGCAGCACAGTGATGGTTGGTTGGCCAGGTCAAACATGGTCCACTGGGAGGGGGATCACCATGTGTGTAATGCCGCTGTATCATAACTTCCTTCACATCCCCCGTGCGGAGCTCAGAGAGTCCATTCTGTAAATGGGGATGCTATTGCAATTTTGCAATCTCAAGCATTTAGAGCTTTGTTGGAAACAGCGTGAGGCCTGCCCATTCTTTATTGTCATGTCATGCTTGGCTTTCATCCATGCCATTGCTAGATTGAAACAGAAGGAGAAGAGCTCAATGAGCTTTTTATTTTATTATTTCCTTTCAGTTAGTCAGTTAGTGAGGCACACGCCTGAAGTTAGCAGAAAGCCTTCTTGGCGATGACGTCCTACAGCCATATTGAATTTCATAATTTAATCAATAATTTTATTATTTTATGGGGAGCTCTATATAGCTCCCCTTTCTGTGTACGTATACACATAACTAGTTTTGTTGTTTTGTAACATCCGTTCCTGTCCAAACTATTTATATAATTTTAAAATACTAAAAATGTCCATGTTTTGTTCCTATCAGCATGCTGCCTTGATTATATCCTGGAAGATTGCTGTTGAGATCTAAAATTTTGACCAGTGACCACCACAAATCTATCGATGTTTTCCATTTTACGTTACAGGAAACATCTGTGTGTTGACTGTGCTGCTGAGCTTCCAAAGCATGTTGTGTTCAGCTGATTGGAGTCCTGGTTTTCCCTCCATTTCTGCTTTAGCTCATGGCTCTGACACACAACAGTGTAGCTGTATGAGCTACACCTGGAAAGTGAAAATCTAGGAGATTCTCCAGGTATTTTTCCTCACCACTTACTGCTAATTCCCACCTCAATACAATGCAAGGAAATGCACAGATAATGTCATGTCTCCACTTGTGACATGTAATAATTGTTTTTATTTTTTTTTTAAGGGGAAAAAAGTACTTTTAGGTTCTCTGGCTTTTGTAAGAATCTTTCTACCTAAGTAATGTTTACTCTCACTTTGAGTCCTAGAAATGTTCTGTATATTTATCCTGAGTGATTCTAACTAGTTTATGGGCAGTTTCTTATTCCTCCCAAAGTGGTATTTGAAGATGATTCCTTTTGTACAAGAGCGTAAGTGTGCTTTCTCTTTGTGACGGTCCCTTGTACCTCCTGCATACTCATGCATCTCTTTATTCTTACTTATTTTTTAAAATTTTAAAAACATACAAAGGCTTCAGAGTTTTGCAAACCCACAAAAACCCCCTCTGTTACAAATCCTCTTGTATTTAAGGAATTTTAAACCTCGTTTCCAGTTCCATTAATCCCCTGCCCTTCTTACCTTGAGATAATTATCTGATTTCTGTAGTAGAGGAGAAGTTGGTTAGCATTTTGGCCCTCAGATGTCCAGGTGGCATTTTCCATTGAAAACATCTGCAAAGCATTTTTGGGATCAGGGAAAAAGGAAACCAGGTCTGGTCTGGTAGGTCTTCCTGCTTTGAAGAGACGGCTATCTACCTTATTTTTAGAGAAGTAACAAATATGTGTTGAGCTGCCATCGTCCCCCATGTCTATAGTTTTCATAACAACGTCAGAATGAGTCCCGTATTCATTTGTTGGACCCATTCTGGTTGAGGAGATGAAGGGACTTGCAAGAAACTGAGAGTAGAGGAGAATCGTGTATTGTCTGTGCACCAAGTCCAGGCTCCCGTGTCTGTCTTCTCCCGTATTTCTGCCACAGAACAGGGACGGTTCTCCAGGCAACTCATGTCCCCGGGCTGTGAGGGAGTACGTGGATACACCGTTGAAACATTGCTCTCTGTCCGGGAAAGCCAGAGAAGATGGGGTTAAGTGGATAAAAAAAGAAGAGTCATTTTAGGAATCTAGGTTTAAAAGAGGAAATGAAGCAAGGCAAGATGATAATTTGGTTATAATACATAATGGATTCCTCAAACACTTAAATGTCTTCAAAGATATCAAAATGGGAGCACCTGGGTGGCTCAGTGGGTTAAAGCCCCTGCCTTCAGCTCAGGTCATGATCCCAGGGTCTTGGGTTCGAGCCCTGCATCGGGCTCTCTGCTCAGCAGAGAGCCTGCTTCCCTTCCTCTCTCTCTGCCTGCCTCTCTGCCTACTTGTGATCTCTGTCTGTCAAATAAATAAATAAAATCTTTAAAAAAAAAGATATCAAAAGGGTAGAGGGGAACATCAAAATGTTATGAATACACAGCACTGAAATTAGTTGCTTTCTTGAGACATACTCTAGTTGAGACTCTTAAAAACAAACAAAACACAAAACAACAACAACAATTCCAAGAGAGAAGGCCCTTTGGGAAGACAAAGATGAGGTAATGGAGCTGCTGCAGGTGGTCAGACCGGGGAAGGCGGGGCAAGCGACGGAGAACAGGGAGGTTCATCATAGGCTGGCCTTCAAGAGAGCCTCTGAAGGACGGTGACTTTGTCCACAGCGCTGATTCCATCGGCAATGGAATAAAAGTGGATTCAATTCCATTGCCATCAGATCCTTGAGATTTTGTATTTTCAGTTCTATTTTCTAGAGCGTAACGAATCTGGAATTTATGTTTGGCAGGACTGTCAAGAAAGCAACATTTCTCTTGATCTGCCTGCTCTGATGATTATCTCATTATGAGCCTGGAATCTTCCAAAACGTTCTCCCGCTTTCAAAGGCACAAGGAATCATCAGATTTCTCCCTCAGATTCATATTTTTCCTAAAAAATGCAGTGTCTTAGCATGGGTTGATCTCCGCCAGATGATGGTGCTGGTCAGTGCCGCAAGGTTGTGCAAGTTCCATTCTTTCCTTAAGAAGGCATTTTGAGATTGGAAATTGGATTATTGTATATACTTAAAAAAAAAGTGCTGAAAGGTATACGCCTTTTCTTCTTAGAAACAAATAGTAATTTTTAATCTTAAAAAAAACTATTGGAATTCCAAGGCACGTATGTGTATCAGTGAGAGCACTGTGTCTGGACCTCAGGCTTGCCAACATTTGTGTCTGGATCCTTCCCTGCGGTGGTGTCCTCTGCTTCAAAGGACATATTTTTTTTTTATCATCTGAGGTCTTTCTACCCTCACATCGCAGAAAATGTAAGCTCTGTGAGAACAGGGATCTTGTCCATTTTTCCTTAGCATACTCAGAGCCCCGCGTTTTAATAAATACTTCTTGAATAAATGAAATATAATAAAAATAAATCTGCTCATGCTTTATTGAGTGGATAAAAGAAGATGTGATTTCATTAATAATATATTTAACTCTATTTGAGTTCTTAAGCTTTGTGTTAAATGGAATTTTACTGACCTTGGATTAGTGAATTTTACAAGTAATATAAATCTTCTGCTCTTTCCCATTCTCCTCTCTGTTAATTGGGTTAGAAACTCAATGGATAGGCATTGTGTGCAAGGTTGTAGAGAGATAAATAAAAAATATATTAGATATTGTGATTGCTTTGTAATTGATAAGTGGAAAAAACACAAAAGGTGAGGACACCTTGTTGATTGAAACGGAAAAGGGCATTCGTATCATTTAACTGGTTGCTTGGCTTTGATTAGTTTCCAGCGGGATGTTCTGGGGTCAGGCAGCTTGTTCAGACTTTGAGGAAGGAACTGATGGCGGCCAAGCTCATAGACTTCAAGAGGAATGGAAGCCACCAGAGCAGCTTCACGACAGACAGGTTACCCAGCAACGCTGGAGAGTCAGGGATGGAAGCAGATGAAGGACGTGCTGTCATTCCAGGGGCCACACAGGCTGTGAAGAGGTGAGTACTAGGCTCTGTCTGCAGCTCCAAAGACACCAGACTCAAAGGTCAGAAGCCAAAATGTCAGCAGTATCCAAAATCTATTGTTTATTCATGAAACTGTGGGCAACAGGCCTGGCCGATCTGGAAGCAGCAGGCAACCTGGGGAAGCCATAAAAGGTAGGTAGCTGTTGTTGGGGATTTTGAAGAACAGATAAGGGGAAGTTGCCCATCACTGGGGTGTAGGCACTAGGGTAGGTATTCAGTCCTCTCAGGGGCCAGAGTTACACCTGCCGGTAGACCTGAGGGCTGACGGTCCTGTTGCCTTGGAGGGTTGTCAGGGCTGATGACTGGGTGTTTCCAGACTCATGGATCTCGGGAGATGGGGGGTATGCTTATTTCCTCTGAGGACTTCACCAACTGAGCTTGTAGTGGGGCCATCGAGTCAGAAATGCATGGATCCACGGTGGCCACTGGGCACCCTCTCCAGCCCCCACACACTAGGCCACTGTCTCCCTTCCCTCTCCCGGTGGGCGTCAGAGACATGAGTCTTCTGCTGACGCTGGGGACTCAAGGGTACCACGGTTGTGCCATATTGGAAGGGAGGGAGGAAGTGAAGGGAAGACAAGGGATGGAGAGAGAAGAGGAAAGAGACAGGAAAAATGCAAAGAAGGAAAAGATGGACGGAGAGAGAGGAAGAACGAAAGAACATATGCGGAGTTTTGGAAAAGTCTTAGGTCTTTCATGGGTCTCGTGCTGCAATTACAAGGATAGATTGCACAGTTGAATATCCAACCTGTCGATATTCTATCTAACTCGTGTCTTGCAATCTTCTGTGGGTTCGATAATGTTGGGAGTGTAGACAGTCCTTCTGGGAACTCTTCAGACAGAATCCCCTGGAACAGGCCAGGCTTCCCCTGCCTGTGGCCTTCAGTGCGCCGGTTCCCGGAACAGAGAACGCTCGGTGAGCTCCAGCTCTCACGGAATGCCCCTTCGTAAGTGTGATTTCCAGTCGGAGTGCACAGTTAGGGAAGCTTTCCACAAATGTGAGTTATTGGCCTTCTTTGACTATTAAGATATTCAGGTGCATTTTGTGAATGGCTCTTCCCAACATGTCCCCTCAGGACAAAACTTTCTGCCTCCATATTTCGCTGCTCAACAGCCCGGCTGAGAGCTTCCCCTTGCTGTTATCGATTAGCTCTGCCTCTTCTCTTCAGCGCCCACTTTTAAACCTCCCTCATTCCCCTGATCTCCTTGGGTGCTGGAGCCCGTGGCCCAGCTGCTGCTGGCTCCACTGAGAGATCCCCCCACCCCAGAACTTAACAGGAGGTACCGGTCCCTTTCCTTCCTGGTTTCACTTCCTCCCAGAATGCGTTGTCCCAGGACCCTTCCATTCCCTTGCCTGTGAGTTGTGGGCCTGAGACTGGATGTGGAAGAATCGGATGCACCCTGCTCCTTTCCCTCCATCTCTAGCACGGCGTTGGGTCTTGTCTTCTCTTCCCGAGCACCTGCAACCAGGCCTTTGGAATCTCCCCACCCCCAAAGCTCTACAGCTGCCAAGGCAGCAAACGCAGATACCGATCCGGGTCCCAGAGCTCCCAGCCGGGCTATTTTTAAACACCATGTCTCCAGTTCCTGCACTGAGTTTGTGCCAGAGCAGCCCCCTCTGGTCTAGACCGTACTTCTGCAAGGTCATGTTGTTCACCATTTTCTTCCTCTTGTCCTCTCCTCGGGGCCAAGGCTGCGTTCTCTGTGGCGCCGAGGCTGGGGTTGTTTCATTCTGGTTTGCACTGAAGGGAGGCTCTCGCTTGAAGGTGGGAGCACATCATGTGGCACTCCAGCCCGTGGACGGCTGCCCCCTGGGCAGAGCAAGGGCTCCACCGAACTCCACGCCCCAGTGTGAGCCATGAGTCACTCCTCTTGGAGCCAGAGAGTCTGGAAAGGTCCAGCGTCCCCCTGATCTCTCTGGCTTTTGGCTCCTCCCAGGGACCAGCGGTGTGCAATTCTGTAGTCTTTGCAGCTCTTCAGCTCTTGCAACAAGTCTTTGAAAGCTTGATCCTCATTAATTCATAATTAGGGCCACTAATATTTACGATAAATTTCTAAAGAGTATATAATAACTCGCTTGAGCAGAAAGAGTATTCCTAAAATATCCATTCCCAAAAAAGTATGAAATAATAATGACAAATTTGTGGATGCTTAAAAAAGAGAGAGAGCGTCATTAAAAGGTCATTTCATCCAGATTTAGAAGAATTATTTTGAGTCAGACTGGAGACATCTGAGGGACCCGAGTAGCATTAATGGAAGAGGAAACGCCATGATTGCTGTTTTCTCTGCCATTCCTTTAATCCCGACCCCTGTCCTGCCTTCCCGGAATTGTAATTCTCTCTCATTCTGCTTACTTCAATCTTTCCTGGTTCTCGCTTAGGGACTTGTGGTTTCTGTTCATGAACTGAGGTGAGGCTGCCTTCCTGCTTTCACAGAGATCCTCCGTGTCTCAGACCACTGAAGCACTCCGTGCACAGGGTTCATGTGGGCCAGCACAGCTCTCTCTCCAGAAGGGGCTGCACCGTCATGTCCCACCACTTGCCGTCCTGCGTCTGGAGACACTTCTGATGGACGAAGGTCACGTGAGCATGGCCCCTGCTTCCAGGTATCTGTGTACACGCTCTTTGTTCTCCCAGAGCCATCTTCCCCGTCTTCCCCAGCCGTGCTACTCCACGAAGGCTTCCGTTAACCACCTGTCCCAAGGCACGGACGCCTTCCCCAGTCTCATTTCCTGGGCCTTAACACAAAACCTTCCCGTTGTTCCCGGCTGGCTCTGTTGGAGGAGCCTGGAACTCTTGATCTTGTGGTAGTGAGTTTGAGCTCTAAGTTGGGTGTAGGGATTACTTCAATAAAAACTTAAAAAAAAAAATCTTTCAGGGGCGCTCATGTAGCTCAGTTGAGTAAGCCTCTGACCCTTGGTTTTGGCTGAGCTCATGAACTCAGGGTTGTGGGACTGAGCCCTGTATCGGCTCCTCACTTAGCCAGGAGTCTGCTTGCAAGAGTCTCTCTCTTGCCCCTCCACCGCCCTCCCCGCCCCCATGCTCCTGCTCTCTTTCTCTAACAATAAATCACTCTTTAAAACAAGTCTTCCAGTCTACTCTACATGTCAACACGTGAGGACTGCTGTCAATGTCGTGGTCCTGGTGGGTCCTGGAGCTGTGTGTCACCATTTGCGTACCCCGTTTTCCTCCCTCCATATAGTGCACGCTGTATATATGACATAGAGTAATCCATCCTTAATCTTAGTTTTTTTTTTCTTTTTAATCATTCTAGTATATAGGATTAATGCACGTATGTCTTTGTAGCAATGAGAATTGTGATCCAAATGAATGTCACCCTTAGCAGGAGAAACTAGTCATCGACCTCATTAAGAGGCCACCAAACCAGATGCTGAAGAATCACAGAAAGGGCAGTTAGGGATGAAAGAGAAGCCCGAACAGAGGTGCGCTTTTTACAGTAGGCCTCGGGGAGGGACCCTAAGCTTAGGGAAAGTAAATCCAGGTGTTAGAACAGTCTTCCTCTCTGTTAGAAAGAAGGATTCTCAGACGCAAATAAGAGAAACCCAGAAGGTGTGTTTCAGCCCAGAATCCGCACGGTCAGAGCTAAGCAAATTGGCCGAAATTTTCAAAAAAATTGAAATTGCCAGCTGAAAGTTAAAAAAATAAAAAGTCTACATTTGGTTGTTATCCACTTAAAGCACCCACAGAACTCTGTTCTTCTGGGGTGGTCATGGGAACTCGCACACAATGCTTAACATTTGCATGTCATCAACTCTGAGACATAAGGAACATCTGGTTCCAGAAAAAAAAAAAAAATTATATCCCTCCCATCAAACTTCATTCACCAAAAACGATGCTCACTTTTAAGCATTAACTTAAAGCTACAGGGAAGGAAAATCTTGAAACAGATTTCATGAGCACGAGACAGCAGCCGGTAACCCATCGTAGAAGTCCCCTAACTCCGACATTTGTGTCATTAACATGCTTCAAAGGCAAGACGTGGGTTTGTTTTAATGGAAAATTGTACTTATCTGGAACTTCCGTGATACTTACTTGTCAGTGTGGTCCCTCTAACCATTTTCACAGAAGGTCTTCAATCATGCCTCCGACGGGCACATAGTTGGTTTGAGGTCGTTCCTGGAGATACGTTGCTGTGTTGTCTTTCCGCAGTGAACGGTGAATGAGCGAGTGCTTCACGGAATGCCGCACGCAGGTCTCTTGGCATTTCTTCCTCTTCAGATCCTACCTACCTCTCCAGTGAGATTTAAATGAGGACAGAGGGCATTTATTGGCTTCCTGGCTGTAGCATTGCTTCCTAATTCCGTTCATCAGATTTTCTGGGAGTGGTTAATTTTAGAAGGACCCTAAGCAAATATCAAATTGTGAGGTTGATTCTAATGTTGATTAACACTTAAGCATGTATCGATCGTGTTTATGGGTGTTAATCTGACATACAGACCTTGCTCTCATTTGGAATTACTTTTTAGGACTGGGCAGAAGCACGGCAACATTTTTGTGAGGTACTCCATAAGAAATATCCACTTTCATGAAAATTTAATGAGCTTACCAAATGTTTATCTTCAAATTTTATAAAAACTTGGGACATTTCAGATGGTCCTTTTTTCCTTGTCATATAAAAATTATTCCTTACTCTCCGTTTTAGAAATCAGAACTCAATTAGAAATATTAATTCAAACATCACATTGGTCTTAGAATTTTAGTTTATTTAGACACAATCTGTGAAGCAATGTGCAGACTTCCCTCCAGCTGGACACCATTTGGTATAAGCAAAGAAATTCAATAAAGTAGAATTTCACAAATCCCATTAATCACGTACAAGCCCAGCAAGTATTTGGCTCACAAAGTCTGAGGAGCATGGATATTCGTCCATATGTATCTCCTGTTCTCTTAATTACCCGAGCTCAGACAGAACTCCGGTGCAGATCTGCAGAAAGACCCGTCTCTTCAAACCGTTCCATGTCATGTGTATTGGAGAATGATGTCTGAGGAAACTTCTCACTCCCCAACATCTCCTCCTGTGTAAACTGTAGAGTCCAGCTTTGGACACATCAGGGCTGGCAGAGAAAATTCTAAACAGACTTACCAAGGTAGATGGGTTACAACTCATGGGCTTCTTGGCGTCTCTCATGAACGAAAAGAAAACCAGACGTGGCCTTCATGCTTGAATTGGGAAGTAGGAGTTGAGGGAAAGCCTTGTTTCAAGGCCGAGAAAGGTTCCTGGAGAAGCATTGGGCAATGAGACAATCTGCCTGCAGATGACTTTCAGGACACTTGTGTCTTGGATAGATGTAAATGAAGGAATAAGAAAGAGATGCTGCAAGTTTCCCCCCATGACCCCTCCCCTCGAAACCACGGAGAAGAGCTTTACCCCTCCCTGGGGATACACCATCGTGTCCACCAGTGCTAAGAGGGAAAGGAACATATTAACAAGGAATTCAAATAGTGAAAATTGCACAAGGCATGATTTTCTGAATATGCACAAACTTGATCTTTACTGGGATAAAATCAACCCAAATGAAGAGTAGTATGATCTCTAGGTTTAAACAAAGGCCTACTTCCCATTTGTTTATTTTTGTCTACGGGGTCAGTGACCTTTGAGAAGACTGATACTATCCATTGTTGGTGATGGTGGGGTGAAAAAGGTTCCAAAATCTGTAGAGAAACCTTTTTTCGTTACAACCTTTTTTGGAAGTCAGTTGGCCCAGGAGCTTTTGGAATGTTAACTGTGTTCCCTGTAGCAATTGTACCTGTAGGAGTTTTTCCTGATGTAAATATGTGTGTTGTGCAACGTTTCATGCATAAAGATTGAAAGCTAAGTGACCACACGTAGGAAATGGTTAGTTGACTTTCAGGGTCCTGAGACAAGGCAATTTAAAAGTAATGAGTGAATTCAGGGGAATGATTTCTGTGATATGCTACTGGATATTGAAAAAAACAAAGTTGCAGAAGAATATATACTGTGTATAAACTGTGAACCAAATCTATTCTTTATCTCAAAAAATGTATTTCTGTGTGTGTGTGTCACACAAAAAACAAATATATAACAAAAATATAACAGGTAATATTCCTAATATAGGGATATGAGGAATGAATTGAAGACTTTTTTTTTTTTTTTTTAGATGTAGAGAACGTTCTCATTTTGAATTCAAACACACACAACCTTAAAATAAATACAGATAGACAGATTTCAAAGTAAGATTAGCCACCATTTGCAAACTTTTGACAAACACTCAGAGGGAAATTGGAAGGGGCGGTGAACCATGAGAGACTATGGACTCTGAGAAACAATCTGAGGGTTTTGAAGGGGCGGGGGGTGGGAGGTTGGGGGAACCAGGCGGTGGGTATTGGAGAGGGCACGGATTGCGTGGAGCACTGGGTGTGGTGCGAAAACAATGAATACTGTTGTGCTGAAAATAAATTAAAAAATTTTTTAAAACGTTTGCTCAAATAAAGTCATTTTTACTGATTGAAAAAAAAAGAAAACCAAAACACTCAGAATTTGTGCAGTAGGAGGTAGCTGGGTGTTTGGGTGCAGTTTATTGACCACTTATGGCTTGATAGCCCAAGAATTCTTTCTGTATATTCTATTTAAAAATATATATGGGGGCACCTGAGTGGCTCAATCAGTTGGGAGTCCGACAGTTGGTTTAGGCTTGTGGTCTCGGGGTCTTAGGATCGAGCACTAAGACAGGCTCTATGTTGGGCGGGGAGTCTGCTTGGGATTGTCTTGCTATCCCTGTGTCCCTCCCCTTCCTTTGTTGTCTCTCTGTCTCCCTCTGCACCTCCCCCTGCTTGCATTCTCTCTCTCTGTCAGATAAAGAAGTCTTCTGAGTCATATTGATGAGGTAGACCCCACACCCCAAAGCTAACATGTCACATCTTGTCCATCACAGACCTCCCTCTTCAAAATAACCACAAGGGCACGTCGAAAGCATCTGTAAACCCAAGTGAATTTTTTCCCCTACAAAATTTCAGGAATATAACCTTCTGTGAATATTATTGCAGATTCTCTCGTGTCATGAAAGTTGAAAGAATAAGAAAATTTAGCTAAACACAAACAGCTTTAAATAAGAGAGTACTCTTCAGGGGTATGAAGACAGGGGTGCCTGGGTGGCTCCGTCAGTCAAGCGTGCAACTCTTGGTTTCCACTCAAGGTGGATGTGGTCAGGCTTCCCGGTCAG
Source organism: Mustela nigripes (assembly GCF_022355385.1). NCBI lineage: Eukaryota > Metazoa > Chordata > Mammalia > Carnivora > Mustelidae > Mustela > Mustela nigripes. The sequence continues at coordinate 119,402,656 of NC_081575.1, read as the reverse complement.
TGTGGAATCTGGTTGAGATTCTCTCTCTCCCTCTTCCTGTGCCGTCCCGCTACTTGTGGCACACACCCTCTCTCTCTCAAGTAAAATAAATAAAATCTTAAAAAAAAAAAAAAAGTACGAAGATAGGTCTTTTACAGATATGCGTCAGAATCAAAATACATTAGCAAGCCCACGACTAAGGATAATATAAATGTTAACAACTATGAATAGTATTTCACTGCTTTGCATGGGTTCTGCCTTGTATCGGATTTTCTGTATTTTGTTATTTGCTGTAAACAAAAGTTTGTTTCCCTTTTTCTTGGCTGTTTTCTCCCATAAATAGCATTCTACTGATAGTTGTGGATTATTCAGGAAGACTAAGATAATGGCAACTAAAATAAGTAGGTAAGGAGTATTTTTCTTGATTCTAACCATTCCATCTGTCTGACTATATTTATAGTATGTAAAACACCTGTTTTTATTTCCAAGGGACCAATCTGGTTCTAAAGTCGCAGCTGGTGATAGTCTGTGAGGGTGTTTAGATACTATTTCTTGAGCAAGGCAGATGGCTATCAAAAGCAACTTCATAGTTTTTCTTTTCTATCACCATCCCCAGATTTGGACAATCGCATGTGGACAGAATTGACAGGACGTGAGCTTGAAAAGTACAGGGCATGTGTTGTGCTGGTAATGCACAAGGGATCACCATAATAAGCATGGGAACGTCGAAGGGACCAAACACGGAGAAGGTTCATGTCATAGAAATAATGCTAAGAGAAGTCAGTACCCAGGACTAAATGCAGGTAAGCAAGAATCATTGTCACTTCCAAGACAACATTGACCTCAACTGTCAAATTCGCTGCCTTTGATGACCAGGTCCATTTCAGCACTAGCGGTGGTTGAGAACGGCCCTTCATGTGTATACCGTGTATATTCATACACGGTATGAATATGTTTATGATGTTTATGCATCATGAATATGATGACCTGTACTAAGAACATGAGATGTTCAGATCAAGTGCCGTCAGGGCCAAAATCCCCGGTAAAATCAACCAACTGTTGGAAGCAATGACTTGGGTAATTCCTTCTGTAAAGGACTAAAGATAAGATTAAAAGTAGGACCCCTCCGGTTGAGGAATCGACAGAAGGAAAATCGACTGGGAACGCACAGAAATTTCCATGACCTAGTCCAGCGGATACACCAGATCGTTGAACCATGGGCAGCCATGTGCAACCATCTGAATACTCTTTATCTTTAGGGTTAGAAATATGGAAATAGTCAATGTATATACAGTTGCTAAAATCGATGAAATGCAAGAAACACAATTCTAATAATGAGTAAGTGAATAAACATATAGATAATAAAGAAATGCACATTATATTTAACTTATTAGTACTTTTGATCTTATTATCCTGAGTGAATCAGTCCGATTTTCAACATATTCAATATTACATGCACTTACTGTGTCTGCTCTTAAAGCATTTAAGAAAGACACATCAGACTGTGATTTGAATTAAATGATTAGAAAATGTCATTAGTTGTGTCGTCAATGTTGAAATGTCTATAGAAACCTAATCTTTTTGTATAATAACTTTTTGCTTTATTGGTTCCATAAATAAAATATGGGTCTTTCGAAGAATGCCACAGAAATAAATTGGGTATCGAAGTAAAAATAGTGGTATTCTTCACGCACATAGATATGAGGAATTTAGCAACAGTTAAAAGGGCAGATGCATCGGTATCCTACCTTGTTCGTAGCTAGTAGAAATGGAGATTGAATTTAAGTTCTAGAAATAACTGCTGGAAAGGAGAGGTAAAACTAAGGAAAGACTTCCATCTGGAATATGGTAAAGAAGCTCCTAAAAATATGAATTATGATCACTATTTGAATATATGTGATTTTAGAATATTTAAATCAAGTAATGGGAAGCAGAGAAGACCACTCCATGGAAATATTTGTTGGATATTCATAGAATTAATTCTTTCTCTCTCTCTCTCTCTCTTTTTTTTTTTTTTCCAAATAATCCCTGTGCCCCACATAGGGCTCATAATCCTGACTCCAAGATCAAGAGTTTCATGCTGTAGTGACCGAGGCAGTCGGGTGCCCGTGGAATTAATTCTTAATAGAGGTGTCCACCATTGAAGAGGAAGGATGTGATAGAACTCAGCAGTTCAAAGCATAAGAGGAAAGAACTCAAAGTCAAAGGATAACAGGTAAAATGGAAGACTGTCTATAGTTAATCCTATGGAAACCACTTGAGAATGAAGAGCATAACAGAGGGCCACTCATGACTGCAGGACAGGAGGGGTGAAACTGGGAGTTCCATGAAAGCCTTGTCAAGTTTGAAGGCATTTCTGAGACCACCCAGTGGAGGCATTCAGTAGGCACTTGGATGGATGGATCTGGAGGTCAGGTGATGGGCATCTGGGCCATGGCTAGGTCTTGGGCACCATGTCTGATGGACTACATGTCAAGGCTCACACTGACCATTGGGAAGGAGTGGGAAAAGTGGGAGCTTGCAAGGTTTTGTGATGTGCTCCCCCCCACCCCCAAGATGTGTGCAGAAGAAGATGCTGGCACAGGGCTCTTTGAAAAGAGGTGAATGCACAAATCCTCTCATAAGAGAGGAGAGACTTTCTCTTCATTTGAGCACGGAGGAAGGAAGGGAAGGTGGGAGTGAGTGCCAGATGTGCTGGATTGGTTTTGAGAAGCTAGTGGGATTCCCACTGGAGGCACTTGGTTTTCATGGCATGGAAGATGAAGTTCCTGGCTGATTCTGAGAAGAACAGGGGAGGGGTGATAGTTGAGCACAAGAGACAAGGAACAAAACTTTGATCACAGTAGGGTAGCCAAAGAGTGAATTCACTTGCGAACATTTGGCATTGACACCTTTCAAATCTTAGAAGTCATGTAATAGAACTCGAAAACAGATTTTTGCAAAGTTTGGGTATAGAAAAATGATAACACATAAACTTATGCCAACTCTTAAACTTGAAATTATTGAGTGAACTGCTAAGGTCGTTCTACCATTGGAGGGAGCGAGACCAATAGCATTACCCGCCATTAAAATAAGTTACTACAGAACCTCCCAGCCTTTATTAACAGACTCCTCAAATGGTAATGGGATTTGGATGTTTGTTTTCTGTGAATGTCAAAGGTAAAATGATTTTCTCTAATGAGCTTAAAGCCTTGCTCGCCGACACTACGGTCCGAGGTACAGAAGGTTTTATGGAATTCATCCAAAGGAAAATAACTTGTAATTGTAGTATTCTCCTGTTTCTCTCCCAGACAGGAGTACCTTACTTCTTCTAACCCGTTATCCTACTCACTAAAATCAACATTAGCTCTGCCAGTAGAGGTTTTCTCTGTTGCCACCCTAGGAGCCTTCACTCCATAAAATTCTACTTTTTGCCACTTTCCCACCATCGGGATCCTTAGTCTCTGTTTCCAAGTGTCTGCTATTTCATCGTGCTAGAAAGCCATGGAAGCCACAGAGTGGTTTCCTGAATTGTAGAATAAATGATCCAAGCTGGCTGGGCAGACCCACGTTTCCTTCATAGCTGTTCTAAACTTGAATGGTCTGCCTTTTGTTCTGAGATGAAAGCCAACACCCCGTTTGTTTTTCTGGATCGCTCAGAAATGTTTTGCATAGCCAGCGAGTCTCCTGAAGGTTCTGCTTTTCTGAGAGTTCCTCCTCTGTTTTCCACTAGTGCTTTTGAGCTGGTTTCTACCACCTTCTGCTGGGTCCCCTCTCTGCTCTCTGCCTTTTCCCTGGGCACTGGATTCCCTCACCTGGTGACAAATGTGTCTTCCTCTTCCTTCCCTGTCTCCCAAGTGTCCCCAACCAAAAGTAGTATCTATCCACACATCTTCCATGTTAACGGTCTTCTCTCCATCCCTTTAATATCAAACATCCTGGGGAAAAATCTGTCTATAAAATATAGCAATATTGTCTATGCTGTCTGCCATTACTGCCCCCCCCACCCCAGAACAGTCTCTTCTTCCCATTACTATGAAAACCACCATCTGACCAGTGTTTCTCAAAATTCAATGAATCACTTAGTCATATAGTTTAAAATGCAGATTCTATTTATGAGGTTGAGCCTGAAGCCTGAGCTTCTGCATTTCTAACAAGTTCCCAAATGATGCCCCAGTCTTGGTTGAAGAACCACAGTTTGAAATCCAGGAACCTGAAGGAACATCACTCCAAGATTTATTCATGTCTTTGGAAGCTGTCCCTTGAGAACTAAAGACTAGACTCTCATCTACATTGTTTCAACTACTTTAACTGTACGAGTCAATATTGGTTTCTTGAGGCCATCCGTCCACAACACTGGTTCTCACTGGATCGACAGTCCTGTGGTGTCACGTTCAACGACTTTTCCATCCATATCTTACAGGTCTTCTCTGCTGAACTCAACACAGGGTACCACTCAGGCAATTAAACTATACAACTCTGGCTCCCTTGGAAGAAGAGCTTCTTTTAATAATATTACTGTGCAAACATCCATTTTATTGAAAGCCAGTGATTAAAATATTTCCATATTTCTCCCTTCCCTTTGGGCTCCAGGACTGAACTTTCAGAATATCCAACTCAAAGTCCACAGGAGGACAGCGATGATGCATGACCCACTGGAGCCCAGTGAGAATGTTCTCTTGGACTTTATCTTAGACCTATCGAAAAAGGAATCCCTGCCTATGTCCTATGACCACTTACATGGTAAAATAATGGGTTTTTCTCAGAGAGCAGCCACCTGGAGAAAACCTGTTCTAAAGCTAGATCATACCTGGAGAAGTGATTTGAGCAATTACACACAGATGTGCCTGATATACCCTGGATTGTACAGCCAAAGGTACCAGTCCGTGCCCTATTAACATAGCAACTGTTGTTCTTATATTTCTTTCTCTCTCTCTCTTTCTTTCTTTCTTTTTTAAAGAATTTATTTCTTTACTTGACAGACAGAGATCACAAGTAGAGAGGCAGGCAGAGAGAGAGAAGGGGAATCAGGCTCCCCGTTGGGCAGAGAGCTCAATGCAGGGCTTGATTCCAGGACCCTGGGATCATGAACTGAGCCGAAGGCAGAGGCTTTAACCCATTGCGCCACCCAGGCGCGCCTCTTTCTTATATTTCTCTTTGAATTAAGGTCTTTTGAATTGGGTTTCCTTCACATGCAACAATAGCTTTCAACAATTAACTGCCCTGAAAATGACCTTTATTTGGCTTTCCTTAAATAAAAAAAAAAAACATCTCTTAATGCCTCCTTGGAAAAGTGGACAAAAGATATTAAAGAAAAAAATGAAGAAGCTTAAGGTCACAAAATTACTTAACCTTTCTTGGCTGTCATGGAGTGTTTCTTCTGCCAGCTGAACTTTCACATGCATTTGTCACATTTCGAAAACATAAACATTGTGGGTGTGAAAGAAATGTGCAACATTTGTCCCTTAGTAGGAAGAGACTAGATACCATCCGGAATTTGAGGTTCCTATTGCAAAACATTATATTGTATGATCCCATAAGTAGGTAAATCTGTAGTGATTGTGTTTCTTTCCCATTTAAAAAATTTGTTTAAAAATTTATTTATTTGAGAGAAAGAGCCATAGGGGAGAGGGGGAGGGGCAGAGGGAGAGGGACAAGCAGACTCCCCGCTGAACATGGAGCCTCGCAGCTGGGCTCCATGTCTCCAAGAGATCACGACCTGAGACCAAAATCAGGCTTCACCGACTGAGCCACCCTTGCACATTTTTTGAGGTGATGGGCATTGTTTTGTTATTGTCAATGCACTGTTCCATCTCTTAAGTTCTGGTAGAATAAAAGCACCATTTTCATATATTTCTGTCGACTTTTTAATGAATACTTCCTGCAGTACTTTTTAGTTGATCGTCTTGTTGTTCGAGGCATGGAGTCCTTCATACCTTAACTGTGGAGGATTTTGGTGTCCTGGACCCATCTCCAAAGGAAAATGTCTTTGCTCTGTTTTTCCACCATAAATAGAAATGTCATTTTCTGGCATAAGGAATTCAAACAGTTGCAGAAATGACAGATTCCAGAGCAGAGGGAGAGGAAGTAGAAGACAAGCCTAGAGAATCTTGTTCCAGAAAGCAAGGAATTACTCAACGGATGAGGAGGATCTGACAAGGGATGGTGACAGGGGAGTCGGCCAAACTAGGTTCCCACTGAGCAAACAGGTCACTCTGGGCATCAGAATAAATCATGACAGTAGCTGATTATAATGCGTTGAATAAAACAGGAAACCACGAGTCCACACGGAGATAAACTGACAGATTGACGAAGCAGGAGATATGTATATGCTTTTGAAAACGCTTCTCCACACACAGATATGTGTTGATTATAAAGGGGGATAGAATAAGTTTATGGGGGAAAAGCCTGGTGAACATCCCTTTCACCAAGGTCAAGTCACATCCCAACTGTGAAGATACCATGAGAAAGCGGCAGCATTGCATCTGTGATTTCCTTGCCAATCATGAGGATACGCGAGATAAACCTAAACTGAAGGAAATCCTTTAAAATCATTCACGGGACGAACAGTGACTCCCCAAAGTCCTGTCCATCCAGAACCCCAAAATGTGACCTCACTTGGAAATAGGTCTTTGCAGATACAATTCATTAAGAAGGTCAAGATGAGGTCATCCTGGAGGTAGGGTGGTCTCTGGATGCACAGACGGGCATGCTTATGAGATCGTAAACAGACACAGACACGTGCTCAGGGAAGAGACCCAGGGGAAGGGAAGCAGATGTTGGAACGATGCTGCCATAGCTAGGAAATGCCCATGACGGCCAGCAGCCCCCAGAGGTTGGGAGAGAGTCATGGCGCAGAGTTTTCTTCAAGCCTCCAGGAGCAACCAACCTGGCCCACCCCTTGGTTTTTGGATTCTGGCCTCCTGAGTCTGTGAAAGAATAAGTGTCTGTTGTTTTAAGCCAACCAGTTTGTGGTCCTAGTGATGGCCATCCCAGGGTACGAATGGAGAAAAGCACCCATCACCTTCCAACCTCCCACTGATACTCCCAGTGCTGTGAAGTCAAAGAAAAACTGCATAACGGGGCCCTAATGGAAGGAAACAGAAGAGACATGGTCCAGATCAAGGAGACCCCAAGGTGCTCGCTCATCCCTTATGCCTTGTAATGAATGACACAGGGAGAACTTGGCTGGACTTCGTCTACGAAGCTGGACGCTGGTGGCTCAGTGCTTTCATCTCCGACTTCAGCCTCTAGAAGCGTGAGGAGTACATTCCTGTCATCTGTATGCTACTCAGTGTGTGGTTTTGTTCTCGCCGCCCAAAGGACTAGCACAGCTCGACACGGACGACAACACTGATCAGGAACGGCCAAGGCAAGCGCTTGCTTCCGCTCGCTCTTCAGGAGGGATCAGCTCTGCTAACTGCCTTGGATTTGAAACCGCCACCGGCTACGTCTGCTTCAGGCTGGTCCGCGCGCCTTCGTCTCCCAGCTGCACAGCCTTGCTAGGAGCTACGGTTTGGGAGGCCCTGGGAAGGGGGCCCATTGCGATTGTCTCCCCCATGTGAGTAAACCCGGGGAGCATTCTCTCTCTGCGCAAATATGCCCCTTCGTCAAGCCACTTCTGCATTGGAACAGGTGTTATCCCTCTGCCTCTCTACTAGCATTGTGGTCCCCCGCCCAGGTGAGTGACAGGTTGGGGGAGAAGGCAGAGCTCTGATCTTGGCTAGCAGTGGACACCAGTATGTCTCTGTGGTCTCTACTTACTTTGTGACCAAAGGAAAGGCAGCAACCCTGCCCCCCCTCCATTTCTTGCATCTCGAGTTCCTCGTTGATCACAGGAGCGGCACAAAGGCAGGAGCCCACACGTACATCCTACAGAACCCTTGTATGGCTCAGTCCCGGTCTTCGGACATAGAACTTGTCATCTGACCTCCACTCTTCAGGATGGGGTCACGTGCATGTCTAAATGCATGAGGCTTCTCAGCCTACAGACCACAGCCCTTGAGCTGGGGGTGGGGAGGTTGGTGGCAGGGAAGGGGGCACAGCTGCAGAATCGTACGGCAAAGCTGAGGGACCCATCAGGGGAGGGCTACGTTCCTGCACTGGCTGCACCTTTGTGGCTTTCTACATGTGGCTAGTACACCGATTCCCTCTTTCTTTCTTCTAACCACAGAAGTGAACTGGACGGTGTACAGCTCGAAGGACACTTGTAAACGCGGCGGAGAAATGGAAACTTCACAGGAAGCAAGCGAAAGAACTCAGTAAGTGCATGCTTCCTGTCCGCCCTGTTGAGAGGCACACGCCCCGCGCTTCCGGTCCCTGCGTGCTCGCGTACAGAGGCGTGTAAGGACGCTCGTCCACATTCGTGGTGGCTTTAGCTGTGGATGACGCTGGATGCGCAGTTATGTAAGGAGGGCAGGAATGTCCCTTCGGAAATCCTGTCTACGGTGCCGAAAACACTGAGCCCTCTGTTTGCCTCTCCGTAACTCAGGCACGTGCCTGAGGATTTACACTGAAGGGACAGGTGTCAGGAGTGCGTCGTGACGCGTATTAGCGCGGAGCAAGCCAAGGTTTCGGTTGTGTCGCCAGAGGCAAAACTGAGGGCAGAGCTCAGTGATTACATGGTGAATTCGGCCCAACTGAACGGTCGATCTGCAAATAATAATAATAATCGTGATTAATAATAATGACTAGTGATTATCCGTAATTGCTACTGATCCTTCGTAATTATTACTGTTGTTGTTTAAAAACGGGTCCACTTCTGGTGGCCCGCACAGACCGCTTTTCCAGTCCTGCTTTGGGTTATGTGGATAATTGACGGCAACTTTCAGTTTTACTTTGCCAGAGTGCAGACACGGCTTAGGCAAGAAAAACCTCCAAACCGTGAACGTCCTTAATGATTGGTTCCTCTGCTGTAAAATTAATAAACTGGATCCAAAAACTTTCTGGGACTCATATTTACAAATATCAAAAGGGAAAGGGAGTCTGTGTGTGTGTGTTAACTATCGGGGAAAAAGTGAAGAGCAGAAAAACTGAAACCGGCCGCAGAGAAGGGCCCTGGTCTGTGCAGACTCCTCGTTCGATGCCCAGAGCGGAACGGCTGTTCTCTGCGAGCTGCTGGTGGTGCACACAATACCCCGGATATTGTGAAAGCAGAACGGAACGGAGGTTGTATTTTTGTTTGTTTGTTTTAATACACTGCTTGTTCCTTTAGAGCATTATTTAACTTCAAAACCAAATCCAGTTTCCCTAATTGCCCATGGAAACAGGGGGTGACCATAGTTACACAGTAAAGAGGGTTCCTGAAGAGAAGAATAGAAAAACTAATGAAATTTTAAATGACAGATATGAAAGCATTAGGAAACTGCCCCGACCGGGGACCAGGGACATATCAGGCTGACAATCACAGGAATTACCCAGCAAACCTATCAGGATCTGGGTCTGTTCGGAGTGCCTGGTTTCTGTCAGTCCAGACGCGTGAGGACGTGCTGTGAGCGGCACAGAGCCCGCGTCGGGACCTGCCCCACCGGAGAACTCGGTCCAGGACCCCTGGCTCGCAGAAAGCAGCATTGCAGGACGCTGCTACGATTCCCTCACGGCAGAACACGGCTGCCCTGCACGTACCTGTCCGCGAGCTAACCACGGTTTTCTGGGGGAGTAGTGTCCACCAGGACGGTCAGAGACATAAGCAGTGCGTGATTTCACTTTGATGTCTAACAGGCTAACATTTGTTTGTGCTCACGGGGGCGCCCATAAAAATGGGTTGAAATATCCTCGAAATAGGAGAGTCACATAAAATGATAAAAAGGGGGGAAATGTAGCGGACAGACAGATGTGGAACTAAACTGAAGATGTTCATGTCCCGTCTGAAGGGACGTGTTAAGATTCAGCTACCTGTTTTCTAGAGGAGCAGGAAATAGACACCCCAAGGACGGTCACTACCGAGGCCCGAGTCTCTGCATAACTCGTAAGGAAAGAGGCGATCGGTGGTGGTTATGTGCTAAAAATTGTGTATTTAGAGCTTTTAGGAGCCATAAAACTGATTTAAAGGATGGTTTCAAATGTTAAAAGAGAAATGCATAACAATTAAATGCAGGCAATGAAACCGGTTTGTTTCTAACTGCCTCTTAGTAATTAAGAGTTTATGCTTGGCAAAGCCCCACCAACACAGATTTAAGACTTGAGACAGTGTCCAGGAATTAGTATAAACCCACATCCAAGTCCTCAAAAGTGATAGGATTGCTACTTAGGAAGTGGAAAAGCTAAATCAGTGTAACATGACTTAAAATAATGGATGAGTGGTTATTTTCGATTGAATTCTTCTTTACTGGACGACCGGGTGGACCTGGTTCTTCATATGTAGAAGTGTATCTTCTCAGTTCCTAGAGTAGATTTACCCACTACCGAGAGTGATGGGTCAACATCTGATGGTATGTGGCCTGGCTGGAGACAGAGAGGAAGCAAGACTTCAGCTGCAAGAGACAGAGATAGAGATATGGGTAAAGAGACAGAGGTATTACGGAGAGCTGAGGGTTTACAAGAGGGAACCCTGAAAGCAGCCTGATAATCATCTTAGCGGGGATGCCGGGGGTGGGCTGTGGTATAAAAAGACTACGGTGGGCAGGAATGCATGTCTGCTGAAAAGTAAGGCAAACCCCCCCAGTGTCCGAATCTGCTGGGCTTCCGGGCTGCCACGTCACATTGTCTGTAGGAAGAACGGCGACCTCCAGTTTCAACATCCCATGCATGGTTCACCCAAATGGCTTACCCTCTAAATTTTCCAAAGGACCTGCCTCTCCCTGGAAAGGACTCCTCAGGACCCGCGTACATCCTGCCTAATAAAATACCTCTCATTTCCTTGCACAGAAGAAATAATCAGAAATATTACAAAAACTAGTAACAGAATCCCAATAGGTTTGTGTTTTTTTGTTTTTTGTTTTGTTTTGTTTTTTTAATGATTTCATTAGAAACCTCCATCAACAACGATGTGGACAAAAATTTAAAAAAAAACAAACAGACGAGTATGCAGTCTTCTCTGCATTATATGCATTCTATTCAAACCAATTTTCTTTGAGGAGAAACCTAATGGCGTCATCAAAGCCAAGTTGATACAGGGATTCCATTTTCCTCTTGCATGGTGGGAAGAGGGCTTGGTTAAGCCTCACCAGGTTTGCCACGGACAGCTAGAAGAGAACAGATTGAAGGTAGAAGACAGCACAGGTTAACGGCACTGACGATTTCTTACCGTAGATATAAATTTGGGCTTTAGAAAATCAGTTGGAGAAAATGGAACTTTAAAAGGTCTAACTTTAGCCCTAGATGAGCTGCGGGTTTCTCAGCCCCGGCAGTGAGGATGTTTGGGGCCAGACATTTGGCTGTTGTGGGGGCTGCGTGCTGATTCGTAGCGCTCACCCCTATGTACCGGATGCCAGCAGCACCCCCAGAGGAGACAACCACCCATGTCCCCTACCCGTAACATCGCCTCCTGTCCACAACCACTGGGAGTGGAGGGGAGGGAGCCCATATTTTACCTAAGTTATTCAGTTGAGCTCCAAAGCTTTTGTCCCATATTTTGCCACACTTAACAATCATTTTTAAACAAATGAGCTGATTTAAAATTGCACTGAAAACCTGCCGTATGTTCTCTGTCCTGAGGAAGAGAAGAAAAACAGAGCTTTCCCCAAACAGATAATACAGAGTGAAAGGCTTGTGCACTCACCCGGGCCCATGGGCATGGGTGACATGACCTGTGTTGTCGACTAGTAAGAAACTATGGCCGAGAAGATGCCATTGGCATATAAAATTATCAATGAGTTTCCAACGTTTCGGAAGCGCGTGGCAGTTTTTAGGCGATTATCTGCAAATGTAATGGTGTCTCGGGCTCACCGTGACGTCCTGATTGGTGAGATTCACGTAGAGGTCCAGCTGTCCTTTGTCCTGCGGGGAGATGTCCAGGCGTCCGCTGAAGGGTGAGATGGTCACTGTCCGGCCGACGGGAAGGATGGGCAGGCTGTTCGTGAGGCCTCCATCCACCCACGTCTGTGGAAACAAAGACCCCTCGTCAGCGCACGCCAACGTCACGGCGCCTACGAAGAGGAGCACAGACTTTCCAACAGGGAAATTTCCTTCTCCTCGAATCCGTGCCCTGGAAATGCTCTTAAATTACCACCAATCATCACCCATCAGATGGCTGATTTCTGTACAAGTCCGTGCACACATACCATTTACCTATATAATGAGAACCTCACAGAATCGGGAAGCCTCTCCAGCTGCTTATTAATTTTGTAAAACATTTTATTTATTCATGAGAGACAGAAAGATGGAAGCAGGGGCAGTGGGTGAGGCCGACTCCCCCGTGGCCAGGGAGCCCGATGTGGGACTTGATCCCAGGACTCAGGGATCAGGACCTGAGCCGAAGGCAGACTGAGCCCCCTAGGCACCCCTTCTCTAGTTGTTTAAAAGCTTTAGCTGGATTATTGTCCATAAGGAGTACCTAAATGTTTATAACAGTGCATAACACAAGAAGCCATGGAATAAGCTTGGGATGCATCATTAAGTCAAAGTGGAAAGCCACCTTCACAGCTGGTACTGCGTAGACCATCCACCATCACAGGACATTCTGGGTCTATTACAGGCAGTAGAAACTGGCATTTCCTGTCGCAAACTTAAAGGCAAGCTGAGCAACCAGAAATCCTTCTATTTCTAAAGTGGCACCCGTTCTTCAAGACAGGAGGTTTCAAAGCCAGAAATAATGGGAAGTATGACATTTATAACAAAACAAAACGACACAACAAACGCTATTGAACTCCGAAGAGGTTCTGTGTTTTCAGACCCCAATCCAAACGGGACAGATAGGCAGAGCAGGTAAGAAAAGCTTCCAGAAGCTCCTGGATAACTATGTTAGGAAAAAGGACACAGAAACAGAAATCCTTATGCTACCCATTTCAAAGCAAGTGAACGGACAGCATTGACATCTTCGGGTCTAACAACAGACACGCAGACACACACAACAGAAGTACAAATTCTCCAGGTTGTATCTGTGATGGAAATAACCTTCAGTTGACAGGGAAAAAACACAGTCTGATCACGGCTGAAAACCCCTTTGAACAGAACCTTGAGTGGAGAATTCTGCTACGCTGTTTCCCCTGAACATTTGGAATGCGACGTAGGAAAACCCAAGCTGTTCTGTTCAGCACAAAGGCAGTGCTAGGAGAGAGAAACGAGTTAATACAAAATGCCCTGAACTTGGTTAAAACATACATTCGTTTTGTTCTAAGGTATCTGTGTGTGTGTGTGTGTGTGTGTGTGTGTGTCTGTTTTACTCCTTTTTATCGGTAGAGCTAGTGAATGATCAGTCCCTGTACAGTTCACAATGGCTTCGCCCAGCCACTAACTCCCCCCGCCGCCCCGCCAGAGGGAATAAAAGTAGATCCATGAAAAGGGAAAGCATGTTGAAAATTTGTGCATTTTGGTGTCGGAGAAAACAGAAGTAGAGTGGATGATAATACACCAACCTGTGTAACTTGCATATTGTTGCTCTTTCTAACAGAACATAACAGACATCACCATGTAATTACGTTCTATGTCTCATATAGACACATTCGTGTGTGTGTGTGTGTGTGTTCAACACACCCGTGTTCCCATGTGTTTGTGTCTACATATGCTTAAAAACACAGTTCAAAATAAGGGAGATTTGCAGTGAGGAGCCCCCCAAATTCTGCTTCCGTGCCTCCTGGTCCCAAAGCCTCCGTTTGGTTTTCTGATTGCTTTGGGCATGGATACGGATTTCTGGCATATGTTCATTGCTAGAGAGGGGGAGAGGAAGAAAAAAAAACCTTCCAAAATCATCGTTCATATTCTCAATAGACTATATCACCAGTGATCGAAAAGTCTGGGTAGTTTTCATCAAGCGAAATTAGAAATATGTACGGTGTGTCATATGAGCTCATCTGACGCGCTCAACTTAACGGAAGGGAGGCTCATCAGGGCGCAGAATGCTCTCATTTACCACAGGGCTAATGACTGCCGTCTCCGGGAACTGAAAATTAGTTCTCCGAATTTTCCTCACTCTCGTTAGCTTATTCTGATTGGATAAATGATGGTGGAAAACGTATAGCTTATCCAATGTCTTGATTAGATTTGCAGTATCACCAGCTCCGCTAGAACCGTCCTCGGTACCAGCTCAGGTTCTCCAAGAGCTCTGGACTGGGTTCCTGATTTACACTCTCAGGAGCTGTATTGTTCCCAAAACCACGCATTCCTGCAGGCATGCGGATTCTAGCAGCATCTCTAGAAACAACGGTTACAGCAGGAAACGTTCCTCACCCCCAAATTAAAAGTGGGGATCTTCTATATCTAGCGTGCTCTGGTTTACAGGTTTACAAGCCTGCACTTACATGCCGCTGTCCGTGAATTCGTGGGCAGTTTGCCACAGGTTTCTGCAAGTCCCTTCATCCTTAACCCCTTGTGGGAAGCATTCCGCAAGGCGGTAACTACCGCCATGAGCTTCTGTGATTCCGGAATCTTCTTTGGGGAGAGAAGCAAACTGTGCTGGTGCTTCCCGTGATGGCTTGGTACCACTTCTAAAGGCACAGGGGTAACTGTCCCATCCACACAGGGCAGGTTATGACGTGGCAGGACGTGTCCAAGTTTGCCTGACACACGGATGTGCTCGGGAACAGATGAGGAACATGCCCCGAGATTCATAAACTCAGACAATTCTTGGTCCATATCTAAAGGGCGAAAAACTAAGGAAGGCATCTCTCTTCTAAGGGCCTGTGAATTCATTCTGCAAGGACCTCAGCACATCTGATGTGGACACGGATGAGATACGGATGTTCGTGAGCAAGACGGGATGCAGGGCTGAACTGTCTTCAGGGGTTTTGTTCAGAAAGCAAGTGAGTTCAGAATTCTTTGTCAGGAGAATGAACGCGAAGTTGAAAGCTAGAATTACTGGAAGTGCCATGGCACAGGGCCTCACGGTTTAGGAAACCAACCCCCTGTATGACTTGGTTTATCTTCGAGAATGCCGGCAGATGGGTAGGTCATGCTCGTATCCTCAGTTTTCCCGTCTTACAGGAGAGGAGACGGAGGCTTGCAGGGTTCGTCACGCTAGGTTGCTGCTAGCGTGCTTTTGTAAATAAAGTTTTATTGGCATACAGATGCGCCCTGTAGGTCACGTTTTGCTGTTGCTGCTTTCCCACGGCAACAGCAAAGCTGAGCGCCCGGGTCAGCAGAGCCTGCCTGCCCCACCGTGCCGCGAGTATCTCCTCGCGGGCGCCTTCTGGAAATTCTGTGCACCGCCATCCTGCGGAGTAGGCACGCGGGAGGTGGGCGGCGGGTCCCCTCACTTGCACGCTTCCTTCTCGCACACGATCAAACAGCCCCGGAGATCAGATCTGTTTCCGGAAGGGGCATCAACGAAGTCCTGACGAATCACTCTGCATTTGCAGGCCTGTCTGATCTTGTGTGATACAGAGGAAGAATCGTTATGTCCAAGAGAACATGCTCGGTCCTTGCGTCTCAGAATGGAGGCTGTGAGGAGAGACAGAGAGACGAGGAGAGGCCTGGTCTCCGCGACATGGGTCAGAATCTCCCATCTGAAGTGAAGAAACACAAGTGGGAAGGAGAGACCGACGAACTTTCCTCAAGAAAAGGGAGACGGCTGAAAATAAATAAGAAATTTCGGAAGAGGTGGAACAACCCTGCTACTATTTTACTAAAGATTACTGGTACATTGTGTTAATTTTGGAGCTTTTCATTTTTTAGTTAAAAGATGGGGACATTCAATTTTGAGAAAACACGGAGTGTTACATCAAAAATATTCCCTGGAAGACTAATAATGTGTTTTTTCAAAAGGACCATGCAAAAAATTTCAGAATGTTGCTGAAAAAATAAGGTCTTCTCTTTCCGATGAAGTGAGAATCGATGCGCAGATTTCCATCCTGCCTGGTGGCTGGTGACCAAGCCTTTGAGGGGACTGAGCCACCTACCCGTGGGAAATGTCTAATCATAAAGAAATAGAAGCCTAAGGTCTGTAGTAACGATTTTATACAAATACACAGTGACGTAGACTATGCCACAGCTCTCCTTCCCACAAATGTCAATAATGAAAGAGTTAATAATCCGTAGCCCATGAAAAATGCTCAATAGACCAGAAGAAGTCAATGTTAAATTTTCTTCATATAAGTCAAAATATTCCCTGAATTCTATTTCAGACAACGAATAAACAACAAGACCCCCCAGAATTCTGAAGCTTTTCTTGAGATGTGCATCTGTCAGCTCTAGGGATGCTCTTATTCTGTTATTCTGACATTTTAGTCACTTGCCAGTCACAGTGCCATCTCTTAGAAACAAAACAACTTGCTAGTCCAGAGCTCCTCTTGAAAATGCTCATTTGTGTTCCAAACTGATGGCAAGAACCTGTGAAGACGTGGCCTGACAGCATGCATGTCCGGAGGCCATACGTAACGATAGAAACGTCATTAGTAAAAAACACAAGTCTGACCTTCAGTGTGTGTGCATTCTCCGTGTATTCAGCTGTAAATGACTCCCTACCATAAATAAGGTTTTGCAAATGCTCTTGAAAGATGAAGCCAGGAAAAGCTACAAGAACTTTTTTGTTGTTGTTTTTTACGATTTTGTTTATTTATTTTAGAGAGAGAGCGAGAGCGCTCTCAAACTGGGAGAGGGGCAAGCAGAGCGAGAATCAGACTCCCTGCGGAGTAGGGACCCTGAACTGGGGCTCCATCCCAGGATGCTGGGATCATGGCCTGAGCCAAAGACAGATGCTTAACCGACTGAGCCACCCAGGCGTTCCTATGAGGAGTTATTTTTTTAAAAAATTAGGTTAAAGGAAATAGAGGTCATTCCACTTCAAACAGCTGGTGGACAGGTTCGGAAGGAAATAGACTGTTAGTCAAGCGAATCCTCAGTGTTAACAAAAGTATGACACTTTTAAGTGATTAATAATTGATTTTTAAAATATCAACATTCAGTCCACAAATATATATTAATGAAATCCACGATGTTCAATACGTCATTTCTCCCAGATGTAGAACAAGGAGGTCTGTGCGTTGCTTGGGGCCGGCAGGAGCAGAGTCTGCATGTGGCCTTCTTGGTCTCTGCCACACGGGCACTGCTCTGTGTCCCAAGCCTCGACGACGGCCCCAGTGAAGTCGTCCGTTCCCTCTGCCCTCACTGTGGGCACAACCTCCCTTGCTTCCGAGAAACCACCTCAGCAAACACCCCATTCAAGACCCGAGTTCCACAAAAACTTTAAAACCTGGAACTCGAGAGATCAGCCTGATGGAAGTTTTTCTGTAATTTAAATCCTAGGAAGAGCTCACACCCACAGCAGGACACTGTGTTTAAAGCACACATCCCATTTCCTTGAAAATGGAACAGTTCTGGAAAATAACTTGGCCTAGAAACCCTCTAACACTGTGGGAGGCTGTCAGGCTGATGGAGAGTCCAAGATGAGCACAGAGCGAGGCTGCCCTGTTGTTTGGGGTCTGCGTCAATGGACGAGATCTCTGAGGGCACTGTCTGTCCTTGGCTACATGCCCTTTCCTCTTGGTGGACATCAGTAAACCACCAAGGAAAACCGAACGCTGTCAGAAGGCATCAAAATTAAGTAGTTATCATGTGTCTACTATGCACAGATGCAGGTCATCAGGAAGACCTTGTCCTCCTGCCCAAGGTCAAGGGCCTCAGCACTGGTCTCCATCCTTTTCCCGGCCTGGAGGCCGCATCCCCTGCTGCAGAGCTGCGGCTGGGCTTCCACAGCCATGTCCAAGTGCTCAGTCACGTAAGGGGAAACGCAGCTGAGAACAGCTGACCCTTTTAACCACTGCTCGTCGTCAGCTCACAAACCGAAGACGCAGGAAGATGGAGGGAGATAAGCCGAGGGAGATGGAGGGGCACACTACGCCAACTGGGGCAAGAGGCACGGACGGCAGAGACACAGTGGTTGGGGATCCTCCTGGGAAGGCTGCCCCCTTAGTAGCTAGGTGGCCTCGGGGAAGTAACCAAACATCTCTGCATCTGCATATCCTCATCTTTAGATACCAGGGAGTAATCCTTTCTGTTGCCGCTGACAACAACCAGTCACAGCACAAGTTTTACTTCCTTTTCTGGGAAAGAGAAAATGCACGGTGGTGTGCTACAGGTGGCCTCCCCAAATCATTTAGGGCCTTTCTAGCTCACTCTGTGGCCATCTCCAGGCGGTGATTTCTCCGACCTCATGATCCACAACAGCTGCAGTGGTTCCAGTCATTGCATCAAGGTTCCAGGCAGCAGGAAGTAAACCGAGTTAGGTCCCTCTGTAATTCAGCTTATCTGTCTGGCCTGCACTTAGATGTATAGCCACAGCTGGTGATAAGGGAAGCCAGGAAATGTGGCCTTTTAAGCACAGTCCTCCAGGTCCAGCCAAGAGCTGTGACTCCGTTGTAAGGAAGGAAAGAAAAGTTGATGGTGCAGAAAAATAGAAGCCTCTCCCACCTGCCCCTGCTTCGTGATACTCTTACCAATACTTCAACGGGCAAGTGTTGAGCATGGTCTCAGGGACAATGTCTGGGACTCGGCTGTGCGGTCCGCTCGAGTCCATCCGCCCTCTCTGAAGTTCCCACCTGGTTATCGTCACGTGCTGTATGGACATCCGCCCTGCCCAGTCACCACCTCTGAGTCCTTGATCACACTGGCAGCTCTCCTGATTGGACTCCCGCACCCCCCTTTCATAATGCATAATCTGGAAAACACCTTACCATGGTTATTATAAATTGAAGCTCTGAAGTAAAACGATGACATTTCAGATCATTATAAAATTAACGTTCCTAAGATAGAGTTGATTTTGATGGTATCTGTGTTCAAAATTTACAGCTAAAAGTAAATATGAATTTTTACTCTTATAGCAAGAAAGAAAAGGCTAACTTACTTTAAGTCAACTAATTATGTAACGTCCAATACCTTCCTAACAAAATTTTAGATGACAACGTAGCCCACGCTCCTTGGGAACTGGATCTCCCTGCTTTCATGCGCTGAAGTTTAAATCATTTTATGTTGCTCTTAAAAAAATGTATCTTTTGTTTCTAACCAGTCACAGGGAGGGCTTGAGCCTTCTGTACGTACCGTATGCATACTGCTAATCAACAGAGTTCGAGTCACAGTAACGGTCACACTTAGCCTCTGCCTCTTAGTACCTCCATGGCCTTCCCAGTTACTTAATGTCTCTGTCCCTCGCTCTCCTTCCCCGTCCCTTTAGACAGCCGTCCTGGGGCAGAGCAACTGGGGCCCACCATTGAGCAGGGAGCAAAGGACTGGAAAGCCCAGGAGAGCTCCAAGAAAGAAAACCACGAGGACTCGCGAGATCAGAACCCACACAGGTTCCCAGTCACGCCAGGTGAGAGATCCGTACACGTGCTTCCTTCTGTGCGGCGACCGTGCTGGGCCCTCAGAGTGAGTGCGTGAACGGACGAATGAATGAATGACGGATAGCAAGCGTTTTTCACGTACCCACTAGACACTAAGTACATATTACATACATCATGAATCAATAAAACGCGTGGCCTTTATTCTCCCACAAGTATGTGCCTGATCTTGGGTGTTAAATCGGTAACTGTATTTGAGGGCACCCTGGGGTCTCAGTGGGTTAAGCGTCTGCCTTCGGCTCAGGTCATGATCTCAGGGTCCTGGGATGCAGCCCCGCATTGGGCTCTCTGCTCAGTGTGGAGTCGGCTTCCTCCTCTTTCTTCCCTTGCTCATGCAGGCTCTCTCTTTCTCAAAAATAAATAAAATCTTAGGAAAGATACTGTATTTAACTCTACAATATGTATCTTTGGTATGTGTTAAATGGATGCTGTATTTGATTAGAAATACAGATCTCTGTTATGTGCTAAGTTGATAGTGCATTTGATTATAAAATAATTATAAAATAATTATCAATTATAATATAATTATAAATTATTTCTGGTATGTGTCAAAGAGATGGTGTATGTGACCATAAACACTTAACCCTTATAAGTGTTAAAATGATACTGTGTTTGATTACAAACATGTATCTCTGGCACCTGTAGTTAGTGTATTTCATTGTAAGGAGCTAGTGTATTTCATTAGAAAATTGTATCTCTGGGGGCACCTGGGTGGCTCAGTGGGTTAAGCCGCTGCCTTCGGCTCAGATCATGATCTCGGGGTCCTGGGATCGAGTCCCACATCGGGCTCTCTGCTCAAGGGGAGCCTGCTTCCCTTCCTCTCTCTCTGCCTGCCTCTCTGGCTACTTGTGATCTCTCTCTCTCTCTCTCTCTGTCAAATAAATAAATAAATATTAAAAAAAAAATTGTATCTCTGGCCGTGTTCCATGATAGCATGTCTGATTATAGGAGTGGGTCCCTGTGCAGGAGCGGGGCAGGTAGGACCGTAAAGGAGCTGCTAAAATACCTTCCCTTGAGGTGCCTGGGGGCTCAGTCGGGCGCGTGGCTGCCTTGGGCTTGGGTCATGATCCCAGGGACCTGGGGAGGAGCCCCGCATCACATCTAGCCCCTGCTCTGCAGGGACTTTGCTTCTCCCTCTGCCCGTCCCCCCGACTCCTGTTCATGCGCTCTCTCTCTCTCTCTCTCTCTCTCTCTCTCCTTCTGTCCTTCTCTCTCAAATAAATAACTGAAATCTTTCTAAACAATGAAAAGAAACCCCCTCCCCATAGTGCTGACCAGGAGCAGATTGCAGGGGGTGAGCCCGTGGGTGCTCACCTCTCGTCGCCTCCCCTCCCCAGACCCGCTACAGCCGTCAAGGGCAGCCCTATGCAGCGCAGACCGTCTGACAAGGGCCTGGGTAAGTGACAGGCCTGGCAGGGGAGGGGGTTGCTCCCCAGTGTGGGGCTCCTGTGTGGCGGACCGAGGGGACAGGGCTCCAGCTTTGGTCAGGTGGGTAGGATATGGGGGACCCTGATGCTTCTTCCTGACAGCGCAGTTCTGCTAACAGAAGGAGCGCTGAATGGGACTTAATTTTTTTTTTTAAAGTCTTTCAGTCTTTTTTTAGAACAAGGAATGAAGCTTTTAATCAAATGAAAAGAGAAGCTCCCTGATCATTCTGAATCTCGACATCCCGACTGTAAGGTCCCAAGGCCCCTGTACTTGATTTTTTTTTTCCTGTTGCAAACAAAAGTATTATGAAAAAAAATCATATAAGCTGATCTGGAACTACCAGAATCATGATAACATCAGATCCCCTGAAGGAAACCTGGGACTGCAGGAGTCACGGGTAATTCACCGGTTACGAGCGACCGTCACCTGTCCTCTGTACTCCACCGGTTTCAGTCCCGCGTAAATGGGCACGAAGCTACTGGCCAACAGCACCTACGTGAACAAAATAAAGAAACACCTCATAAATGTTGGCATTCGCATGCATCCAACAGATTTGATAGATTGACTCTAAAATGTGGAATTTTAAAAAAACAGAACATCATCTGGGAAGACATGACGTGAGTTCCGTGTATCTCCAGGGCACACAGGACACTGAACTGGAAGACGGCACGTTCCGTATCGGAGACGACCTTGGAGGGACACGGACAGTTCAATGTTCTGCGGCTCCGCGGGCTTCACGCGAGGAAGATCGGGATTTGAATTACAGACAATGGAGTCCCTCCCACAGTAAACTCCGGGTAAGGCTCCGTTCTTGAGTAAGTCCTCATGAGCTAGTCACAGCGCGTGAGCTCAGACTAAAAATCATTCTAACATTGCACCCGTGTGGTCCCGGCTGGCTCAGTCCGTACAGCCTGAGTCTTTGTCTTGGGCTCATGAGTTTGGGGCCCACACTAGTAGCAGAGTTTACTTAAAAAAAAAAAAAAAAAAAAAAAAACCAAGAAAGTCAGGGGCACTCGTATTTTTCCGAGGAGCGGACCGCTCTGGTTTTCACAGCAGAGACCAGCCTGCGGCGTGGGGGTGTTCTAATTTGTCACAGGATGTTGTTAAGGGGAGCGAGACATTTCGTGGGCTAACAACACGGTCCGGAGACGTAATGAGGCAGTGGCAGGTACGGACCCAATTATCTTTTATCTTCCTTTGGGAAAGTCAAAAAAGGTTGCCCTTGAAAATATTACCATTTCTTCCAACGGAAGAAGCTGGGCATTGGGAACCTTTGACATGTACGTGTTTTATTTTCCAGTATAGTTTCCAGATCTCTACTGTTCTGTTTGGTAGACAGAAGACACTGAACATTTAAGCTATAATCTTCCAGTTAGTAAGCGACGATGGTATGGCTGTTCACTGTGAAGGATTTCCTGAGATTTGGGGGCGGGGCATATAGTATTCAGAAATGGGTTATGGCCCCAAAACTGATGTGTAAATCAAGTATGTAGAATTGTTGAGAACTCAGAGGCCATTTCCTCCAAAGAAACGGTATTGTAGGTATGTTTTCTGAGGTTAACTCCCAAAGGTCAATTTATTCTGAACTGTGAGTAAACAAAAGATCTGGTTGCCCGCAACATGCGCTTTCTATGGGAAATGTCCTCTGGGTTGTAGCCTGCCACAGCTGAAGCCCACTCGGGCCTCCATCCTGTCCTGCAAGCTGGCCCAGGATTCCCTAGCTATGCAACGGCTCCTGCTGGCTCCTCGCCGCCCAAAGCTGCCGAAGGGAAAGGCTGTGTGTCTCCTGCACCGTCAGTCAGCCCTTCCCAGGGTTGATCCTCGACAGATGGCCGTTGTCATCTCCCCTCCCCCTCTGGTGCTTCCCCGCCAGTCTGACCCGCAGGAGAAGTGAGGCTTCTCCCGTGTGGTTGGGGGCACGTCGAGGACAGACAGAGAGGGCCTCACAGCACCGGGCTCCTGCCAGGGGGCCCAGAAGCATGTAGGGCGTCAGATTTGTGTGGTCGCAAATTCACTGGTACCCTAGCACAACGGAAGGACTCCAGCGGGAATGGGGGGAGGGAATGACACGGGTCACGCACCTCCGTGGTCCCAGGCTGCTGCTGGGTGCCGGAAGAGCTACCTAGTTAGTGCAGAAAGAAGAGCCAGGTATCAAGGACTGCGGGATGTGGAACGCAGGGCATCAAACCAAAGCACCAGGGCAACCTCGCGTGAGATGGGTGCCCGGTCTGCAGAGAAGAGTGAGTGTCGACAGGCCCGTCGTGAGGCATTCCTCTCGGCACGAGTGGCCCAGCGTGCAAAGCAGCAAAGCAGGAGGGGGCGCGCGCTCTGCCTTGGCGGGACAGTGCCTCCCAAGCCCGCGGGGGACGACAGGACAGAGGCCAACCTCCTGAGTTCCAAAGCATCAGCAGTTGGGTGCTTTTCAGAGAAAGGCCATTCAGCGTGCGGGCCCTGCGTTCGCCCTGACTAAATCTGGCTCTGCCAGCTATCGGCTACTCCTTTCAAAAAACAATTACAGACTCTCGGTATGTTTTGTGGGCACACTGTGGCCACTTAATGACGTTATTTGGCAAAACGCCCCATCGCACTGTGGCAATAACGGACACAGTTTGTGGATCGCACGCGTACTGGGAAATGGCACTACTTAACGCTCTTTAAAGAACCGAAGGCGCTCTGTAAGCATAGTGATTTATTTCATTATGCTGCATAATTATATCTGCCCTGCAAAAAACCAAAAAACAAAAAATCACTACCATTAGAATCAGAATTATGTGTATTTCCTCCCCCACCCCGTGTCAGAGTATAATGCAAAGTTCAGAAGTTAATGCTTGGAACACTTTTGCGGCATTTGGTTGAAAAATACTATTCAATTACTTTCCTACAGATAAGAACAGTTCCCGTCCTCGCTGATAGGGAGAGCTCACCCAATGGGAAGATGCCTGCCGCTCCTCTAAATCAATGTATTTACTCTGCCATCCATCACTTGCCTTGACATACGCTGCTGGTTCGTGGGTCAAACTATGTTTGGTGGGAAAATTAGCTTCCACAGTTAAGAACAAAGTGGCTTTTCTTATTCCTGTGCGGTCCGCTTCTGGCCATTTTATGGCAAGCAAAGAGGATTTGCTAAGGAAAGAGACAAGCGCTCATATTCTTAGGCGGGAGGCGCACACGCGTCCTTCTGCTGTGTCTTACCGCGTCGTTTTTCCAGGGAGAGTTTTCTCAGTCTCAGGCCCTGGAGAGCAGAGGTTCTTAGCAAAGGGAGGGAGTGTCTTCATTTAGCGATGTCTGGAGACAGTACTGTATGTCACGTGTGTGTGTGTGTGTGTGTGTGTGTGTGTGTGTGTGTTGGGAGGGTGGTAGGTACTACTGGCGTCCAGTGGGGAGAGCCCATAGATCCTTCTACACATGCTGTTGTGCACAGGACACCCACCACAGAGAAGCAGAGGACCCCAATATCAGGGGTGCCGTAGCTAACAACCCTGAGGCAGAAACTGGAGTCTGGCCATTCACGGCCCGTCCCAGGGCCCCGCGCCTTAAGCGATGCGTGGATTTGCTTTGTCTCCTTCTTACTAAATACAAATGATGAAGATAAGTCAGTCACTTCCTGCGGCAACTGTGTCAACGTTGCCAAGTGCATATGCAATCCACGTTCTGACGAGCTCTTTTCATTTCACATTTTATAGAAAAGGGGTGTTTAGAAAATTATGTGGCCTGGCTTCCTTGGAGAATAAATTCCCCACAAGTTCCGTTTATGCCTGAAGTTTGCGGCGGAGTTTAATGAGGATCTGGCTGTTTATTCAGAACCTGCTGGCGTAGTTGAAATGCAAAGACGGATTCAAATTTATCTTCCCCGGTCTTCTCAAGAAAAGGACCATCTTAAATTCAGGCCTTACTTCACCTTCAGAAGGCTCCATGGGAGAAGATCTTGCTATCAGAGCATTCTCGCTATGTGCGCAGAAATCTAGAACATCCTAGCAACGGAGACAGAGTTGTTCTTCTTAAGGGGGACACGGGGGAAAAGCCTTTCTGGGAATACAGATCAGGGAGCTTTCACTTGGGTGAAAAGACCAGCTCAGACCACTCATGTCCATCAGCTTGAAACCTGAAGAACTCAGTGACTGATCCTAATTCAGACAAGTGGCCGGCACCAGCGCTCCACGGCACGGATAATTTCAACATAATTTCTGCTCAGCTGTGCAAGTGACTTACGAGTTTCTTATAAACAAAGGATTTACCTCCCTAATCACACTTGGCTGAAGGCTAATATTAAAATGTGCTTGGATTTCCTGATCGCATCTTTCCTTGCGAAGACAAATAGCGCAGACATCAGGCGACCATGTGTAAAGGGGCTCGCAAGGAAAGGACTTGACACAGACCCATGGCACACAGGAAAAGAGTCAGAAGAGCCAGGGTCCCTGAGTTGGTAGGTACTCAAAGGACCTGAGGAAGCACTTCCATGGACGTGATCTCCGCCTCAGACTGTGGGATAGATGGCACAGCGTGGATTCCAACTTACAAAGAAACCAAGGGACGGAGAAGTTGTGCCAACGATCCCCAAGAGACCAAGGGATGGAGAAGTTCTGGCAATGATCCCCAAGAGACCAAGGGATGGAGAAGTTCTGGCAATGATCCCCAAGAGACCAAGGGATGGAGAAGTTCTGGCAATGATCCCCAAAAGACCAAGGGATGGAGAAGTTCTGGCAATGATCCCCAAGAGACCAAGGGATAGAGAAGTTCTGGCAATGATCCCCAAGAGACCAAGGGATGGAGAAGTTCTGGCAATGATCCCCAAGAGACCAAGGGACAGAGAAGTTCTGCCAATGATCCCCAAGAGACCAAGGGATAGAGAAGTTCTGGCAACGATCCCCAAGAGACCAAGGAACGAAGATGTTGTACCAATGATCCAATCACACTCCACGCAACACAAGGGCTAAGCTCTTCCATCACCAAAGCACCATTGCCTCTGCAAAATGGGGCCTCGATTTGGTACTCATCTGTCGAAAACAACCGACCCACAGCCATAAATGATCAGCGGACTTCATCCTCCAAGGGAACACTATTTTCATCCGCCCCTCAACTCACTCCCCTCCCCCGAAAAAAGTGCAGCAACCAAAATGAGTCTCTCTGGTTGAGGAGAACAAAAAGTGAGGCCTTTGCAGGAGGGGGGCCTCTTGGGGCTCTGGTCTAACTGTATAAAGGGATTCTCCGGGGTGGGGGGTTCATCTCCTCCTTGTGTGGTAGCCAGATCACATGATTCTCCCTTTCTTGGCTCAGTCACAACAGGGGAGCAGGGGCGGACTTGACAGAAGTAAATTCTGGACAAAATAATATGTGAAGACCACATGCCTGCCTTGCAGTGGGAGAGAATGGGGCGGAAACACCACCGCTACCAGCCCTGACGGTCTCAGTCTTATCCAGGCTGCTCTAACAAAATACTATAAACTGCGGGACTTACAAACAACACCACAGTTCTGGGGACGGTAGAGCCCAAGAACCCAGCCTCAGCAGGTCTGGTGTCTGGTGAGAGCCCACTTCCCATCTTCTTCACTGTGTCCTCTTGTGACCGAAGGGGCAAGAATGCTCTCTGGGATCTCTTTATAAGGTAAGGATGCTCTTCCCGTTCATGAGCGTTCTGTCCTCGTAATCTCGTCATCTCCCAAAGGCCCGACCTGCTAATACCATCTCGTGGGGGTTAGGTTCAACCCACACTTTGGTGATAGAAACATTCAAAACATAGCATTCCACTCCTGGCTCCCCCGAATTCATGTCCTCCTTTTGTGCAAAATCCATTCGATCCCTCCCAACAGCCCCCAAAAGGTCTTCATTTGTTCTAGCAGCAACTCAAAGTTTAAAGTTCCAAGTCTCCCTGAAATGTCATCTCAGTCAACCCCGGCGAGCCCCGAGGTACCCTCCATGCGGAGGCAATCTGCTCTCCCGCTGTGAGCCTGTGAGATCCCGGTGTTCTGTGCTTCTAAACTCAGCGGTGAGGAGGCACAGGATAGACATTCCCCTTCCAAAAGGGAGAACTAGGGAAGCAGAAGGAGGGGACACGTTCAGAGCAGGTCCGAAGTGCAAGGGGTTAAACGCCCTTCGACCTTCAGTCTGGACGATAATCGTCCTTGGTGTGCCGTGCGGCCTCCAGGCCCATGGCGGCGGGTCCTGCCCCGGATGCTCTGCTGGGCGGGGGAGGTGCCCCACCTCTGAGTGTCCTGCCAGAAGCTCCCCAGAGCTTTCCTCGTGTCTGGGGTCTCCACGCCCATGGCTCCGAGCGGAGGAGGGTTGTCCGGTGAGTGGAGAGCGTGTGTCTCTAGTCGTCCTTGTACTCTGGGCTTCTCCGGAGAGGGGCAGCCCTGAGGACGTCTGCAGTGGCTCATGGGTCATACTTCCATCGTCGTGGACAGTCGCTGTGGCTTCTCGCTGGGTGGCCGGCCGCCTCCTCATCACGTGGCCGTGGGCCGCCCCTTCCAGCTCCGTTCTGAAGACGTAGTCCCTGTTCGGGAAGGACAGGCTGAGAACGGGCCAAGTCTTTCAGCTCGACCTTGCTTTTGATAAGAGATTCCACCTCGAAGGCCTTTCTCGCTTCTTGCATTTCACACAAGCAGGCAAGAGACGCCAGGCAGCATCTTCAACACTCTGCTTAGACTGCAGCCTCGTCAAATACCCATTCTTATCTCTCGCAGATTCCATCTTCCAGAAAACACTGGAAGCCTTCACGGATCCCCCACAGGAGGGAGGGCCTTTAGTCCAGTGTCCAGGACCACGTCCGTGTTTCTGTCGGAGACCTCATGACCCCCAGTCCTACCGCCATTCCGCTCATGGGCCCTTCGGGAGTCCCTGAGAAGACGAGGCTGTCTCTGCAGCTCACGTCTCTCTTGTGCAAGTCCTCTGCACACGTGCCTCTCAAGGTCCCCTCACGGTGTCGTGGGCTCTTTCCAGCACGCGCCTCTCCCAGCCTCTGTCCGCTACCCGCTTCACAGCGCCCCCACGTCTCAGTGCCGCTTTTCTTAGTCCCTCTGGGATGCTGCTGCAAAACACAGACGCGTGGCTTCCAAACAACAGGGACTG
Source organism: Mustela nigripes (assembly GCF_022355385.1). NCBI lineage: Eukaryota > Metazoa > Chordata > Mammalia > Carnivora > Mustelidae > Mustela > Mustela nigripes. Next base: position 119,374,778 of record NC_081575.1, on the reverse strand, counting down.
ATTCTTCATGTTGCTAGACGCTAGGACGTCCAAGGTCACGGTGCCAGCATATTCCATGCCTGCAGACAGCCTGCTTCTCACCATGTCCTCCCAAGGCAGAAAGATCTTTGGACCACATAATTGGTCAACACAAGTTCTAAGAGAATATTCAGCGATCATTGCAGATATCAGAGGAAAGACTGACCTTTTATGCAAAAATAAGCGAAGTTGATACAATTTCAGTGGGAGTCTTCACACAAGAGCACATTTATAAAAGGAAGCCAGTGGTCAAGGGATGCAAAATCCTATGCCAAAAGGTGGTAAAACCAGGTAATGATCCATTTCCCGAGATACTGTACAGGTAGGTCAGCCCACTAGTCATGAGCACAGAGGATAAGGTAGGGGCAGGAGGACCACTTGGGCAGGAAAGACTGACTCCCGCTCCGCAGAGAGCCGGCTGGCACACTTGACATCTAATGACCGGCTCACACCGGCATGCCGACCAGTCACGCGTGTGGCTTAGCACCTGACCTGTTTACTACTTGCTGAATACGGGCTGTGACCAACAGCCAGAAACGCGCTTCTGCTTGCTTTATTCATTGTTCTCCCTGGTAACACAGGTTGGGTTATTGCATCCATCTCACAGCTGGGAAAACTGCGGCTTGAACATCATTCGCGCTGGAGGGCACCGTCAGGAAGTGACAGACCTAGATGCGGTACTGAGAGACGCACATAAAACACGCAGTAGTGCAGAAGACCACCCACGCGCAGACGTGCACACACAAAGGACTGGACACACGTACACATATATACATGTGCACACACGCTTTAACATATAGAGACAGCCCGTTTGGAATTAAAGGTGGCCGTCACCTGGTGGGTAATGAAGAGCCCAGCGTTAAGAAAAAAATAAAAACACTAGTTAGAAAAGGAATAAACAAGTTAATGATAAAACGGGAATAAAATGCAACTTGCTGGTTGGAATCCGTAGTACTCAGTACTCCCGGCTCCTTCACCAGCGGCCAACGGACACCTGACGTCCTCTACCCTCTGGTTTTCGTCTCCGTCTCTCGGCCTCTGTCAGCGTTTGTCTCTCTCACCTCCAGAATCTCCGAACACTGGGAAGGACACCCAAGGCTGTGTGCGGAGGGCCAGGTGTGCAAAGCTGCCAAGAGACCCAAGTGCGCACCGTGGTGCTGCTTCCCCGCTTGGCTCCGGGGCCTCCCGTCTCCCCCGGAGGGAGGGAGCGGAAGGGCCGGCAGGCGGCTTGCTCCGGACCCTCCCCACTGCCCGAGGCGGTCAGCACGGCCAGCCTGCCGCGTGGCTCCTCACTAGCCATCCGCCCCTGGCCTCCTCGCTGCTCAGAGCACAGAAGCTCACGATGTCCCCGCCACGAGGGAGTCTGCTCTCTTTCCTCTCTATGCCTTCTCCTCTCAGTCCCCACCCGGTCTTACTGTGGAACTAACTGCTTCTTCGTATTCCTGGGACGGGTCTCCGACATGTCCTAGCCACTGCCTGCCGTCAAGGATCCGTCCATCCTTCCAATTTCTAGTTCTGAAAAAGGTTAGCGCATTCTGCTCAATGTTTAAAATGCTTCTTGTATAACCTAGGATAACTGTTAATTATTCAATTATTCTCCTTACAAGATATTACACATTTGTGTCAACCGTTTCTCTTCCGTTCAGTGAACTCAAGTAATTACACCAATTCTCTGAATAGTTATTATCCAAAACAAAGGAAATTGAAAAAAAAAATCATGTTTACTTACTGCAGTAGTTTGCTATTGCTGCTGTAACAAATTACTACAAACTTAGAGGCTCAAAATAACAAACACAAGTCTCTAACTACATAGTCTCGAGATCAGCTGTCTCGTGCAGCTACAACCTAGGTATCTGCAGGCCTGCATTCACTCCGAGAGGCTGTAGGGGACAGTGCTTCCTGCTGGGGCACTTAAGTCCCCTTTGTTTTGCTGGCCGTCAGAGGGGACGGCCCACAGCGCCCACTTCCTCTGTGCTCTACCAGCCTGAGAGCTGGGAACTGCAAACGTGCCTGGCATCCAGGAACGATCTCCATTTCCAAGGACTTACGGATTTATTTGGACCCACCCAGATAATCCAGGGTCATCTCACCATTTCAGGATCTTTACCTCGATCATGTCTACAAAATGCTTTTTGCCGTGGGAGGTGGCATGTCCACAGGTGCCAGAGATTACGGAGTGGACATCTCTGGAGGCCACGATTCAGCCAAGCACATTGTCATATGAAAGGAAGTGAGAGTGGGCTAGTAGATCCCGCACGGGATGTCACCGAGCAGAACGCTGGACAGCTGGTCGGTGGTCGCAGCCGGGCCACTGACCAGCTCAGTCATTTTGTAAAGATCCCTCAACATGTAGGATCCGGATGCTTCCTTCTTTTTCTTTCTTCTCTTTTTTTAAGTAGGTTGCACCTCCATTGTGGATCTCAGTGTGGGGCCTGAACTCACAGCCATGATCAAGAGTTGGATGCTACAGGCTCCTGGATGGCTGAGTTGGTTAAGGGACTGCCTTTGGCTCAGGTCATGGTCTCGGGGTCCTGGGATCAAGCCCCGCATCGGGCTCCCTGCTCAGTGGGGAGCCTGCTTCTCCTTGTCTCTGCTCATGCTCTCTGCTGTCTCTCTCAGATTAAAAAAATAAATCTTAAAAAAAAAATAGTTGGATGCTTTATCCGCCAAGCTACCCAGGCACCCCTTCGTTTGTTCCCAGGGAGGCCACTGTCACAGATGCCAGCTCATTCATCTACCTACCCATTCCCATTGTCAGGCACAGGGGCTGTCACAATGGACAAAACAGAGCAACCGCTGCCCGCTGGGAGCTTACACTCATGGGAGGAAAGACTGGCGATAAACACCGAGTATGTAAGGCAGTAAACGACACAGCACATGAACGGTGACAGTAAGTCAGGAGGGTTACAGCTTGCACGTCTATACCGGATTCGCAAAGTGCCTATTTTCTGCGATGGAGAGACTGTTCATTTGTAAGTGCAAGAGTGGCTTAGTCAGCACACCGAGTAAAAGTATTCTAATCTATGAAGTCACAAAGTGATTTGACTTGTCAGTTCAGCATTTCAGATTACATCATTCACACGGTGGAACTCCAACCGTTAGACTCGACAGTAAAAATCAATGCGTTTATCACGTAATTTGGGCAGAAGTTTCCCCACTTAGCCTCAATCCATCGCCCACCGCTGTGTCCAAACACGCATTCTTCACATGGTGTGAAGCCGGCCGTGACTCCCACCAAAGGGAAAACAGAGAAAAAACGGCCCGGCTTTTGTAAGAAAAGTGCACTCTTTCCAATTTACAAATATTTGATGTATTACCTTAGCAAGCACAGTGTTATTTGCACCTGTAGCCAAAGTATTTCCCAGAGATGATAAATTCGCAACCGAGCAACTTTCCAATGTGTCCGGGTAGAAAAAGCATGAAAACGGAATGGGAAGGTGAAACGGAACGTCAGATGGGGACATCAAGAGACCCAGGGTCCAGAATGCCTCCCACAGCCGGTCGGTATGACCCTGGTCATACCGTCACGTAAAATCTCTCCACCCGTATCCTCTCTTTAAAAGAAGACAGCAGTCAAAGGGCAGGAATCACAGCTGCCCTCCCTGATGTACAGACGGCCTGCGCAGGACTGAGTAAGACCGCACAGGAACGAAGTCTTCCAGGAACGGGGAGATCCCAGCGACGTCATGCAAGGCACTGAGTACCACTGTGCTCCCCGGCCGCACGGGCGACCCGCCTCCCAGGGGCTCGTGGGTGAACAGCAATCACGGGGAAAGCAGGGACCCAGTACGGGACGTCTCCGGGGCCTCCGAGGTGGCCTCTGAGGGACGCCAGTTAAGCCACTCACCACCCCCATCATTGATCGAGCCCTCATCGTGTCGCAGGCGTGATAGGAAACCTTCCTTCTAAAGAACACGGTGATGCCCATGGCCTGGGGGAAGGAATTAAGTCCTTGCTGAATCCCTCAGCCGTGAGATGCGGCTGTGTTACCTTAATGAGGTCCTCCCTGGAGCGAAAGCTGGACACCAGGTAATTTTCTCTGGTTTTGGTGTTGGTGATGGATACGTGCAGGCGGCTGTGGGCCAGCTCATGAGCGTTGGAAGGGAGAATCCGCTCCATTCCGCTTCTAAAGGAGAAAAAGTGGCCTGCGTTACTCACCTTGAATTATTGAACGCCTTGTAAATATTTTAGAAGGGAGAACGCTGCCCCGAGCGAGCCGCAGTTTACACAGAGTGTCCTCAGCCGTCTGTCCGCACGCGCTTTGAGGGAAATGGTCTCTATTCATGTATGTACCTCAGTCGGGCCATGAAATCGTAGCCGGGTGTCACTGCCCCAAAAGACTGCCTTCGGGTTTCTTCGGCAAACTCGTAGGTAAATTCATTACATTCCTGAGAAAGAAAACAAATACGTGAACCTCTGATTTGTAGAGAAAGAGAAAATTCCTTCTTTTTCCAGAATTCTCTGGCCATCCCACAAGGCGCCTGGAGGCCACATCTTCTAAACCCAACACTCAGCCCTCGGCGTCCCTTTCCTTCACAGCTGCGTGAGTCCACACCCGACCCGTCCTCACCCCACTATGCTTAGTCCCCCGGCAAGCTATGCGACTCCCAAATCCAGTCCCCCCCCCCTTTCTTTTTAAACCATCTCGAAGGGCTTTGCCCACATCTGGGAAATACTTGACGGCTCAGTTCTGATTCTCATTTAGCACGTGTCTTTAGCACAACTGACCCCCTCTCCCATGGCAATTCTGTGACCTCTGACACAGTCTGATGGCAGCGGTTCTGATTACTAAGGACGATAGCGGTGACCCAGAGAGGAGTCGTGACGATGATCGGTCTTGGGTATTGGGAGCCTCCGAGTGGTGAGGAGGGTGGACACGTACTGTGCTGGGACTCCCTGATGCAGATTCTGGAAGCTCTTGTAACCCTGGGAGGTGGATATAATACCCCACTTGACGAGTCAGAAGACCAAGGCCTGGGAAGATTAAACATCTTTCCCAACAGCTCATCAAAACTCATCCAGAGTTAGGGGTCTGAATCCAGGCCTCTCTTTCCTTTATTAACTCCCGCACAACACAACCTGTATTGCGCCCTCGGCACTGGGGCTCGGGTACAATGAAGTACCAAGAGGTCCTGCCCCCATGAGACCGAGGACTGCCTCGTGTGTAGATCCAAGAACACGACGAGGGGGCCTTGAAAGTGCAATAAGCCGAATCAAGCTCCCCTCCCCCAACGATGGCTACATTCTAGTCTCTGGATCCTGTGACGGTTTCCTTACAGGACCAAAGGGATGTTGCAGAAGTGAGTGAAAGATTTTGAGACGGGAGGTTATTCTGGCTTATCCAGGCGAGTCCGGGGTCATCGCAAGGACCCCTGTAAGTGAAAGAGAGAGGCTCGAGTGTCACAGCCAGAGACGGAGACGGGAAGACGCTGCGCTTCAGGCTTAAAGACGGAAGAAGGGCCACGCGCGCAGGCATGCAGGCTGCCCGCAGAAACCGTAAAGGGCAAGGAAACAGATTCTCCTCCGGAGCCCCCAGGGGCGAGCACTGCCTGGCTGAGAATTTGGTTTTAGCCCAGGGAGACCCTTCCAGAATATGACCTCCAGAAATCTAAGACGATAATTGTGTGTTGTTTTAAGCCACGGAGTTTGTGGTCATTCAGTGTAAAGAGCAAGAGAGATACTACACAGTGGGCGTCAGCCAAGGCTTCCCTCCAGGGAGACAGCTAGGCTAAGACCTACCATTGAGGAGGAGCGGGATTGGAGATGGGGCAGAAGAGGAAGACTGGCAGGGGCAGCTGGGAGCACGAGCCGGCAAGGGCCACTGGCCTGAAAGTCCGTGAGCCACTGGAGAACCAAGTCGCAGGGGCTCCCCGGAGGCAGCCCAAGAAGTCTGGATCCTGTCCTAAGTCCAAACAGAGCCCTGTGGGTGGCAGGGGAGGGGAGGGGGAGTAAGAGCCGGATTTGTGTTTGTGAGGTGGTGGTTTCTGGTCGTGAGTGGACACAGGGCTGCTGTCGGGACGCTGCCCCCAAGATGTGTGCTCCTTCTACCAGGCCACACTTAATGTGCTTTCTTGTATTCATTTTACTCACACACACACACACACACACACACACAATCCCCTGACCGCACTGGAACCTGATTAAGCAACGGACTTACTCATCTTTGTGCTCTCTGCTGTATGTCTCACACCGCGCCTTGCAGATTACGGGCTGACAAAAGGCCGGCAGCACTGAGCTGTTCCATACGGACGTCTAAATTTGCCTGCCTCCCAAAATACATCCGGCATCAGGTGCTCCTCTTAATTATACATGCATAAACTCAGAACTAGATTAATTACTCACGTATTTGTCACAACACCGCAAAGCTCGAGGAACCATCCGCAAGAGCTGAGCTAACACGGATGTGAGTAAGTAGAAAACAGTTTGCTAAAAAAACTCAAAGCAATGGTGTATTTCAGATGCTAACAACAAAAGAAATAAAATAAACTTAAGTCAATGGGCTGAAAATTTATTTTGACAAAGGAGAAATGAGGATCGTGCAGGTAAAGACGCAGAATCATTTCATACCTTCCAGTGTGAGCACCCCGTACGTCCTGCTCCTTTACGCACCCAAGAGCCCACCCAATCTCACCCACACAGCTAGACAGTACAGCAGGGTCTTGGATTCACTGAAAAAAGATACAAGAACAGGTAATCTGGCTTGAATATGATATCAAGTCTCAGATCCAAAGGAACCATCTGTGTCTGAACACCACAGATTGTCAGTTAAGTGGCTATATCGTGGCAGTATTTCTGAGTCACGTTACTTGTTAATCACACTTAATACAGTTCTAAATCTGAAGATTGAAAACCAAATCTGTTCAAGTGCAAAGCTGAGGATTTGCCCCACGTCAAGGAAAGATGGCACTGAGGAGAACACAACCCCTTCGGTGTCCCTGGCCTCAAGAGTTCTGGAAAGGAACTAGCTTGCAAATCCAGCTCCTATGGTCCTGCTAGCTTGGGGGTGGGGGGGTTGTGTTCACACCTTACGTCTACCTTCACTGCTTTCAGGTTCTCGTTCTGTGCGATCTGTACGGCACCGCATCCGTTCTCTGGTTTCCCAGAACGCAACGTGCAGAGACAGGAAGAAAACCCAAGTGGGTTCTTGTAGGACTGGCTTCAAATCCAGTGTTTCCTACGTAAGCAGCTCATCCTAGGTGATGAGAACAAGAGTCTGAAGGTTTCAAGTTTTGTAGTTTTGACATTTTAAATGGGACTTAAATTTATGCTCGGGCACACACGTGTTCATTATTGAGTTGTTGTTCAAAGCCACTAGAGTGTGTAAGTCACGAGTGAATAGGATTTTCGGCACCTCTAGAAGAAGACAGTTCTCCCAGTCAGCAAATGCAGGATTGCTGTCTAGAAGCAGAAAGCATTTTTACAACATAGATGGCATTCAGTGGAATACCTAATGAAGGTTAATCTTCATTACTTCTGGAGAGACTGCTTAGAATTCACAGGTTTTTAACCGGGAGAATGAAAAATAAAATCTCTCCATCATTCTGATGAATAGAAATTCTTGGTCTACATTTTCCTTTAGACACCTGTTTGTAAACGGGAGGGAACAAAGCATTATCGGCCCTGTGTTCCGGGTCTTGAAAACAGGGCTGGTTGTTCTCATGATGAGATAAAGAAGACATATCCTTTGCTTGAACGAAACAGAGAGCTGGGACCTTAAGACTAAATAGACACCCAAGGTGGGCAGGGGGGGGGGGGGGGGGGGGGGGGGTAAGGGGGAGGCATTTTATTTCCTTGTCTCATTTCAGAAATAATCTTTCCCAAATCCAAGAGACAGGTGCATAATGATTAATTTTTGAAAGAAAACTCTTAACCTTTTGTGTTAGCCAGGCAAAGGATTATTTCTCTGCAGCTCACTTGGTGGGGGTAGCCTTCATGTCGGTGTCCGGGTGTTAGTTTGCTGGTGAGGAATGCAGCCCGGTTACAAGTTCATTACCTCGATTTTTTCTGGTGCGGTCAGCAGCACGGAAGCCACCAAGGATCCCGCAGAAGCCCCTGCAAAGGCCTTGACAGCCTTCAGGAGCTTCTGGCCGTGTCTACAAAGTGCAGATGCTGCCCCCAAGTGGTAAATGCCCAGGAATCCGCATGCTGCAAAGGACAAGTTGATGTGCTTCATTCTAGCTGCAAAAAAATTAAAATTAAAATTAAAAATTAAAAATCCCCCAAACAAAAACAAACAAACAGAAAAGGCTGTCAGCCCGTACAGTTTATTGCACATGCTGTGTTGTCTCATGCCTCATCCTTCCAAGATTTTGTTTTAATACAAATGTTCTGTGCTCCACACAGTACCGTCCGTGAAAATCTCATTCAATATCAACATGTTCAAGGAAACTTTTTTTTTAAACCCTCTCATCTTGGCCCAATACAGCTGTATTAATATTAAAAAAGGGCAGTGCCCTATGTCCTCATCACATAGACTGTGCAAATCAGCTATTTGATGCACCTGGCGAGAAACCGATCACTAGGTTACATGTGGCAGGCCTCTGGTGTTTTTGTTGTTGATGAGGTTTTTTGAACTTCTTGGGGGACGGCTACTGTTGGGAAGGTGGATTGCCACACAGTAGCGAGTTGCAAACAAAGTAGCAAGTTGCAAACACGCGAGCTCGCGGCGAGTGCATCACCGCATCTCAGAAGCCCCTGCCTCCCTGGCCCCACGCTCGCGTTGCAGGCACCCGTGTGGATAGTGAAGGACCCCCAAACTCAAAGGAACACACAACAATGATGCCCCGGTTCTCGAGACAGACAGAGGTCACGGCCGGCAAGGGCACTGGAAGGCCCCGAGGCAGGTTATTCGCGGCAGGCGCCCACTCGTGATCAGTTAAACGATGCAAGTGTTTTCCCGGAGGCTCCGTGGGCCCGAGGGGCACAGGTGCACGCCATCGCGCAGCCGCAGAGCGGCTCACCTGCCCCCTCGCCCCCACCCCTCCCCCACGCCGGGGCGCTCAGCCCGGGCCTCGAGTCCGGGGGCCTTAAGACGTTCGTTGGGCTCGGGAGTAGCCGAGCCCCGGTTTGGGTTTCGTTTGGGCAGAGTGGACTGGAGTGGGGGCGCTCAGCGTCCAGGCGGCAGCACGCGCAGGCCCCGCATCCCTCTGGGGGCCTGGGGACCTGGTGGGGGGGGCGGGGGTCGCCGCCGCACCAACCCGGGGGCCGCAGAACGGCTGCGGCCCGCCCACCTCCGGGAGAGACCTGTGCGGACCAGAGCCCGCCCCGTGCCCGCCCAGCGCTCCGCCCTACCAATGCATCTCTGAGGCACCTCCATGTTGAAAGCACCCCCCAACCCGGAAGGCGGAGCCGCGCCGTCACTCAACAAGGCTCCGCCAATCAGAGCGGCCCTACGCTCGCGGAGGGCCTGCCCAGGAAGGTCTCGCGGAACAGAGTCGGGGGCGGGCCTAGCGGCGCGGGACTGCGACGTCATCAAGCCGACGCCCACCGCATTTAAGCCACCGGGTTCAAGATGGCGCCGCACATTCGGACGCTTGACCCCGGTGTCCGGGGCGCGGGTAATGGGCACCGGTGTCATCTCGCGCCCTGCTGTGTGGGATACGCGGCGATGCGCTTTCGTGCGCCCGCGCGTCTTAGCGGCACCTGCGGGCGGGCCCGTCACTTGCGAGGTTGCTCGCCCCGAACGGCCCTCGTTGGCGGCGCCCCGGAAGCGCTTGTCCCTGCTGGCGTCGCTGCCCCGGAAGTGGTTCTCCCCTTGTTTGCCTCACTCTGGGGGCGGTCCAGCCGGCCGCGAGGGCGGCGTCCACGTGCCAGGGCGCGGGCAGTCGGCGTCCGGGCGTGTTCGGCGCCTCGGGCTGGTTTTTACCTGAGCGTGTCGGGAAAGCTCGCACGTGGGCTTCGGGCGGCGTCCGCCCTGGACCGCTGAGGCTGGGTGACCCCGGGCAGCCTGCCTGACCTCTCGGAGTTTCCCGGGGGACGTGTGTGCCCCGTGGGAGGCGGGCATCGCTGCTGCTGGTCGGTGCTCGAGCTCGGGGTAGACTCAGGACAGCTGGGCGCGGTGGCCCGGCCCGCCGACCTGCCCCGTCGGCCGGCTGCCCTGTCCGGTCCGAATCGGCGCGCCCGGGGGAGCCGCAGAGTCCTGCTTGGAGGATGCCCGGGGCCCCTGGCTGCAGGACGGGCTTCCTCTGCGGCCGCGGAGCAGAAACAGCCGTGCCCCCGGGGCCTGCCTGCCGAGAGCCAGAGGAGGGCAGGCCCCCGCCCAGCCTGCACCAGGGGCTTTTTCTGTCCCCTGTTCGGGATGCCCGGGCGCACCTGCACGCGAGGACTCAGGGAGACCTTGTGTCCTGCGCTGACCCCCTTGGTGCTGGCGACCCCGTCATGCCTCAGCACGGCCAGCTCCGGGGCGAGTTCTTGACCGCCCCGAGAATCGAGGCCCAGGCAGGGCAAGCTGTCCTTGGGGGAAATGCAGAAGGACAAGCGCTTGGTTCTGGCACTCCGGGCCACAAGGTGGTCCTCGCCTGAGACCACCCTCCAGGACACTTCCCAGAAAGGACCAATCGGAGGTCTCCTAGCCGAGCTCCTGGTGCAGAATCTGCGTGTCAGCAGAGCCCCCCACCCCCGGGGCTGGCCATGCTTGTCAAGTCTGGGAAGGCCCCTGTCTCGCGGGTGGCCTGCTGGGGCTCACGGAGATGGGAGATGCGGGGACATCAGAAGTTTAGGGAGAGACAGAGCCCGCCCGGCCAGACGCTGGCGGGGACATAGCCCTTGCAGCTGGACGCTGCCACCAGGCGGATTCCCGAGATGAAACAGCTGTCACCGGGCAGCTGGGATGAACACGGGACTGCGAGAGCCTTGGCGGAAAGGGGAGGGCACATCTCCTGCTGGGAGCACACCTGCCGGTGAGTCACATTCCACTACCTCTGAGTGTCCCGGGACAAGGGTTCCCAAAGTTCCAAAAGTTCATTCTTACCGTGTTAAACTTTCTCTTAAAAATTAGCCTCCGACCCCCACCCACCACGTCTCTGCCCCTGATCATATTCAGGTGCAGCTCGTTAACACGCTCAGCTCCCCACGCTCAGTTCCCTAAGGTAAGGAAGGATTTCCAATGCATCACATTTCATTTTTGCAGTTTAAGGGCCAGCCATAACATTAAGGGTGTCGTCAATAAATATATTTTGTGTGTTAGATTTAACTAAATTCCTGTTCTGAACATAGAGTAATTGCCCTTTAAGACCTCTTTTTTTTTTTTTTTTTTTTTTTTTAAATTTGCCGGTTTTTGCTTCTCGGTGTTCTTTAGTAGTTTAGTTTCGAACTGGTTTATTGATTTAACCATTTATCTCACGTTTCTTAGGCTGCTGGTCCGGGGCTTAGAAAGTTGGGGGGAATTCAGTGGTTCCTCATCAGAGATGCAGACGCTAGCGGGCAGGGAGTCGGTTGATGGATCGTTACAGAGACCGGATCCTGTGCGGGGCCTGGGCACGCAGGTGCTCTGGATGGGAGCGCTGAGCTGGGGGAGTAGGAAACTCTTAACTCGGAGAGACACCTGGAGACAAAACAGACTGTTGGAACCTGACTCTCCTTTCCCTGTGCCCGGCGGCGTCGCATAAGATTTTATCGTGTGTTCCACAGAGAGGGACAAGGGGACAGAAGAAGGGGTATTTGCCACACTCTGGCCCCCAGGACAGGACCGTCATCTCAGCGTTTCTGAGTCTAATCTCTTCTAACAATCTGCTCTGCTCCTAGTGTTTTTTTTCCCATGTTACCCCCTTAACACCAACTAGTACCTCGGGGGGGGGGGGCATTCATTGCCCCTGCAACACCCGTGTCCTCCCTCCTTTTCCGGGAGTCCTCACCCTGTCACCGCCTCCTCGAATCTTGGATGCTGATCCTGATTTCAGGAGGATGCGGCCACACTGTTGGAGCGCACAGCAGTGCCCTTTTCGGGGGAGCAGGGGCAGTAACAGTTCGTGTTGGCCTGCACTTTGTGCCTACTTGAAGCATTCCCTTGTTTTAAAAGCACCGTGGAGGGGATACCTGGGTGGCTCAGTTGGTTAAAAGCACCGTGGAATTCAGGGAGAGGTGAGTTTGCAGTCATGGAGGAGAACTTCCCCGCTAAACAGAGGGAGACAGGCTGTGTCCCTTCGTAGGTGTGGCTGTCTCTAAAGAGGGACACACAGTCACCAGTGAATGTGGCCACCCAGAGGTGGCCAGCCCCCAAGTGAAAGCAGCCGAGGGGGAGTTAGGGCTGGAAACAGAGAAGCAGGGGTAAGGTGTGAGCGCATTTCTTGAGCCTGAGGCTACAGCTATGATTGTCCCAGAGTTACTCCCCAGTGGTTGCCACCCCTTTCTGTTTGCTTTCTGAAGGTAAGAAATCTTGCAAGACAGTTCTCACTGAGGGATGCACTTCTCCCACTGCATCTGACCATTTTCTCTACCAGTTTGCTAGAAGAACCGGTTATTCAAAGGAACACTAAGAGTCTCTCTCTCTCTCACACACACACACACACACACACACACACACACACGGGAGGGGCAGAAGGTGGGGGAGAAGCCGACTTCCTACAGAGCAGGAGCCTGTCTTGGGACCAGATCCTGGGATGTCAGGATCTTGACCTGAGCAGAAGGCAGATGCTTAACCAACTGAGCCACCCAAGCGCCCCTTAAGTGAATCCTTCCTAAATGGGAAAATATTTTTTCAAGAGATGCATGAAATATGTGTTTTATGTATTTTTTTCCGTTACATACGTGTATATGCACGCATAACAAAGGACGTCCTTGAGATCTGAAAACATTTCCAAGTAGACATTCTAAAGTGTGGTTTATTTCTGGTTGGACGCATCTAGGAGTATAGAGTCATCTATAGGTCTTTACATGACAGAGAAATCGAATACCAAGTCGTTTCTATGCAACAGACATCTTTAAAATTTGACGTTGATTTATAAGCTCGTTTTATTTCTAACTGTTTAAGCTTCATTCTGTTTTAACACATTCCCAACGTGCTACGCGTTTGCACTGGACAGCGGAGACGGTGAAGGTGTTCCGAGCGTTTCCGCTGTCCTATAGGAAAGAGTTACGGCACTTGTGGGTGATGTTGTACACAAGCATAAGATAGAGCATCTTTTAAAATGGGCGTTCTTCATATATTTTATGGGAAAGGGGTGTAGGTCTTTGATACGCACGTGGTGGGGTTGGGCTACCGAGTGCATTAGAGCATCCTAAATATCTCAGCACAATAGAGGAAAATCCGTGTCCTCTGCTCCATATGCTGTGTTGCCCAACGGCTGTACTCCGTGACCTGACCATACTCGTGGTCCACGGTTTGTACTGGTAGATGGAAATTGTCTCTCTTTCTATCCTTACGTGGTGTCCTTACAGCGGAAGAGATCATTAGGGAGATAATGTAGATGTCAGGGAAGCTAAATTGTTGAGTGGCAAACAGAATGTCAGTTTTGGTGCCTTCAGCTTTATTAAATTTACCAAAATACTCTCTTTTAATGTGGAGGACTGTATTTAAGCATCGCTGCTGCTTTTATCCAGAGAAACACCCTAATTGCTAAAACATCCAATTACCTAATCACCTCATTTCAAGGAGACAAAATAAAGATTTTAGTCTGTTTCCTATTTGCAAAACGCTTTCGTTTCCTGAGCACCTGTTTCTGTTTACTGGGATCTCGTTATTAACAACAACTTCACCGTTGACCTTCCTCAACCTGCCAGTCCTTCACTCGCATTGTCTTGTGTCACTTTTGCAACGAGGACGAAAGGAAAAAATACACGCAATAGGTGAAAATGTGGAGTTAGAACAATTTTCCCACATGCACACAGATGCACAGACGGTCCGCCCAGGTCCCTCTCAGCCCCAAGCACGCTCTGTGCAGAGACTCGGCTCTCCTACGCGGTTTCGGCCGTGAATTAATACAGACTTGAGCTCTCCTTCTGTGCTGACTTATGCCACCACAGGCTTCGGAACCTTGGACCGGTTCTTTCTCTGGTCAGAATTTGTCATCACTGTTCATTCCTATTTAGATATATATGATTTTACTGAAAAATGGTACAAGTCCTTAGTCCTTATGACCTATGAATTTGTTTATTTACTTAAAGCATTTAGAGAACTCGTTCATAGCTGGGAAAGAAAAAAATACAAGCAACCCAGAAATTAATGAAAGCTCGCCTTTCTGCGCTTATCCATCTCAGCAATAACTCATTTTGATGATGACTTTTCCTGGAAGCTGCAGCATAGAGTAGGTTATTGTAAAAAGAGGCTAATTTCCTGTAGGAGCAATGTTGTAAAAGGCCATCATGTCACTGACCAAGGTCTTAAGTCCAAAGAAACTGTTTATCCAATCACTTATCTTTATGCCTTTGCTCATGCTGTAAACTGTGTTTGGTGTCTAATACATGACAAGGACTTGGACTAGGCATTAGGGAAAAAAAATTTCTAAAGATAAACTTCTTGCCTTCTGTTCACTGGGTTTTCTTACTGGAATGTCCTTGCACATTTTTCTTTTCGGTTCGGTCCTACTTACTCTTCAAGGCTGAGAGCCGGCTCTGCTGCCTCATTGTCTCCTTTTGGGTGGTGTTCAGCCACCATCTGTCGGTGTTTGCCTTCCCTTCCTCTCTGTTGGTGCATGAGGCATTGCCATAGCATCTACGACTTTCTATTTTGGCAGACTTGTGTTGCCTCCACACTCTGTGCTCGGTTCATTTGGAGCAGGGACTGTCTTGTACTTCTTGGTTTTTGCCAGGTTCTGGTAGAGAACTCAAGACTTGTAAATATTCGTTAAGTGTGGGGGCATCTTTAGTTGGCATTTTTCAGATATCTAACTGGATTAAGCAGGAAGTGAACTGCTAGTTGAAATAATCTGAAAGTTAGACGACGGGCGAACTGCAGGTATGGCTGGATCAAGCACTTGGGTTTCATTTAGTTTCGTCCTGCAGGTAGGGCATCTCTAAGAGGTCACTGGCTCCATGTCCTCTTTGCCTATCACTGTCTACCTCCCAGACTTAGGAACCAAGACTCCTACTGGTTCTGTTTTTATCATTGGACTATCCCTGAATGAGTCATTTATTGGGATGCCTGGGTGGCTCAGTCAGTGAATCGTCTGCCTTTGGCTCAGATCGTGATCCTGGAGTCCTGGGATCGAGTCCCATGTCAGGCTTCCTGCTCAGCAGGGAATCTGCTTCTCCCTTTCCCTCTGTGCATGCGTGTGCGCTCTCTCTCTTTCTGTCAAGTAAATAAATAAAATCTTTTAATAAATAAAACAATGTATCTGCTATAGTATGTATTGTATAGTATGTATTGTATGTATATAGTATGTATAGTAAGTATTTGTTGAATTAAACCCAAGGAAAAATGCAGGTATAATCTCTCTATGAAATAGAAAAAATGTATTTACTCCTTAGCTCTATAAAACTGTACAATACATAATCATCTGATGAGTATTCCCCTAAAGAAAGAACACTGTTGTGGTGTTTGATGCCTTGAGAAGTTAGTGGCGGTGCGCCTGGGTGGCTCAGTGGGTTAGAACCTCTGCCTTCAGCTCAGGTCATGATCCCAGGGTCCTGGGATCGAGCCCCGCATCGGGCTCTCTGCTCAGCAGGGAGCCTGCTTCCTCCTCTCTCTCTGCCTGCTTCTCTGCCTACTTGTGATCTCTGTATGTCAAATAAATAAATAAAATCTTTAAAAAAAAAAAAGTTGGTTGCAATGTCAGTTCTGTTCATTACAGTATGTATAGGAAGTATTAGTTGGCATAAATGTTGTTTAGCATTCTATTAGCAAAAGTGTTGTTTGGCCTTTGTTTTTGAATTACCTGCGACACTTGGTATGTTGCTCATCAAGTTCGTGTAAATGGATGGAAATGTTTCACTGTGATACATTTCCTATACGAAGGTGTGGTACACTTGAAGCTGTGGTAAGCATCTTATCTTAGACCTAGGGTCAAAAAACGGATGCTGGCAAACGTTTGTTTTTGACACAGTGACCGTAATGGCAATGCCGTTCTACCAAAAATATTTCACAGAATAGAACGTGTTCCCAAATATCTTTTCATCTCTAATATTAAACCGTTTTGAAAAAAATTGTGGTCACCATTTAGTAAGTGTCCACTACAATATCTCTTATTTTCTTTTAGAACTGTAAAGAAGTATATAATTGATGCAAACTCTTGAAAACAATCTCTTTTTTCCCTTAAGATTCTTTTATTAGAGTGCACGCACACACATGAGCGGTGGGGGGAGAGGCAGGGGGAGAGGAAGAAGCAGGCTTCGCGCTGAGCAGGGACCCTGAAGTGGGGCTCGATCCCAGGACCCTGGGAGCATGACCTGGGCTGTAGGCAGACACTTCACTGGCTGAACCACCTCGGCGCCCCTCAAGAGCTTTCGTTACAGTCTCCTCACTGAATTTCTAAGGTAAAAATGACATTCCCAGCTACACAGATGTGCTCCGTATGTGGAACACTACAGAATGAACAGTGACGATGGATCAGAAGTCTGTGTTTCGAAAGGACGCAGCCTGACGTGTAACAGACTGCCGTAATTTCAAGATCTGTGATGGCTTGAACTTCCAGGACGCAGGCTGCGGAGTAGGAACTAATGACATGTGACCCTACAGCGTGGTAGCGTTTGTTGAATTAGATGGCCTGGTGTGGTTTTGCCCGAGGGGAAACTGTTCCCGAGTTCTAATGAACCGTCCTAGATCCCTCTAGGCGCATATATTTAAAATAATGAAAACATAGAATTCGTTCTCTGGAGAGAGAAGCTGGCAAGTTCAAAGTCATTCCAACCACATCCCTTGCCTCAGGAAGCCTGCCTCCAGGTGTGGGCCCGCCTAATGTACCTTTGTGTTTGTGGATTTCTCGTGGACGGCTGCTAGCTCCCCTGAGGCTGTCGTTATAAGCACCAGGCTTTCTTTCCAGTATGTTATGCTCGCTCTCTCTCTTCGCCTTGGGGTGCGCGATCCCACTGTTAACATAGTTCTGCAGTGCCATATTGAGAAAGTTGGCTTTTCGTACATTGTATAGGCCTTGGACTAGCCATACCTTCACATTTCACTTAAAAAGCCATGTAGAGGCACCTGCGGGGCTCAGTCGGTTAAGCATCTGCCTTTGGCTTGGGTCATGATCCCAGGATCCTGGGATCGAGTCCCACATCAGGCTCCCTGCTCAGCGGAAAGTCTGCTTCTCTGTCTGCCCCTTCTTCCTCTCAAGGTCTTTCTCTCAAATAAATAAACAAAATCTTAAAAAAAAATAGTAATAGCTACTAATAAACAGTTTACAGTTACTGAGCGTGTAGTGTGTATCAGGGTCTTTGTTAGTCATACATGTGTCACCTCAGTCTTGACAATAGATGCTCAGGATGACGTTAAGAAAGTGTCCTCACCGACATGCTAAGACAGTGTTCCCAGATGATCTGGGCAATGGGGCGCAAAGGAAAGAAACCCAGGTTCATCAAAGCTCAGAACTGTACTCTTCATGTCGCCGGAACCTAATAAATAAAGGCTGGGTTTTTTGTTTTGTTTTGTTTATTTTAAATTTTATTTATTTGACAGAGATCACAAGTAGGCAGAGAGGAAGGCAGAGAGAGTGGGGGAAGCAGACTCCCCGCTGAACAGAGAGCCCGATGCGGGGCTCGATCCCAGGACCCTGGGATCGTGCCCTGAGCTGAAAGCAAAGGCTTTAACCCACTGAGCCACCCAGGCGCCCCAAGGCTGGGTTTTCTTTAAAGTGATCTCTGCCGCCAGTGTGGGACTCATTCTCACAAACCCAAAACCAAGAGTGGCACGCTGGCCCGACTCTGCCCAGCACCCCCGCGAAGGCCGGGCCTCGTATATAGTCTGTCGAAAGGCTGTTACTGCTCTCTTAGACTTTCCATTTCCCCATGGTTATCCATTGTCTGCCCTCAAAGAGTTGAGGACACTTCTGGTCCTTGATTTTGTTCAAGGAACTCAGTTAAAATGATAGTCGCAGTTACGCACAGCAGATTCTCAGAGATGTTTGCCCTTCGTTAATGAGTGACTTCCACAAAAGAGGCTGTGTATTCTCCAAGATGACGCACATCGTCCCACAGAAACGGATTCCACGTGGAGCCAACCCGTGTGGGAAAATAGGCTGCAGACTGCGTGTTGTGTTCTGTGACTCTTTCCCGGCTGCCCCCTCCTGGGAGGTCCCATAGAGTCGGACCCTTCACTCACGACAGAAGTATGTCAACGCCCAATGCCGGGAAGAAGCTCCAGGGAGGTCTCCATTGCATGTGGCCTCCGTCCTGTCGGAAATGGACCTTCCTGTATGGCGCCCTGCCCCACTTCACCTCCGCAGCAGTCAGAAAGGGTGCACAGCATTTCCTGCTGTCATCTACTTGCTGCTTCCGAAGGGCTTGTGGCTTGGGGTCATCAGGAGTGAAAGGTCCATGTAAGAGTAGATGCGTGAACACTGGAAAGCAGATAAGTTAGGTGAATGGCGGTGCCTGGGTCCTCGCCCTCCCTGGCTTTCCTCGCCTGTACTCTGCACGGCGCTTACTGATTTCAATCGTACACGAACTAGATTCTCTCCTCATAAGGAATTACGTTGGATGGTTAGAGATACTTGTTTAGACTCTTTTTAATGCTCCATTGTATTTAATGCTCATTGCGGTGCCAGTTAAGGCACAAGTTAATATTAAGTCCACATTATGAATTCATTTTTTTTTTTTTTTTAACTGAAGAAGGTTAAATTTAAAAAAGAAGCATAAGGTGGAGCTCCTGGATGGCTCGGTCCGTTATGCAGTCCAGTTCTTCATTTCAGCTCAGGTCATGATCTCAGGGTCGTGGGATCGAGAGCTGCGTCGGTCTGGGTGTTCGGTAGGGAGTCTGCTTCAGGTGTCTCTCTGTCCCTTTCTCTTGCCCCCCCAACCCCCCCAGCTTCTCTGCACACATGTGCGCACTCTCTCTCAAGTAAGTCTTTAAAGAAATAAAAAGCCAGGCACAAGGTGATTTCTGTATTAGCTCGTATAGTTATTCATTAGCTTTCGTAATTACAGCTAATGCGAAAATAACATCTAGGTCGTGAAAATAAGCCATAAAGCTATGTGTGTGGACACAGGAATGCACTCAAATGGGGATAATTATTTCACAAAACAAGTGTCTTGTTTTTATTTCTGTTAGAGTTTAGCTTTTTAAAGAAATAAAATCTTATTCTTGTTTCCAAGGAAGCACACATTCCTCGTAAAAGATCTGGAGAATACCA
This sequence comes from Mustela nigripes, assembly GCF_022355385.1. Lineage (NCBI taxonomy): Eukaryota > Metazoa > Chordata > Mammalia > Carnivora > Mustelidae > Mustela > Mustela nigripes. The sequence continues at coordinate 119,355,543 of NC_081575.1, read as the reverse complement.
GTATAGATTTAGAGAAATATTGACTAGGCCGGTAATATTTCCATATGTGGTTATGTATCACACACCTGTCTAGGTAAGTGTAGTATATAATTTACTTTCTATCTCAAATTTTAATACAAAGCATTATACCAAAGGCCATAAATATGTGATAACCAGATAACTGACAATAACTTGATTATCTACTGAATGGGCTGATACTATTAAATATATGTAAGATTCCTTTTCGCTTGTTGGCTTCCAGACATCTTATCTGTAACGTGGACCGGTGAGTATCGTTTTCACACATGGTAATGCCCGCTTGTGAGTGAGACCAGAACAAAGATTAGATTCGATATTTGTGTTTGGTTACCTACTAGGCTTTGTTTCCACCTCGGTGACCTCTCCCCACCGATTTTAATAACCAAGCTGTTTCAAATTTGGGTCTTTATGAATTTATAAATTCTGATACACCATGGGCCTTCGGCTAGAAGTTGAAATGCTGAAGACAGGGATGTGTACGGTGTTAATGGAGCAGGTTTTTAAAAGCCCATCTGTTAGAGCTCGTCCTTTGCAGGACGTGTTTTGGTGAACACGGCTGCCTAAGAGGTTACGCGTCGTCTCCGCAGTCTGGGACTGTCGGTCGTGAATGTATTGATTCAGCAACGCCGGGTGCTGTGTGTTGGCATTTTCACAGGCCCTGTGGATGGAATAATGGATGAGACACGTAGGCTGCCGTGTCGTGAGGGAGAGCGGTGACAGCCAGCCCTTGTGAGACAGGAGTTCAAGCCGTGAAGGGAAGGCTCCTGTCCCACGCAGTCCGTGGAGTCCGGCGGCTTGTAAGAGCCACTGGAGTTCTACACTGAACACCGGTGGTGGAATCCCAGTGTGTGGGTGGGGTGCTGACAGAGAAAACAGTGTCCCAAAGAGATGAACGCAGAAGCAGACATGGGCTCCAGTTGTCTTCCGCTTACCCCAGGCGTTAAAGAGATTCGCAAAACGACGGCACACTTCTCATCACATTTTTTGTTGGGGAAAATAAATTTTTCATAAAAATATATGAAATCTGTAGATGTGTATGTAAAAAGAAAGTGCATGATTCATGATGGCTATAGTTAAAGCCAAGAATGCCTGCTACTTCAGGAGACCGTTAGCGTCACATTGACCTTGGAAAAGCCCCAGGATTTGGAAGAGGGAATGGCGTGCAGTAGGTACCCTGCGAATGCTTCCTGATGATTGACTGACATAATGATGGTTGTGCAGCTGCGAAATCCTTGTTGAGGTCTAACCCCAGATAGGTCCAAGCCTCGGACGGCTCCCTAATTCATTATTTCACTTCCAAGAGTGCCCGAGTCATCCGAACGAGAGAGTCCAGGCGGCCAAGGCATGCGGAACCGGCCTCCGCCTCTTGGGGTGAATACTACTTGGATTCTAAACTTGGGATACGTTGGTTTACATCAGATTCGTTTGACTTAAAATCACCCAGTTGGCACATGCATGGATACGTTGACCTACGTACACACACTCACAGACTAAAAGTCTAATTGACACGGCTTGAGGTAAGTCAGCCTGTGTTTTTCCTGCTTTGTGCTGACTGGTTCCAAGCCAGGCTCCGCCCCTTGTGACTGTGTGACCTTGGGAAGGTTACTTGACCTCTCTGTTCCCCAGTTCCTGATCTTGACGTTATGGGTGATGATTACATCTCAGTTGCAGAACGCATATGATGCTCTGAGAAGTAATACATGTAAGGAGCGTAGATACTGTTTGTGACCCAGAACTGTGTAACTGTTGTACTGTCGTTATCCTAAACTCGAAAATATTAACGTTAAGAACATGTAACTCACCACATCCAGGTGTCTGTGCGATAGTTCTCAGTATATACCTAGTCTGTACAATAGTTGTCAGGATATACATGATAAAGTTTATACTTGAAATTTTGAATGTTTTGGGGGGCACCTGGTGGTCTCAGTTGGAAGAACATGCAGCTCTTGACCTTGGGGTCATGAGTTTGAGACCCACATTGGGTGCAGAGATGGCTTAAATAAATACACTTTAAAAATTTTTTTAAATGTTTTTGAATCCAAATTCGTCGATATAGCAAAGAGAAGAGAATACTGTGTTGTGGTAATAGTCTATTGTTAACCGTTTTTATCCGTGATAATATTAGAAACATTAAGATTACTAGATCAAACTAATACTTTAGTTTACCATCTGTCATAAAGGTTTTGGTTATTTTCAATGTTTTAAATCTGTAGAAAGGCATGAACTACGAAAACGAGGAATGAAATTAAGTGGAGAAAATGGAAATGGGTCATTAGAATACCTTTTCTGTCTTCAGATGAAAAATATATCCTCAAGGAACTCAGTTCCTTGGAACTGAATACATTTTAAAATCGAATTCATTTTTCTTGCAATTTATGGATCTGGAATTATTAAAATGTTCGTATCTTTGAGCTAATGTGGCATAACAAATTTAATTTGCAAAACAAAGATGACATGACTAGAACACGATCCATAATCACTTTTTTTCCCTTCAGCTTCTCACTGTAGGCACTCTGTTAGGGAGATAGACAAGTCAAGCGTATTTTATAACTTCATAGAACTTTCCCAATAAATAAGCTCTTAGAAGATCATCAAGGAGTAGAATTTTGGAACAAAGCAATTCCTCAGAATTTACCTTTTACGGGGTTTCTCAGTTGTGTGGGGCACGACCCTGCGGCGCTTGGCAGGGGTGTTTGTTTGGAATGTTTGGGGGTGCTCTGGGCTCGGTGTACCTGGGTACGCATCGCGAGATGGGGGAGTTGGGGGAGGACTGAGTGGAGAGGACAGGCTGACCAGAAGCTTGCCACAGAGCGGCAGTCCTGGGGCAGCCATGGCCGAGCTCATTCCGATGACCGAGCGCGAGCCTCGGCTGCAGCTTGCCCGAGAAGAGTGGGCCCTCCCTTCCCACGCGGCAGCACGTCTGGAGGGGCTGCGTTTGCAGACGGCCGGCCCAGCACCTTCCTTGCACGGGTGGTCTCTGAGCTGCTCCTGCAAGGCCGGCTGGATTGGAGCAGCACGGCTCCAAGGCTGCTGGTCACCGACGTGTCTAAACCCAGTTTAGCGCCTGCCCGTGGTCTGATCGTCCCGTGTCCCTCAACGATGACTGCGTTCCGTGTTGGTATGCTTCTGGGGTGTTTGATTTCATAGTGTCATCTTTGAAGGTCATTCATGTGTCACGCTGGTGTTTTGGCAGAGTCTGTGGGAAGAGGGTAGAGATGGTCAGGAATCTCGTCTCTCGGAAGGGCCGTTTACTCTGCCCGTAGCGGGGCTGGTGGTTGGTGCTGGCAGTGAGAGTAATTACAGTAGTGAAAGGAGCGGAGGGAGTGAGAGGAGGAATAGGGTAGCAGGACTAGTAACGTTCGTGTAGACTGGCCCCAGGACTAGGGACTGCTGTGTAAATGCTCGTGAGCTGCTTCCAGCGACACGGCAAGGAACGGATCAGTACGATTCGCATGTTGGAGGCAGCGTACAGAGCAGTGCAGTAACTTGTCGCAGCTCGTCAAGCGCGTAAGTGACGGAAGTGGAGTTCAGACCTGTCAGACTGATCCCTGCCACCGGCTCCTGCGGTCTACCCTTCGAATCGGGTCGCGGGCTCCGTTATCCCAAGTGTTGGTTGTGTAATCTGATCACAGTGGATCTTTATGCCTGGATTTCCCCATGCACAGAAAGTCTATAATCCTCATCACCATCTGACTTGGTCGCGGGGTCATGGGGGGGAGAAGGAGAAGATGATGTCAAAAGCATGTTTTGTAAACTGCAAACCCTTCATCAGTAAAGGCTGGTTCTTACCTTGCTGGTTTTAACCGTTCCGCATTCTAGAAATGAGAGTAGCACGTGGTTCTAAAGCGTTGACAGCAGCGAGCGCCGTAGATTCATTCTCAGGAATGATCCCAGATCTTAGGAGCTGGAGGTCCTCTGGTTCATAGGCCCTCAGCCCTGCTGCATATTTCTGTCCTTGGGGGGAGGTTTTAAAATGACTGTTGCCCAAGATTCTGTTCACTTTCGGAAACTGGATTTAATTCACCTGCTGTAGGGCTTAGGCATCTAAGTATACATGCTTGCATCCGTATTTGTACTGGACATGGCTGGCTTGAGCAACAAGCTTCCTTCTGATGTGTGGGGCAACCGTATGTTTACAAGGGACAGTCCCCTTGGTGCCTGTTGCCCACTGTCCCACCTGGTAGCCACCCCTTTCACTCTCCAGTGTCTTTGAGATGGTAAATTATATATATTATATAAATCATGTCCCCTACTGGTGAGGAACCGAGGCGTGAGGAGGCTGTTTTCCTCCTCAAAGGAATTGAATATGGGATTGCTTTAGAGTTACGTTTCTTCAGATTCTCAAGCTGAGAGCATTTCTTGATTTTTCTCTATGATAAGAACTGTTTAAAGTAGAAATAGGCTCTGTTTCCATGTAAGCCAACAAAATTTTGCAGTACTGAGGTCTCCTGTCCCACCAGATTCATTTATGTAGAAAACAACTGATCATCCTTTATGATTTCTGAAAGTACTTTCTTGTGAATACTGCCCTTTGTTATTTCAAAAATTGAAGTGAGAAAACAAAGTTTTATTTTATTTATTTATTGTGAGAAAACAAAGTTTTATTTTATTTATTTATTGTGAGAAAACAGTTTATTAACTGTCCCAGTACCAGTTTTCTGAACATCTCACACGGCCCTGCTGGATATGACATGCCTAATGACCATGTTTATGAAACCTGGAACCAAAGAAAATTTGACTCTGACCAAAAGATCTGACCTGTCGTTTCTCCGCGGGCTATGATGCGGTCTTCTTAGCTGTGTCTTTGTCAGCCAATGTCAGACTTGGTTTGGACATCAAGGTCAGAATAGCTATAATACTTTCCAGCCGATAGCCTGGCTTTTCAAGGGCACACGGATGTCTGCATTCAGTACACATACCAGTCCGGGCCTGTGGGCATCTTGTGATAGCAACAGTAATAGTACCGTCTCATCCTCGGACACATTGTTGCAGGGAGGCCCAGTCGGAGGCCCAAGTCTCGGGAAATAACACATCTCGGTTGAAGTCCATCAGAGTGAAACCAAATAGTAGAAGTTCCTGTCACCCGGCATTAATGACTCGATCTGCCTGTGGAATCCGGGGCCTGTAGGACGTGAAGATTCCGTGCAGTGCAGCCTGCGAGACGGCAGTGTTCACAGCTTCGTCGGCGAATGATCATGGAGGAGAGTCAGAGGTGGGTTTAATTTTTTTAATTCCAGTGTAGGGAACGTAGGTGTCATGTTAGATTCAGGTGTAGAATACAGTGATTCAGCTGTTCTCTGCATGACTCCGTGCTCGTCAGGATCAGTGTCCTCTTCACCCCATCACTGGTTCCCCACCCCCCATCTCCCCTCCTCTCCACACTCGAGTCTGTCCCTTGGTGAGCCTCTTTTCCCCCGTGTTCCCTTCTTTCTTAAATTCCACCTGTGAGTGAAGTCATATGGCATTTGTCTCTAACTGACTTAGTTGGCTTAGAATAATCTCTCCAGCTCCATTCACACTGTTGCAAATGGCGAGATTTTGTTCTCATAACTACCTAGTTTAAGAAAGAAAGGTCAGCAAGTTTCCGCAGACATTTTCTCAGGAAAGAGGATGATGAAAAGAGTTGTTTAATCCAAGTGTCTTTCTGATTCTTCCAAGACATGCTGGGTGTCCGTCCTCTGCATGCTTAGGGCACGGTGCACACATCCTTTCTCAGGATTCGAGCCGCAGTGTACTCTAATTACTATTTTGCAAGCCCTTCTCTGGTCTAGAGCAGAAACCATGTCCTACTTAGCTTTGCATTCCCAGCACTTAGCAAAGACATCAACCCAGACTGGATATTTAAAAAACTTTGAGTGAATTAATAACTTACCATGAAATGCAGAGGAGCTTGAGTATCCAATCAAGAAGTGCATCCTGGGGCGCCTGGGTGGCTCAGTGGGTTAAGCCACTGCCTTGGGCTTAGGTCGTGATCCTGGAGTCCTGGGATCGAGTCCTGCATTGGGCTCCCAGCTCCACGGGGAGTCTGCTTCTCCCACTGACCTTCCCTCTCATGCTCTCTCTCTCTCTCTCTCTCTCTCTCAAATAACCAAAATCTTTTTAAAAAAAAAAAAAAAAAGTGCGTTCTTGGAGAGAACATGTAGTCAGGGAGCTATGATATTTGGGCTGACATGAAAGTATACAGTGATGCATCCTGGAGACCAGGCAGTTCCTACGAAGAGAGCACTTAAGCTCATTCAGGATTCCGAGAGAACTGAGCACCTTACTCTTGGAGCTTGAGGGAATGAGGGAGGTTGGAAGAGCTTATCAAAAGCCAGTTTTGCTCAAATTGATCAATATGTTTTAATGACCCTCCCGTGAACGCAGAAACAGTTGCGCTCATCAAAGTGCATTTCGACTTAATCCGATCCGTGGGTAGTCTCTGTCAGTGTGGGACCGGCCAGAGCTTCATGGATAGGCTTTCTGGAGCGATGGGTGAGCTCAACCAAGGATGACCCAATGCAGAGAGTTTAAGTAGTCGTAGATCTGCATGAAAGTGACAGCTGTATACACAGTGACAGTGAGTGGCTAATGCTACTGTCACCTGCTAAGAAGAGCTCCACTGTCATAGCCCTTTCCAAAGAGGCAGTTCCATGGTCAGCTGCAGAGCCTAAGAACTCTGCCCCTTCCCGAGCCCGTGAGACGTTCCTCCAGCCCTCGACCCACGGAGGTATCCGTTCCTGAAGCACCGCATGACCTACGTGATGAAGAGGAAGGGGAGTGAGAGATGGACTTGGCCCCTGAGCAGGAAGGTGCTGTCTGTAATACCAGGGCCTTCCCAGTCTCCCCGTGTGTGTTCAGAGGAGTGTAAACCCCCTGGCCGAGTTCAGTTGTGTCCATCCATAAAGCGCCAGGCGGCCCCCAGACGGCGGCCTTGCTTACTAATCACAAGCCAGAGCCGTGTCTCTGTTGGCGTAAAGCGCAGGCTGGTAAAGGTACGCAGTCATCCTGGGACTGGGGACGTTCTAGAATCCCCCAGCCTCTGCGCGTCACCGTCTGTGATGCTTACAGGCCGCTTTGTGGATGTTTCTCCGAGGATGAATCTATCCCTTTCGTCTTGATATCGTCTGTACGTCACTGGGGTCTTTTGCTCTGCGTTTTTACCTGTGGGCAAGTTGAATGGGGGTCTTCCTTTTGGATCTCAAACCAGCATGTGATGCGGGAAGCACCTGGCCACGTGGGAACCCCACCTGCGCCAAGCGCTCTGGGCCCGGGGCCGTCAGCAGTGTGTGTAACCACTCGGGGTTGGGGGCTGCGCTGCTCTCCGGAAGCAGATTGTCGAGAAAAGTTTCTCCGACGTTAGACACGTGACTGAGCCACCTGGTGTTTCTTCCAAGATCTTTCCTTTGCCTTTCGGCTTACAGAAGGGGAGCTGATATCTACGGCTGTCCGCCATCCTTTGAAGGAAATCTTGCAGAAAATCCACCTCTCAGTTTGCCAGTGGCAGGTAACTGTTTCATGTGACAGGAATAATTTCTCTGCTTTTTGAAAAATGGCCATGATTTTAAAATGGAATGTACACCATGGGGCGCCTGGGTGGCTCACCTCTGCCTTTGGCTCAGGTCATGATCCTGGGGTTCTGGAATCGAGCCCCGCATCGGGCTCTCTGCTCGGCAGGGAGTCTGCTTCCCTCTCTCTCTGCCTACTTGTGATCTCTCTCTCTCTTTGTTAGATAAATAGAAATCTTTAAAATAAAATTAAATATAATATACACCAGTACTATTTTTTTCTAATTTTTTTTAAGTAAGCTCTATGCCAGACGTGAGGCTTGACTTCATGACTCCAAGATTAAGAGTGCTGTGCCCCACCAACTGAGCCAGCAGGGGCCCCTTAGAGCAGTGTGATTTTTTTTTTTTTTTAATTTATTTGACAGAGAGGCAGGCGCGGGGGGGGGTGAAGCAGGCTCCCCGCTGAGCAGAGAGCCTGATGTGGGGCTCGATCTCAGAACTCTGGGATCATGTCCTGAGCTGAAGGCAGAGGCTTTAACCCATTGAACCACCCAGGTGCCCCAGTAGTGTGATTTTTTAACAAGAATATATCACCCATGAGCTGCATTAGTGAAATAGTTAAGTCTAATTGTCTAATGTATTTTCTCTGTATACTGTTCCACTGTTTCTTTTTTTTTGTTCCTTTTCTATATTTCATAGTATTTAATCTACAGAAAATGATGTGTTTTAGAAGTGGACGGCTCTGCCATTGTCTACTTCTAGTTTAGAAAACAAACATTTAATTTTTTTTTTCACTTCTGTTATTAGCATATAATGTATTATTAGTCCCCGGGGCACAGGTCCGTAAATTGTCAGGCTTACACAATTCACAGCACATACCCTCCCCAGTGTCCCATCACCCAGCCACCCTCTCCCTACCCACCTCCCCTGGCAACCCTCAGTTTCTTTTTGTATTTTAAGAGAGAGAAAGACCTCGCCTAGGCATGAATGGGGGCAGGGCGGGGAGGGGAGGGGTGTGGAGGGTGTAGCAGATACCGGCGGAGCCAGACAGAGGGCTCCGTCCCACCGTGACCCAGAGATCCTGACTCCAGCCGGACTCAAGAGTCCGACACCCAACTGCCTGAGCCACTCAGGTACCCCCAATGAAACATTTGTGAGGTGGTTTTGAAAAAAGTCCCATTTTCGTGGTGGAGTTAGACTTCCCAGGAGGAAAGCTTTTCTCAGCAGGATCTGCAGTGTAATCGCCACGACACGACGTGGTCTGCGTTTCACAGCGATGAGGAAACCAGTAGATGAAGCTGATGTTGAGAACTGTCGCCTTTAGAGCTGCTCTCGTGGTACTACCGGCGCGCCCAGCTTCCTGCGATGGAGGACTTACTGGAATCCCTTTCTTGAATGGTTCAGTAGGGTCTCTCGTGAAGGAAGACCTGAGGATTGGTTTCTTCAGCCTTTTGATAAGGTTCTAGGGGAGATGGGGTTTCTCGCTCCTAGATAACTGTTTTCTCAAATAATCGTGAATGTTCTCTTGGATTTCATAGACGCGGGCGCTCTGCTCAGGCCAGAATTCCGGAGACAGCTGGATCACATTCGGGTGAGCGGGCGCTGACTCGGCCGGGCTCTTGGTCTGTCCTGGTCCGGACCGTCAAGACAGTGTCCCGTCGCAGCCTCTTCAGGGCGTGCTCCCCGCGCTCCCCGCAGGTGGACGTCTCCTCCGCCGAGCCGCTGTCTGACTTTCTTGATGCCTTTCTCCGGGCAGAAGGGCCCCTGCTCTGAAGCCCCGTCCGACTCGGAGCTACAGGGAGGCCCGAATTCTGGGACCGCAGGCGCAGCGGCTGATGTTGCACGTCTGCCCAGACTCTCCCGAGACGCCGCGAGGACTCTCCGTCCGTTGAAACTGGCCGAGAACAGACGGCAGCGAGCCCACGGAAGGACGCGCTGCACCTCCGTCCTCCAGGAAACGCGGATTAGAACCACGACGAGGTGGCCCCACGCAACGGTGAGAAGCGGGGACGTCCGAAACCGCGACAACAGCAAACCCAGGGGTGGAGAAGGAGCAGCTGGGACCCTCGCACGCACGCACGGAGGCTGGGGGAGCGAGAGGGTGTGGGCCGCGCTGGGAGACGGCGCGCGGGCTTCTCACGGAGCTGAGCACCGTCTGCCCACGCGACCCAGCTGTGTGCTCCTTGGTGTGTGTTTCCCCAGAGGAGCTGGGAACGTGCGTCCGCGTGGAAACCTGCGCGCAGACGTGCGTGGGAGCTTCACTGATAGCCGCCGAAGCCCGGAGGCCGCCCAGACGCCCTTCAGGAGGTGCTGAGTAAACGAGCCGTGGCCCGTCCACACACGGATCTTACTCAGAAAGGAGTGAGCTCTCGGGCCGTGGGAAGACAGGGAACTTGCAGTCCGTGATTACTAAGGGAGAAAAGTGGACGTCAAGATGCTCCCTACTGTAGGGTTCCAGTTCTGTGACCTGTTTGGGAAAGGCAAAACCCCAGAGACAGTGAACAGATCTGTGGCTGCCTGGCGCTGGGGCTCACGGAGGGACAGAGGCTGTATGTTCAGGGCATATGATACTGTATGATACCGTATGATACTGTAGTGGTGGGTACATGGCAGTAGATGTTTGTGTAAAACCCACAGACCTGCAGCACCAATAGTGAATGATAAGAAAACGGTGGACTTTGGACGAGTATGGTGTGTCACTATAGGGTCATCAGTTAGTGCCATGCTCACGTTGCTAGTAGGAGAGGCCGTGCCTTTGTGGGGGAACAGCTGTCCGGGATGTCCCTGGATTTTCCTCTCAGTTCCATGGTGAGCCTGAGGCTAAAACTGCTCCAAGAAATAAAGACTTAACAAGAACAGCAACTCGTCCAGCACCTGTGGGGCTCCGTCGTCGGTGCTTCCGACTCTTGATTTCAGCTCAGGTCGTGGTCTCAGGGCCGTGAGATGGAGCCCCGCATCGTCGGCTCTGTGCTGAGTCGGGATCTACGTCTTTCCTTTTCTGTCTCCTGCTTCTCCACTTGCTTGTGCGCTCTGTCTCTGAAATACATCTTGTTTAAAACATTAAAAACGAGTGATCCAATTTTGGTGTAATCCGATCAGTTAAGAGATTGGAACCTCAGTTTATTCAGTTCGAATGCAGTTTAGCTTGCTGGTTGGTGTAGAATTTAAAAAACCTGTGTTCTCTCTCTGGGTCCAGGACCTGGTGTCTTTGCAGAACTTCTGCTTAGGCCCTTGCTTGGGTTATTTTATGCATCCGTGTCTGTATACTAAACCCTGCAGTGTGCTTCCTGCATGCTGGTGGCATCTGTTGCCTTCTCCTTGTGTCGCTTTAATATGAGCCGCTGCTTGTGCATGCTGGCAAGGGTCTGTTACCGGCTCGGGTGGCGGGCCCGGCCGGGCATCTGTCGCGTGAACTTGCACTCCGGAAAGCCTTGCAAACCACATTTCTGTCTGAACGTTTGGCATTTTCATAATTTTAGGAAGAGTTTATCAAGTGGCGCTTGAGAGGCACTTGCCGTGTAACCTTCCTGTAATGTCCCAGACAAGCTCTGTTAGGTCGCCCCAGCCTTGGAGTCGAGGTCGCTTTCTGCGGGGAGTCTCTCTGTTTCACCGTGAGCTCCGTCAGCACCCGGCAGGATTCTCTGGACGCCGGTCTCTGTACGTTTCTGTCTCCCCGATCTGCAGTGCTGAGACTTGACCGTGAGGCCGGAGTTATGTGCTCCAGTTACCCCAGTTCCGTTCCCTGCGCGTGCACAGCTCCGCAGCCCTGGCTGGCTGTGACTGACATCGCCAGGCCGTGGTGCGGGGGAGCGGCCCTCTCTTGCTCTTCTCCGCCCCCTCAGCTCTACCAGCCAAACGGCACATCCCCCTGCAGGAGCCTGTGGGCGTCTTGTGCGCAGCGTGTCCTCCGAGCTGCGGCCGTCCGGACTCGGCTTCTGGAGCCTGACTACGTCCGTCCGTGTCTCCTTCCCCTCCTCGCAAGCTCCTTCCGGCTCCCTTTTCCTCCCCCCCACCCCCATTCTCTTTCTCTCTCCTCCTACCTCTCAAATTGCTCTTTCTCCATCTCTCCTCTTCCTCTCTCTCTCTCTTTCAGTGCTGACCCGGGGCACGTGGCTGGCTTACACCGGATAGCCTTGCTCTTCTCCATGTCAGCCTCAGGCGTTCAGGCCCCGCAGGGGATGTAGACGTGACCTGAATAAATAAACATTTAAAAAAATTTTAAACACTGAAAATACATGTTGACTTCCCATCTTCAAATGACAAGGTAAAAATAAAGACAAATTTAAAATTCAGTAAAAGAAACGCAAGATCATAATGATCATGAGAATGGGGTAGCTCTTGGTGGGCCCTTACAGGAACAGCTTCGTTTCTGGACTTCCCATGACCGTGCTTTTCCTCCGGGCACCCACCCGTGCCAAGGGTCCCTGAACTGAGAGTCTCCCTTTTCAAGAATCGCTTGTGTTCTTGTGCTTCTCTGCCCTTGCACACGCTCTGCTCACTGAGCGTGCCTTCCTCCCTCCGTGGTCGCCTTCGTCCGGAATCTGCAGACGGCTGTTTTGCATCTACCAAAGTCTCCGTTCTTTGGGCGAGCACCTTCACGTGTGCCCTCCCCCGTTAAGGAAGAAATGATGCTTTCTTCTCACTTTCTTTCTTTTTTTTTTTTTTTTTTAAAGTAGGCTCCATGCCCAGCGTGGGGCTGGAACTCATGACTCTGAGGCTGAGAGGCGTGTGCTCTGTAACGGAGCCAGCCAGGCGCCCCTCCTTCTTGCCCTCTAGATCTTCCGTGACAGCCTCAGTCCACTGGGTCATCTCTGTTTAGGTGCACGAACGTATTTATATCAGTGTTTATTTATGGACAGATTTTGGACTTCTCTCCTGTTCCTCTTTGTACCCTAATACCGCGCACTGCGTCTCGTACCTCCCTACCGGGAAATGCTTTGCCAACGGGCCTTCCCGCTGCACACTGACTTCTGGGATGCTTACTCTTTCAGCCTGGAGCTACCTTCGGATGGAGAAGACGTGACTTTCTTTCATGAACCATAAGCACATACATCCATGGCGATAATTTTTTATCTCAAAAGCTGCATTACTTATTGTAAAAAAAACTCCCCATTTTTACGAGCTTGCAGAAATGGCGAAAGTGAGTTCGTGACTTTCACCCAAAGTATAACGGGAGAGCTGGTGATTTCCTTTCAGTGTGCGTCCATGGAGTTTTGTTCCAGCGGGGTTATATGGTTTTTGGAAAAAGCAGGTATTTCGGAATGCTGCGAAGGGGTCTGTCTGGTCTCCGGAGTTCCTGAGAGCCCCGGCTGCGGACGCTCGCCGTCCTGGGCCTGACCGTGCCGTCTCCGTTTTGCCTTCTACCGTGTGGTGACCAGCGAGTATCCCTTATTTGTAAAGTACGGTGTTTTATGTCATGATATTACAAGAGAGAATCTGAAGATTTTATAAAGGGGAGGTGGTATAGAAGCCCAAGAATCTTCCAGCATACAAACGTAAGCTGTTCATTCCTACTCTCTTGTTTTCTGTGTCTTTCCTCTTCTTCCGCTCTGTCTCCTGCCCCTCCCTTTCTTTTCCGAGGGCTGCCTTCTGGCGAGCTGTGCTCACCTGCATAGCAGGTGCCGGCCCGACGGCTCATGAAGATGTTCCTTACAGTAGGGAACGCTAGGGATGTTTGTTTGAATTCTTTTCTCTCTAGAAAGGAGAAACCAAAGAGAACCCTTGTGGGATGCTCTGCCGCTCAGCAAGCGTCGCTGCTGCCTTCGCAGTACGGCTCACCTCACCCTGTTGACGGCCCTTGGGCAGACGTGATGCGTTTCACCCACAGGGAAACCTGTACTCGGGGGACCACCCTGCACCTGTTGCAGTGAAGCCTGTGCGAGACTCATGTGTGCCCTGGATACACCGATAAGGCGGGACTCGGAGAGCAGATCTGGGCTGCTGGTCAAAATGGGAACCCCAGAACAGTTTTCTTGGATGGACGTCTGCCCCCGAGACCTGTACATGGCGTGGGTACCTGTATGTGACCCAGCGGCACCGCAGGCCCTGATCTGGATTACTGGGTCCGCGTCACGTGTCCTGCTGCCTCGTCCCGTTGTGCTTGGAAAACTTAGTACTTAATGCGGATCATTAAACATTCTTCACGGGGGCAGTGTCGCGTGTCGACAGCGGCGCACGAATGCACGTGGTCGCCTTTCTAATATGTTTGTCACTGACGTGTTCCCATGAAACATTCTTCCATCTAAATAAAGTACGTCTACTTAATTTCCTTCAGGATCATGACTTCTGTACAAGAAGAAGCTGTTTTCTGGGGAGTCTTGTTTCTTTTTGACCTCGCTGTGGCTTTGTCACTAATGCTCCGTTCTGTTCTGTGAGGACGTTGCTCGGCCACATGGCTCACTTTCTTTTCCCTGCACTTTGCTTCCCCTCTTTGCGTAATTTCTGGGCGGCAGGTATGCTGCGTGCATTTCCACGTGCGTCCCGTTCTCACGGGGACACGTCAGCAGCCACGGTGCACTTGCCCTGAGCACAGTCCTTAGGGGCTCGTTCTCAGCGCGCGGGCATCCGTATGGGGATTCTGTGCAGTGTCCCACACGGCAAACAGTACTTGACCCCTCAGCACTGCTGTCCAGGATTTTCCCCAACTGTTTCCTTAGACCTCGGAAAAACAATCATCTAGTTTTCATTTTTGTTCTTAAGATTTTCTTGTTCATTTCATAGCGCACGTGTCCTCAAGAGTTCGTTTCCTGTCTTTAGGTCTTTCTTAACATTTGTTTCAAAAATAAAATTGATGACCTTTTGTAGATGTTTGGAGAATAAAGCCCTTCGTTTAGCGGAGATAGTGCAAAACAGGAGCGTGGGACATACTGATAGGTGCCTGCAAAGGGTCCGGGTTGTAAACTTTATTGGTTCACCGATGACCTTTTCTTTCCCTCTAGTTTCCAGTGGCTGTCTAATCCTTTTCTTACAGTGCTAGGTAAGTCCGTCCCTTTGAAAAATTATTGCTCCTTAACAAGGAGGTGGGACATACCCACATGGGTTTATGTGTGTACATATATACACATCACACACACATACGGCACACACACTTTATGTGTATATATACACACACATAATACATATACGCTGTACGGGATAGTATATCAGTCATATGTAAAGTATATATTTGTTGGTAGTATATGCATCATGTACAAACTACATAGAAGTAGTATGCATTATATTTACACAGGCATGCGTGTATACACACATATAACGTATTTTTACATCTGTGTGTGTATATATGCCATATAGATAGTATATATTTATTATTAGCATGTTTTACATATATACTATGTGTGTGTTCTAAATATACATATAT
>NC_081575.1:119326368-119340281 GCF_022355385.1 Mustela nigripes | reverse complement strand
AACAGACATGTACTACACATGCATATCGGTAAGTATATACACACTACATGTATGAACTATATATACATGCCTGTGTAGACATAGAACATGGATCTGTTCTACCTATGTGTGAGTGTATCTGTGATAGTGTGTGTGCATGTATGTCATGTATAGTATGTATCCGTACGGTGTGTGTCATATTAATGCTACGTGCATGTACTCTACATATATATACACGTATATATACACATGCATGCATAGGAAATTTGAGTGTAATAGTAATGCATCCTTACCCTGCAGCTTAACTAATGAAGTTGACAGTAAGTGTGCTAGAGCTGAGGAGGACCTGAAGGGCGGAAGGCCAGAGAAGTCCTGTCCTCACACAGATTTCTAGTTAGTTGTAGGCGAGGGCAGAGGAAATACTGGGAGGTGGGGCCGTGGGTAATAAGGGGTTCTTGGCACCGTCGGTGATAGAAGATGGCCATGGAGGATGAGGGAAATCCGTAAAGGTTCAGGCAAGAGAAAGTAGAAATTGAGTCCATCTGAGAGATGGAGAGAAGTGCTCATGGAGTCTCCGGGGGTGATTGTCAAAACCAGCCAACCTGGCCTTTGGGCTCGTGCCCTTTGTACGATAAGGAACTGAGCTGGAAAGCAGAAGTGAAAGCAGAAATCAATGGGAAAGCTCAGTGGTCAATGGGCCAGGAGCTCAGCCATGTCTAAACTATCTTGTCGTCCAAAAAATGTGTATTCACTGAAAAAAACCCATTTCAAGATGCAGATTATAAGGAATAAAATAAGTAGCATACACATAAGTGGCAAGATTCACACCGAAGTTTTGTTTTGCTGTTAATTGAGGTGAGCTGGCGTTTCTGGTGGACAGCGCTGCACGGGCGCTCTGTTACAGCCGCAGGGTTGCTCCTGGGTCCGCAGGATGTGAGGTGAAACGAGACCCGTGGTTCTACCGGCACAGCAGGCGGAAGGGCTGGGACTGTGCCTGTGGGCCCTGGGACTCCAGCGAGCAGGTGTGAGGAGGGCGGGGACAAGAGAGCGGGACTGCGAACATGTCACTGACTGTACACGGACCCATGGCTCAGCAGCAGGCGCGTGCTTTCAGGCTGGGTGTTGCGTCGAGCACCCGCAGTAGAAAGGTTTGAGGGCTCTCGGGGCGCAGAGTGGACGTGACGTGGCGTTCGACGAGAGCTGGTGGGTGAAGAGGGCCAGGTTCTGGGAGCGGTGACTCGGCGTGCCAGTGACCAAAACTCCTAGAACCTGACGTGATTTTCGTGGATTTGGCGAGAGGCGGTTACGGATCTCGGGGTTTGGAGTCCAGGTCAAAGGGGGAGACATGGGAACCTACCGGGCCAGGCTGGGGAACCGAGCTCATTTGGATGCAGTGGCTCCACGGAGAGCAGCCTGGAGCCGAACTTCTGTTCCTATGGGGACCCCTGGGCGTTTCTGCATCTTCTCTGTGGTCGAAGAAGGGCAGGGCACCTGTCAAGGTAATGACCTGATGCATGCGTGAAATCTCTGTTTTTGTGAATCTTGGGTCATCTTTCTTGGGTTTGAGGTTCTTACTGCAGGGTTCAGAAGTCTGTCATGGGGACTGCAGTTCTCCAGTGGAGGTTGCTGTTCTGCTCCAGTCCAGGAAAGTCAGGCTCCCGGAAAGCTTGCAGTGATTGATTGATCGATTTTATTTGAGAGAGAGGGAGAGAAAGCTAGAAAGACCACAGGCAGGGGGTGGGGGGAAGCCGTGGAAGAGGGAGAAGCCGACTCCCCTCTGAGCAGGGACCTGACCCCAGACTTGTTACCTAAGCTGAAGGGAGACAGTTGAGCAGCGGTGCCACCCGGGTGCCCCCGCTGGAAGCTTTTATGGGAGCGAGCCAGAGGATGACCAGAGGAGCAGACCCGTGTGTGTAGATTAATGCAGGTGCGTTCCGCCTGACGCTCCAGAACGCACACTGGCAAGTAACAGGCGGCTGGCAGGAGGGGTAGTACCAGGGAAGTCCCTGGGTCCTGTTCGGCACGGGTGTGCAGGGGCATCTGACCAGGGGCTGCAGGTTCCCTTCCATTAGGACACGTAGAGTCTCCCGGCACCAAGCACAGCACTAGAATGAAACTGAAAAGAAGCGCCTCCAATTGAATCCTTTGTGTGTAGACCCAGGCCGTAGAATTGACACAGGGCTCCAAGGTAACCTCTTCATGCAGCACACAACGGTCTCCTGACAGCCCCCCAACTTTCTCCCTCTTGCACCGTGTGTCTTTTTATTTTAGCCGAACATGAAACCAGCCCAGGTTTCTGAAGACCCAGTAGATCACAAGGATGGGAAAACAGGAGACCGATGACAGAAATAATCAGGTACAAAATCGGTACATCAAAACTTTGTACTTCCCGCCTTAGAATATAGTGAACCAGCCATCCTGTGTCATAGTGAATTCAGATAAACCTTTTATGAGCCTGAAAATTACGAGACCGTTTTTACAACGACAGAGATAATTGGGTCTCGTGTATTTTCCACAAGAGAAATTCTATCATTGAAAGTGCTGAATGGGGTGTCCTGGGGCAGGGCTCAGTCGTTAAGCCTCTGCCTTTGGCTCAGGTCATGATCCTGGGGTCCCAGGATTGAGTCCCGCATCGGGCTCCCTGCTCGGCCAGTAGTCTGCTGCTGCTTCTCCCCCTGGGTTATGCTTCCTCTCTCTCTCGGTCAAATAAATAAATAAATAAAATTTTTTTTTAAGCAAATGCTGTATGAAAGGGTCCACGATTGTTCTTAGAAGACTTTGGGTTCTGAGTGGACCAGTTAACTCCGTTGTCTGCACGGTCCCCCCGCCAGGACCTTCCGCCCAGTCGACCGTCTGTGAAGCATTCGTGCCAAGAGCAGGTTCTCCATTGGTGTCTCCAAGAGCCTCGCAGACAGCTCATGTGTGGGGAGGAATGTCGTGAGCCTCCGAGTTCAGCGCAAATTTAGAGATGTCGTTAAAGTATATAGTCCTTGCTTTAAGTAGCAATATATATTCGTTTTTTCTTTTAGAACTTTATTCATAAGGAATTAAGTACTCCTGGAATAGTAATTCTAACTCCTCGAGTAGTAAAACGAACGACAATTTCTTTTTCCTGCTATATATTGCCATTTGATAGCAAGACAATAATGTTTAAGGCTTTCATAGGTTTAATGGATAACGGAGATTAGAACTCTTTTTTTTTTTTTTTAATGATCGAATTTGTCCTTGAATAAAAAGGCATTGTAGTCAAATTAGTATTCAGTTGGCTTGTTCTATCCCAACTTTGTGAGCGATTTCCTCAAAAATCCTTGCCTATTTGCCACCTCTTTTAAAATTCAGAAAATGATATTTAGGGAAGCGTTCCATTTTGGAAAGATAAAAGCTACGCAGCATCGCAGGGGTACTTAACGCTGTGCAGATATGTAGAAAATATGTAATAGGGGTTTTGGTGGGGCTCAGAATGACAACCTGGTTTCTGGTGACGCTTGCTAAAATAGACCATTGCGCTCTTCACCCACCGTGATTTCTCTCGTACGGGCTGATTGATTTGGACACCTGCCTGGGGATAGCACGGACAGGACAGAGAGTCTCAGACTGCGCGGACAGTTGCAACAAGGAGATGCATTTCTGGTGGACCGCCCCGCAGGAGGGGGCGCGGTGGGGTTGTCTGCAAGGCAAGGACTGAGACCTTTTAGACCCAGTCCTGGGGGGGATGATGGAGCCCCCGATGTCATTCTCCTAGTGGAGGGAGGAAGCGTTCAACAACCTGGCAGGAATGTCGGATATGCAGACGTGTTGCAGCTGAGCCCACCACCCTGGTGGACACGGGATGGCTTTTGGAGTTAACATTCGGTACAAGATAAAACAGCTGTTTGTAGGGCGAGCCGGGGAGCCCCTCTTCTGGAGATGAGCAAGTCAGTCTGCAGGTGATGGGCGGAACGCAGTAGGTTTTCTTCTGCCCCACAGCACAGGGGGTGTCTCTGAGGATGCATTGCCTGCCATGCCAGGTAATAATTTCCCTCCGCATAAAAGCCCTTTGCAGTTAAGGCTTTTTTTTTTTTTTTTTTAAAGATTTTATTTATTTATTTGACAGAGAGAGATCACAAGTAGGCAGAGAGGCAGGCAGAGAGAGAGGAGGAAGCAGACTCCCTGCTGAGCAGAGAGCCCGATGCGGGACTCGATCCCAGGACCCTGAGATCATGACCTGAGCCGAAGGCAGCAGCTTAACCCACTGAGCCACCCAGGCACCCCCAGTTAAGGCTTTTGACTTCTCCATGAAATTGTCCTGAATGATGTGTCTTTTTTATTTTTTTTCTTTGTGGGTTCTTGGAAGACCCAAGAGAGTATGAACGTGTGTTGCTCCTCGTCTGACCACCGCCGTCTGTATTTTACGAGAGGCTCTGGGGAGAAGACAGGAGTCCTGCCGTGACTGCTTGTGTCCTTGGCAGCCCGGCTCCGCCATTCTGCGGCACGTCCCCGTTCTTGCATAAAAAGTGTCAGTCACTTGATGATGGTTTGTACTGACAAATACGTCCGCGGACGTTAGCTGCCGTGCGAAGCGCCAGGTTGCTGGGCAACCGTAAACCGACGTGGCATCTTTGACCAAAACACTTAAAGGAAGAATGAATTAGCAGGACCGTCTGGATGAGAATGTTGTTCCTGAACCAGTCGGGATTCTCAAAGGGTTTTCAGGAAAGCATGGATAAAAAGAGCGCGTGGCGTGGCCCCGAGGGAAGGCTGGGTCTACTGTAGCCTCACGCTGCAAACGCAGACTTTGTCTCCGGCGCTGTCCGAAGCCTTGCGGGACATCCCGCGCCACCTCTGAACTGGCTCTTCCTGGGAGGGACTCCTTCGAGTTTCTGTCCGACTCCGCGATTCCCCGCTTGAGTCAGGTTTTGGCACAACTTTTCTGAAGCCTCGGGTGCCGGGATTAAACTCAGGGCCGTCACGTTTGCCCTCCAGGAAGTCACTGGCAAACACCCGTTCTTGGTTTGTGTTCACATCTGTTACATGGCTGGTAGCCAGGCGTGTCCATCGGCCAGAAACTGTGCCTCCTGCACATCACAGCTGTAGTCCATTTGCTGGAAGAAGGTTGACCTGCCAGTTTCAGAAGAGAAAGATGGGGTCACTCAGGAATCCCATCTAATTATGCAGAATTTATGTGTTTTGTTTTTGTTTCTCCTGAGGGTTGAACTGACGAGAGAGAACATGAATCAAATGCCTTATGGGGTCAGGCGGACAGCAGACGTGTCATACGGGGTCCTTCTCCCTACTCGTGGGCGCCTCTCCCTGTCCTTCGCCAGGAAGAGAGTCACATGGTAGAGGTCACCGGTCCAAGCTTTGGCCAAGGGGACGAGTGCAAAACGGTGCACGTGTGTGTGTGCGTGCATGCATGTGTGTGTGTGAAGATACAAGAGGGCAGTAAGCTTAGAACACGCGGTGGCTTGCCTCCTAGCAGCCGGACTGAAGCCGCAGAGGACGGTCGTCCACTCTAAGAACCGCACGTGCTTCGTTAGGTGAAGGGTAGCTCGCTGCGTGGCGATCTGGTGGCCAACGTGTGCCCCAGACAGTTTCAGAAATACCATTATGGGGGTGCCTGGCTGGCTTCATGGGTAGAACGTGCAACTCTAGATCCCCAGGTCAAGAATTTCAGCCCCATGTTGGTGTAGAGCTTACTATAAAAATAAACAGAAAATAAAGTTTTAAAAATTAAAAGAAGGCAAGCATCAACTGCCTTAGGAACAGCTCTGGTACGTGTCGGGCTCACGCGGCAGCTGGGGAGACACACTGATACGTGTCGGGCTCACATGGCAGCTGGGGAGACGCACTGAACATTTCCATGTCTCCACGGCCAGCCATCGGCAGGCCTAGCCCTGACCTCCGCCAGCTCTCGAGCTGCTTTACGCTCCCTCTCACTGCACGTCGTCTCCTGGTCTTGCTCGCAGCCTACAGGTGGCACCTGTTGTTAGTTTGGGGGCAGAAACAGGGGAGTAAGTAATGGAGCGACGCCCAGCGCATGCCGTGAGGGCACGGTGATGAGAGAGAAGTGCTTACGGGATCTCAACCCTACGTGTATTTACTTGAGCCGTTTCTACTTGGTAATTCGTAAATGGCACGAAGAGGTCTTTAAGAAGGACACACTCGGGTTCAGAAGCTGCGTCTTCTGTGCTTCCTCTGCCCTGTGCTATTTCTGGATCCATATAATCCTTTGATTTTGGAATTCACAGCAAATTAGAACTGTCATTACTGGGTGCATGATACAAGCTAAAAGAAGCGAGGCAGAGTTCAACGGGCTGCTCTTCATTTCCGAAAAGGGCAGAAAGTATAAATTGAATGATGCCATCATCCTTAACGCGCTGGCCGGACGGAACACATGGCTAGATCTGTATACAAGGCTTCCTCGGAGCAAAGTGGGTTATCTGCCCGTGACCGGAATTACTTGTCAGGCTAGTCCTGGCAACATGTGATTTGGAGATTTTGCCTGGTGATCACCAAGAAAGATGCCAGGTCCGATGGAGTAGAATGAAATCGTGTGCAAATTAGTAAAACAATGTCACGACGGCCCTGGGAAGCCTCCCGCCGAGTCTGATTCCAGAGCTTTGTGACACAGGTGGCGGGACGGACACCCGTAGGTGGGGCGCGTGGCTGCCCGTCGGTTTCGATGGACATCACCGGGGGCGGATCTCGTGGTTGCTTAAGCAGAGACGGTTCATGGGCAGAAAAATAGGAGACATAAATGTCTCCGCGGTGCTTTCTGCATGGCTTTGTGTGACTCTCTTCCTTAAAACACAAGTTCCTGGGGATGTGGTGAGTTAGCCAGTACGGACTCACGGAGAGGAAAGCTGAAGGAAGCCTTTAGAGGGCACAGTTCACTTCCGTGAGACCAGGAGCGCAGGACGTTGCTTAGAGAAGTGTCAGCATTTTGCCATCCCAGGGATTGTTGCCCGGTGACAAGTACGCAGGCTCTGCCGGGCTGGGACTGCCCTTTCCGATCCTCCTACCGTGACCTCCCAGCAGCCAGCTGACCTCGCAAGCGTGCTTCACACATGGTCACCACTCAAGAAGTTGGATTAGGTATTTAAGAATCAGAGGCCGGGGCGCCTCGCTGGCCCAGTCAGTGAAGCGTCTAACTCTTGATCTCACCTCAGGTCTTGATCTCAGGGTGGTGAGTTTGAGCTCCACACTGGGAGCTCCAGACATTAAAAAAAAAAAAGAATCCGCTGGAATAAGGTCACCGGCTCTGAAAGGAGAAGATTTGAGGTGTCCTCCTGTTCACACTCCTTACTCCACAATGTACCACGGAGGGGAGGAAACGTCTCTTGTTCCTCTGCCCTTTTAAGTTGTGGACTAGGACCAGATAACAGAAGACACATTAGCGGGGGAAAGTACGCAAGTCGAGTAGAAGTTGGCGTGGCGTGGAGGCCGTGGTGAGGAGACCAGAAGACAGATTGTGCGTGAGCGCGTCTGTGCTAGAGTTGATGCAGAGTGCGAGGCTGTGGACCATTGAGGTCTCCCGGGGGATCTTCTGCAAGACCCGGGGTGTTCAGATGCCCTTGTGTCTCCTTCTGTTCAGAGGTGGGGACCCTCCTTTCTCTGAGGATGGGGAGGGCACCTCTCCCAGGAGAGCAGGGGACGCTCAGAGAGGCCTGTCTGTACTTCTGGAATTCCTGCTGCTGGAAATGTTCAGTTAATGGAGGTGCACGTCCTGACCCCCATCCGGCGAAACCTAAGCAGGTCAGGTCAGGTCAGGTCAGGAACGGGACTAGACTCCCCATTCTTTCCCTCCATACAATGCCGTTCCCTTGACCCAGTGCGATACCCGTTCCTCTGTCAGACACTACTTACTTTCTGTGACTTATTCGGATTGTAATCCGTGTTCGGTTAGAAATATCAGATCTTGGGTATTTGCCAGGAACCGGGGTGGCTCTGTGAGCGTCTGCCTTCAGCTCAGGTCATCATCCCAGGGTCCTGGGATGGAGCCACAATCAGGCTCTCCGCTGGTCGAGGAGCCTGCTTCTCCCTCTCCCTCTGTCTGCTGCATCCCCTGCTTCTGCTCACTCTGCATGTGTGTTCTCTTTCTCTGACAAACAAATAAAATCTCTCTCTTTTTTTAAAAGATTTTATTTATTTATTTGAGAGAGAGAGAGAGAGAAAGTCAGAGGGAGAAACAGACTTCCCATGGAGCTAGGAGCCCAATGCGGGACTTGATCCCAAGACCCCGGGACTGTGATCTGAGCTGAAGGCAGTTGCTTAACCAAATGAGCCACCCAGGGACCCCAAACAAAAAAAAACTTAAAAAAAAAAAAAATCAAATCTTCTAGTTAAATATTTAATAAGAAAAAATATTTCTTTAAATCCTCTTTTTCTGTTATGACACTCTGAATGTTTCCCAGGAGTGTGCATTGTCTGTTGTTTGGTTGGTTGGTTTTTAGATTTATTTATTTATTAGAGCTTAGGGAGGGGCAGCGGGAGAGCTGGGGAGAGAGATCCCTGCCAAGCACAGAGCTTACCACGAGGCTCCAGGCCAGGACCCTGAGATCACGGCCTGAGCCAAAGTCAAGAGTCGGCCGCTTAACTGGCTGAGCCACCAGGTGCCCCAGGATTTTGCGTTTCTATCAAGGAATTCTGCGGAGGCACATTGTATCCATTAATGCGTTATTGTGGCTCAAGAGTTGTATCCATTAAGGTAAACTCGACTCACGAAGGTTTCCTGTCTTATTTGGTCACATGACGGTGGCGGCTACTTTAAGGAGTTATTAATTCTGGTGACATTTCTGATTAGGCAATGCACATTTCAGACTGAGTTCTCGTGGAGGTTTACCAAGACAAACCAGACCGTTACAGACACGACGCGTCACACAGCACCCGGTGGGGGGGACCGTGACACATAAACTGTGGGGAAAGTGAAAGAACAAGACACGGTGTAAGATGCCCAGATTTCTCCTTTCCTGAGTCTGTGGTCATTCCCCTTCTTACTTGCTGCTTTGCTTTCACGAGACAGAGTGTAATTAAGGTGGCTTTGCTCTGTGGTTGCTGTCCCTCACGTGGCGCCTGTCGGAAATGAGGCTGGAGCACGGGGGCGGCTGGTCCACCAGCCCGAGAGCCGTTAGCCACACGTCGACAGAAACGACTTTGATTCTTGGCAGCGCGGGTTCGGCTGCTCCAGAGCCTGCCTGACTGGGATCATTTACCTTTAGCGGGTCCCTGTGTCTCCCGCACTTCCATGTCCTGCCGTCTCCTCACAGCGGGCTCAGAGAGTACCTGCCTGGGCACCCCCGTTTCAAGGCTTTTGCTCCCCGTGTTTCCTGTCCCCTGCGCTCCCATCTCTGCTCCCCCGCGTCCTGCTCAGCCCCGAAGGTCTCCCTCCCGCCCCTCAGTCACCGATCTCTGGATCTCTCGATCTCTCCTTCCTCACGTCCCTTCCTGTCTCTGGGCTGCGCCTCTGCTCCCTACCCTCCTCCGTACTTGGTATTTCTGCCGAAGGTGATATTTTCTGAAAAATACTCCGGTGCTCTTGCTTGCCCTTGGGCATCGCTTTTTCCCCCAGTGAGCCGGAATCATCCATTATCTGAAATGCCGATAAGGATTTCTAAAGCAGGAAAGGGAAGCAGAAATAATGAGGTCATTGTTCACCCCCCCCCCAAGCCCCCTGCTTTTGGAGAACCGGTCCTGAAGGTCCTGAAAGTCAGGCTTTATCAGGGAGAAAGGGGATTTACAGCCGCCTTTACATATGAAAAGGGACGCGGTGGCCTGAATGTCAAGTGTCCCTTCAGTCCTAGAACAGAGAGAGCCAGGCGAAGTGTTCGCTGGGAGCCGCAGACGGATGCTGTAGCACTCGGAGAGTCAACATTGGCCACTCGCGCCTCCGCGGGCCCGGCCTCGCAGTCCGAAAGGCCCGTCCGCTGTGCTTCACCCGAGGAGCGTGGCTGAGTCCCAAACAGGCCATGTGAGCCCCTCCATCTGAGTGGAAATCACTTTCACGTGTCACTAAATCTTCTTTTGACTTTTTTCACCCATTAAAGTCAATGTCCACAATTCCGAATTCTTACCTGTCGGGCCGTACACACCCAGGACAGAGGCTCCATTTCATCTCCCTGGGGCTGTGGCCTGCAGACCTCGGACGTAAAGGCAACTCCCCCCCCCCCCCACCCCCCCCGTGGGTCCGGGGTGGAGGGGCAGCAGGAAGGGAATGCGACGTGTGCGCGGCTCAGGAGCAGGTCTGCGTGGCCGTTTGGAGTTACCTGCAGTGGGAAAGGCCAGCGGGGAGATTGAGGGGAAGGAAAGCCAGGCGCGCGGGGTGTTTTCCCTGCTTGCAGCTTGAAAACCTGGGGCACCACGGCTTAGCAAGGGTGCGGTGCTAGCACGCGGTCAGGGATGCCCAGCGGGGTGCAGATGGTCGGTGACATGACCGCGGGGCCTCGCTCAGGGAGCCTGCCCCTGTGTGCAGCGGGGAACCCCGTGCATCGTCAGGACTCCCTACAGGGGCTGGGGGGCGTCCCAGAAAGTGAGTCAGTCCTGGTGGCAAGGGGCCCAGTGACCTCCAAGCAGAGGCACTGGAGTGGACAGTAGGGGACATCCGTGGCACGAAGAAGAGGAAACGGTCCCCACAGGAATTGACCTCCAGCCCCAGGAATTTAGTTCATGCATTTTCCCCCTGAACTGTCGTACTGTCAACATTCGTATTTATTTCCTCTCAAAACGGGGAGTCCTTTGAGAAGACTGTCCACTGTCTTAACCCCCTTTGTCGCTCGGACTCTAGCCTCACTGCTGTAAGGAGCGCGGGTGCCTGATGTTGTCGTTGAGTCAGATGCTGTGGTGCGTTATGGGGTTCCTGACGGGCTCATTTCGTGGATCCCGTGACTCTTGATTTGGGCTCAGGTCATGGTCTGGGGTCTTGAGATGAAGCTCAGGGTGGGCTGTGCTCAGCATGGGGTCGGCTTGTCCCTCTCCCCCGTTCTACCTCAAGTAAATAAATAAAGAAAATCTTAAAAAGAAAGACTCTATGGTGTTTGATATGCATCTTTCATACAATGAAAAGGAACTGAAGACCCAAACTCACATGTTTTCCTTTAAGCCTGTGGTTCAAATTATTTTATAATTATTTGTCTAGTCTTCATGGTCCTTAATGCTCCTAGATTCCTGAGCAAGAACTTTGGGTGGTACATGGTAAGGAGATTTGCGTTCTCTCCTAAGGAACCTTCACAAAGTTAATATTTATCTTCCTCTTTGTTATTCTAACTTTTCTACGGATCTTCACATTTGGTTGTTCTTTGTCGCTGTATAAACCGACACTTTCCCCTTTCTTTCTCTTTCTCTCTCTCGTTCCTGAAGGGAGCGGACACTCACCATGAGGGGGGTGAGGTGGTGGGTCAAGAGCACGGTCTGTACCGGGAGCTTTATGAACTTCCATGGGAGAGTGTGTTGCAAGGCAGCACCTACCTAAATTTCATCGTCCCAAGCCATCGCCTTTCAGACAGGATTTCGTACTGCTGTTTGGGCACTTTGGAAAATGTGTATAGCAAATTTGTTGGTTTTTCTTAAACGCAGTGCAAATCTGCCGTGAATGGAAGGACGGACGAAGCCGATGTGGGCTTCAGGGTTGCGTTCCGTGATGGATGTGAGTGCAGTGTAGGAATATTCCTGAATCCTGGGGACGAGCGTTGTTGGTTCCCTTCGTTACAGCACACGGAAAATAAATCGGCTGCATGTCACAGCTAAGGATTATGGTTTATTGAAAAAAAAATTTTTTTCTGGGACACTGTTAGGGGCTGAATTGTGTGTCCTCCACCTCCCCCAAATTCGTAGCTGGAGTTCGGACCCTGGGACCTCAGGAACGATCTGTCCTGGGGGACACTGCCTGGAAAGAGGTGATGACAGTAACACCAAGTCACCAGCTGGGCTCTCGTCTGACCGGTGCCCTTAGAATAAGAGACGATGAGGACACAGACACACAGAGAAGGGCCACCACGCGAGGTCACAGGGGGAAGCTGGCATGTGTGTACTAAGGAGACAGCCCAGCTCTGTTTATGCTGTGATCTCAGACTTCCAGAATAGTGCGGGAATCAGCGTCTGCAGTTGAAGCCCCGGTCAGCAGGGTTCTGTTGTAGAAGCCTAGAAACGAGTACAGAGGCCCTGGTGGGGGACGGGGTGGGGTTTGCAGATCTCAGGAGATGTGGATGATGAACACAGATGTTCTAATACCCCATTCTGGCTGGGAGTCCTTCAGCTTATGACCTGCCGGTATTGAGATGGACAGAGCACTGGTGACCGTTGAAGCTCCCGGAGCAGTTGGCCTCAGTGCAGCTCATTTGGGGAGTACGTTGATGTCTGAGTGTCACTGGGGTATGGCCAGCTGGCTGGTCTCCGTAGGCCTCAGAGGGCACAACCGACTCCAGTGAGTTCTATACGTCCAAGATTTCATTCCTCGCTTTCAAGGGTCAGAAATGGATTCAGGTAGAACCCGCAGAGGTGGGTCTGCTCTAGGTTTGATGACAGTCAGTGTGACTGATGAGGTGCTCGGTCTGGCCTGACTGTGGTCTTCTCGTCTGCGTCCTCTTGAAAGGGCCTTCGAAGGTCATGATTGTCAGCATGGTGTGCTGACTTGTTCAGCATTCAGAGGACCGTGGGTTTTCTGGTGCTTTCCCAGCCTTGGTGAGGTGTTCTTTCTGCCAGGAACACGGCTACGCATGCACGTCGGTCCCTTTCCGTTAGCGTCAGCCGGGTGCTTGCTGTGCGGGCTGCTGTTAGGGAGACAGCAGCCGGATGACGGGAACATGTGCAAGCCGTCGCGCGCAGCGCCGGGTGACTTATGCTGCTGTTGCTGCTGATTCCCCCCCCCCCCCCCCCCCTTTTTTTTTTTCTTTAAAGCAAAAAAAAAACCGCAAAAAATTGGAAAGTAGCTATTTTTTAAAAAAAAAAAAAAAAAAAAGCTATGTACCCAGAATGGCTTCCCTCAGGTCATGTCTCCAAACTGGGGCTTCATGCTGAACCTAATTGCAGTTTGAACCTCCGGCAGAAATGGAAGTCTTCAGCGGTCAGCGATGGATTTTCTGATAAGCCCGGGAGGCCGTTGGTCACCTCTCTGCATCCCCCAAGGCAGATGCGGTCACCCACCTGCTGAGACTCCTTGCCCTTCCCCTGCGCAGAGATGACCTTGCCCGGAGCCATCCTTCTTCTGTTCTTTTGCAGGTCACTTTCTTGCCCACGTTCCTCCCTGTAAAAACGTTCCTCTTGAACCAATCCTGGGCGTGCTCCTCTTCTGGCTGGAAGGGGTGCTGGCCCGTCGCGCCTCCCCTCTTGACGGCAGCCGGCGGTCGCGTCGGCTCCGCTGTGTCTGTATTCCTGCATGGCGTCAGACGCAGTTCCTGAGAAGTAGCTCACGAGGAGGCTGTACCCCGGGTCTCCTTAGAGATTCACTTGCGGGGATGGCGCATGCCTGGAGCGTATGTTCAGCTCAGTTTGCAGACATCAAAGCGCGACACAGACGTGAACAGGAACAGGTCACCGGCCTGTGTTTGACTGAGGAGCGTCCGCATGCACTAGCGGAACGGACGTTCCCAGCGCCGCGTGTGTCTCATACGATGGGATGAAAACATCTTGCAGACCGAGCAGGGGACATGGCGGCACGGAAGCCACCTTCTCCCTCGCCCAGGCTTCTGTGGCGGCCCGGCAGAGTTCGCGGACAGCTCCCTGCGCAGTTGTGGCAGGATGGCCTGCTGGGCGCCACACGACAGGCAGGAAACACTGAGCTCTTCTGAGGACGCTGTGGGAGTTGGGGTGAGCAAGAGCCTTGTTGGAAGGAGAATCTCACACTTGCAGCTCGACGCAGACTAAAGCCAGCGGATAGGACGGGTCTGTCCTTCCCTTTTCCTGAGGCACTTTCCAGCCGTGCAGGATCCCGCAGGACTTATGCCTCGAAGGCCTTTCCCTCCTGT
>NC_081575.1:119281432-119326358 GCF_022355385.1 Mustela nigripes | reverse complement strand
CCGTGCAGCGCGCCCCCGCGCTCCCTCCTGCCGTGCAGCGCGCCCCCGCGCTCCCTCCTGCCGTGCAGCGCGCCCCCGCGCATCCTTTCAGGGCTGGGAAGCAGGAGTCTGGGAAGCGGGCAGCGGCCTGAGGACGGACTCCGCTCTGCCTTGTGCGCTCAGTCCTCAGGGCCGTAGTGCTCCCGCCTCGAGGCACTGGCCCTGGGGCGCCCGTGTCTGTGTGGTCACTCTGAGAACTTACGATGCAGACTGTTGAGGAGGAAGAAGTCGGGGAAGCGGCATCGCGGAAGGCGCACCGATGCCACAGAGGGAGAAGAGCGGCGAGGCTCTTGGCGAGGAAAGAAGGGGTGAAGCACGCCCACCCTGCAGCGCCCCGGGACCGGAGGGCCCAGAACGTCAACTCCCCTGTCACGGCGGAAACAACGGTTTCCTGCAACTGCACAGGTGGCCCGTGAGAGTGTCCATGCCGACCCTCTCACGGGGACGCCGTGGGGCACCGTGGCTGGTCCCGCGCCGCTCGGCAGGTCGCTGAGGTTTACGAGCAGGTGCGCAGTGGCTTCCACAGGGCAACGGTGGGAGCGGACAGTGCGGACGGATTTACTTGGATCCCACGTAGGACTGTGTTGCCGATCAGCTGTAGGAGAGCCTTGTGCAGACTGCTGTCCTGACGGGCTCTCGAGCACGGCGCCGACGGTAAGGAAGGGCAGAGGAGCAGGGCTGCTGCCAACAGTCCCGTCTGTCCAAGCACGTGTGTGGGAGACGCCGCCGCAGAGGAGGCCGGTGAACCCACGCAAGAGAGGATCGCAGTCCGCCTGCCCCTTGTTCGCCCAGAGCTTCTCCTCTTTCTACATGAAGAAGCCGTCTCCCGAGAGGGAGAAAGTGTCTCATCGGCCTTTCGGGGCAACACTCCCCTACAGGCCCTGTAGTGAAAGCCTGCTCGGGCGCCGCTGAGCTCTCCCGTGGGACCGAGCCCCCTGCGGGGAACTTTAGGACGAGCTGTGAGTCCAGAATTGGGGTAGAAAGGCAAAAAGAAATAAAAAAAGAGAAATGTCAAGAAAGAAAACTAGAAGGAGATTTGGGGGAGCACAAAGTTCCCTCCGTTTCTCTGAATCGCAGCCACCCTCCTGCCGCTGCCGTTGGCCTTCGACAGCTCGGGAGCATCCCACCTCCTTCTTTGGGAAGAGGATAGTCAGTCCGCACTTGGCCGCGTTCCCTCTCTCAAGGTGGTTACTTGGGGGTCAGCACGCAGAAGTCTTTACGTGACGGGTGACCGAGAAAGAAACAGAGAGACGGCATCTCACCGCCACCTGCTTAGCCCGCTGAAGACCGAGAGGCAAGGTCTGCGTAGCCCTGAACATCCGGCATAGCCTGGGGGCTCCTCGGGCGCCAGAAGCCTGCGACAGCACATGCATCAGAACCGGCCCAGTCCTTCCCTTGGCTTCGCTCCGGCTCAGCTCCAGCTGGACGTCCATCAGCACAAGGCACGCTGGGTTGGCTGGTCTTACGTACGGGAGCTCCTGCCCTGATCACAGTCTTGTGTCAAGAGTCATGGTAAAATGTGTTGAGGACACCCTCCAGTAATGGTTCTTCAGGCTCACGGTGCGCGTGAGATCTTGCATGTGATGTGTGGGGGGGATGCCAGGTGTTTCCTGTGTCTGCGTATCGCCGTGACACATCTGACCCTTGTGCCGGACCCAGGACGGCCGCCAGGTCATCTCAGATAAGATGGGCTGCTTGGATTTTAACCTTATTTGGCTAATTGGAGTTGCTATCGTCACCGTAATCCATTTTTCTTTTAGTAGATGATTTAAATGCTTTTTCGTTTATTCCACTCTCTTGCCAAGTAGTTTGTCTTTAAGAGACGACACATTGAAGCCATTGGATACTCTCTATATAATCTTGAAGGAATGAAACACAACACAATACTAATAATTCTAATTCAAGCATATTTCCTTTACATGAGAGAGGATTTGAATCTGCACGTTGAAAAGACACACTCTATAGCTGGGAAAAGTAACCTCGGTAAAACCGAGATACATACTTTAACCAAATTATCAGACTTCTCTCCCTCCCTTCTTTCTGTCCGTCCGTCCGTCCGTCCGTCCTTCCATCCTCCCTTTCTTCCTTAAGATTTTTCAGTAATCTCTACACCCAGCATGCGCCTCAAGCTCATGACCTTGAGATCGGGAGGTGCACTCCATCCTCTGAGCCAGCCAGATACCCACAATTTACCAGGCTTTAAAGAAACAAACAAAATCATCCCCAAGACTGCCTCCAGAAAGCACTACAACGGTCTTTCATTTTAGAGCCCTAAGATCTTTTTGGACTTCTGATTCCCAGAGCTGTGAGGTAAACCTTTTTTTTTTTTTTTTTAAGATTTTAATGATTTATTTGACAGAGGCACAGTGAGAGAGGGAACACAGGCAGGGGGACTGGCCGGAGAGGGAGAAGCAGGCTTCTGCTGAGCAGGGAGCCCAACGCGGGACTCGATCCCAGGACCTTGGATCATGACCTGAGCCAAAGGCTCCATGACAGAGCGACCCAGGAGCCCAAATGCGTGTCATTTTAAGCCACTAAATTTGTCGGTCAGCATGGCAGCAATAGGAAACTAGTAGAGGGTCCATTTTATTTTCAGTTGCTCTGTTTTGCAGAAGGATTTATGGAGACTTAAGAACGGTGCTGCTGTTGGAGTGCCTGGCCGACTCAGTGAGTCGGCTGTGCGACTCTTAATCTCGGGGTCATGAGTTCAGGTCCCACAATGGGCATCGAGCCTACCTAAAAATTAAAAAACCCTATAGCCTTTATCTTGTCTTTGAGATACCATTTTCTAAGTGATGATTTATTTTAATTTTAGGGCATGAGACTCAATTGAATGTAGATTATTAAATAATATATTCCTCCCCAAAACCGGGATTGGAAGCATTATTTTATAGGTAAGAAGACAGGATCCATGATCCTGCTTTTTAAATAGAAATACGTGCTTTTAAAGAAAACATGCCGGGCTCGCTTGTCGCGTATAGAAAGGGAAAAGGAAATGCGTGTTGTTTTTCACTCCCTCTTGGCAACTCGCGTGCTGTGGCGACTGAAATCGTTCCTGGGTGCCTTCCCCGTAGGTAGCACGTTTGTGCTTCTTTGGAAGCTGTTCTAGAGACAGGGAAGCCGGGAGCCCGGAAAACGTATGTGTGTCACCCAGAAGGAGTGCGCCACACTGTCCTCTGGCTCTGGGGACTGCTGTGGACGCAGCAGTCACTGCTTAGAAGCTATATCGAGATGACTGATCACGAGGACCTTTGGGAAACGTTCTTCCAAACAAAGGGAGCATGGATGGTCAGTGGGTGATGTGACAAATAGTCCCATTATAGCGACTTGGGATAATAAGGATCTAAAACTGTGGCATACACTTCATAGATGCCCTGTCCCCTTCTAACGTCTTCTTAAGCTCTTCTCTTAAGTTAAGCCCTTTTGCTTAAGACCTTAGCAAAAATCCCCAGCCCTGTAGCCCACCTCCCGATTTGCCCGCACAGGACACTGTCCACCGTGCCTGCTCAAGGTTCTGGTGCCCGGAAGAACTGAAATGAACGCGTGGTCTGCTGTCGCTGACCTTCATTTGTGACTCCGGGTGCCGGCTGTGGTATCTACTTGTGCAGAGATCTCTAAGCCCTTCCAAATGCTATTTCATGAATCCTGGTTCCAGCCATCGAAGAAGCCGACGTGTAAAGGTAAGTTATTTCAATAGAAGTTGGAGAATAAAGGTCCAGAAAGGGCTCAGACTTAGAGCGCGGTCAGTGATGCTGTGAGGAAGACGCATGGCTGTGATCTACATCACTTCTCTGCAGAACGATACAGCTGCTCGTTTGTTTTCTTTCTGCCATAACTTTAGGGCCATATTATTTATTAGAAAATAGGAAACCAGTTGCCCGCGAATCTCTCCCTTCGCCGCAGCTTTCTGTTCTCTTTGCACCCCTTGTCTGGTTCTCGGTGCCAGGAGTGGTCCAGCTGCATCCAGCTCCTCTGTTTCCTGCCAGCTCGAACTTCTGGTTGCAGCTTTCTCCAGGTGGCTGTGTGTGTGTGTCCGCATTCTGATCTCCAGCGCACCCCAGCACAGTTCCTAGATGCCTGTGCCGCACGTCGTCCCTGAGCGCCCCTGTGCATGGGGCGTCTCCGGAACGAGCGTCTCCCAAGCTGTTTGCCGGCCGGTGTGTGTCTCACACTTCAGGGCACCCTCATAGCTTAGTCCCTGGGATACTGTGAGTGTAGTACAAGTGGAAGGAATACGAACCGATCCGTTTGTTCATTGAAATGACGTAGCCGAGCTGCTACCAGAGGAAACGTCATCATGTCATCAAATATCACTCAGCATCTCGATCCCAACAAAGATTCACTAACTGTGGAGATCTGGGAGTTTTGCCTGCAGCCCTAGCCTTTGGACTGTGCGTTGCATATCCCCTGAAATAACCCGTCAAAGCATGCTCCGTCAGACACAC
Source organism: Mustela nigripes (assembly GCF_022355385.1). NCBI lineage: Eukaryota > Metazoa > Chordata > Mammalia > Carnivora > Mustelidae > Mustela > Mustela nigripes. The sequence continues at coordinate 119,321,874 of NC_081575.1, read as the reverse complement.
AGGTGCCTGAATACAACGTGGATATTATTCGATTTTATAACCACATACGGGAGGGAAACCCTAAAGGCAAACGCTTTATTTTATGAGAAAGGTGTAGCGTTTGAGAATCAGTTTGGTCAGTAAACATAGAAAAGTTTAGGACAAAGAAGCTATTTGTAGAAAATCACAGCAATAAGTATAAGGTGAAAAACATTAATCTCATTTTTTGAAAAATTAAGTACGTAGCTCTGGGCAGAAGTTTCCCCCACCCAGCTGATGGTTGCGTCAGACGGGACTGTAGAATACTGCACTCACGCCACGGCTGACACTGTGGCCCCCCCGGAGCTCCAGGCCAGCAGTGACTAGTGGAACCAGCGTCATCCTCACCAACTCCTTTGAACCCCAACCCAGTGCATATTCTCTTTTACTCTTGCAGATTCTCAAACTTGCAGAATCTCTAGGGAGGTCATGACCACCTGACATCTGTATGTGTGCATCTCCATAATTACATTTTTTTTTTTTCAGGGGAAGCATCTTAGTATTTCAAGTTTCTCAAAAGGTCTTTTTTCTTTTTAAGATTTTATTTATTTATTTGTTAGAGCGAGAGCACAAGCAGGGAAAGTGAGAGAGAGTGCACACAAGCAGGGCCAGCGGCAGGCAGAGGTAGAGGGAGACACAGGCTTTCCACTGAGCAGGGAGCCTGATGCGAGGCTCGATCCCAGGACCCTGACATGACCTGAGCCTAAGGCAGACGCTGAATCCACTGAGGCACTTGGGTGTCCGTTCAAAACTTTTTCTGACCCTTACGAAGCACAGATAGAAAAGTCAATAGCAAAGGAAACCTGTACCACGGAAACACAGGCAGTTTCCCATTGCTTCTATTTAAAAAAAATATGCTTGTCACTCCCACAGAACAGACCTTTAAAAAAATTTTTTTTAAAAATATAGAATAAATAAAAATTCAGAATGCACGCACGTGCACACACACACACACACACACACACACAATGGCTTATTGATTTGTTAGGATGGCCATGGAGACAATGATCATGAAAGGTGATAGTGGTTCTTCCGTTACATACAAATAATACATAAATTGTGTAGCATTTCCAGGAGCCAAATAATAGATGACAGTGTTCCAGTAAAACTCACTGATAACATTCACGTGTAACAGCAGTCTCTCAGTATAAAAGGGGGTCTCTGAGCCTGTGGACTTAGAGATGAGCTTTCCGTAATGTAGGGGTATCTGGGTCCCGCAGGCGCCGCAGTGCCGGGAACCACGGCTCCGAGTCTTCGTGTACATAGCGCGCCCCCTGGTGTTGGGCGGCGCGCAAGTGCAGGCTCCTTGCCGCGGTCCTGATTCTGTGAACCAAAAAGGAAGAGCTCAGGGAGAAGCTGCTAAACACTGGCCACATTTCAGGCAGCAACTGGACGAGACTCAGGGGGGGAAGGAGGAGCTGATGAGTGGAAAACGAGCAGGCAGGGTGCCTGCGAGGCTGGGGTGCTGTGTTCCGGTGCGTAGAACGCACCTTCCCTCACAGGCTGAATGTACACCCAGTCTCCGAAGAGAATCTGGGTTCTGAACGCAAGCGGGGGAGACGAGGCAGGTCCCCACTCCGCATCGCCCCCACTGATCCACGGGGGGACTGTGCACTTTCTGTGTGTGCCGCTCTCAACTTTGCAAGGTCAGAGCGGCCCATCCCCAGGGCAGGACACCTCTGCCAGGGGACCAAAAGAATCCCCTGAAGCTGTGTGCTTCTTCTGCAGCCGGGGTCCGTGCTACTTCTGCAGCCGGGGTCCGTGCTACTTCTGCAGCCGGGGCCCACTCCACTCCCTGCTTGCATTAGGCACGAAAAGGAGGGGTCATCATTTTTGACCTTCATCGGAAGAGGTAGGCACACAGTGAGGTGCCGGGGCCAGGGAGGAAGTGGTGCATCACCCAAGGGGTCTGCTTTCAGCACAACGGGGTGCCACGGCCATGCGTGTGGAGAAGCTGGGTGTCTGGCCTCAGACCCCGCAGGCCCGAGGGCTCCTATCCCTGCCGCAGGGAAGCCGCCAGAGCTGATACCAGACGTGCAATGAGCTGTCGCACTGGAGGCTGCATTGGGTGCTCTTGACCTTTCTGTACTTAATTCCCCCTGGAGGAGAGGCGGGGTCGTCCTGGAAGACGTGGGATCCCTGATCAGAGATGAGGGCGAGGGAGGAGTGTGTGGGCGGGAGGCAGCCCCTTCACGGCCACCGCCCGAACTAGGGGGACCAGCATGCAAAGGCTGCTTGCGGGAGGGACGGTGCTTGGAGGCGTCTGCGGCCTCACCTCCGGTGGGCTTGGCCGGACCTTGGCCGGGTGGCGCTGGAGTCCCGCGAACAGCTCCTTCCACCCAATCGTCTTTCCAAGGCCCCCGTGCAGGACCCGTCTCCGTATCGAGTCCCAGATGACCCAACCTGCGGCACCCGTGTCCTCTGAACAGCGTTTCTTTAAAGAAGATTCTGGACGATTATCTACTTTGCCATTTTCCATTTGTTTTCACCACTTGGCTACATTCTGAGAACTTGACGACAATTAGTTTGATCCACGTACATGAATTCTGAGAACTTAAGTCCAGGGACCCAGAGTACACGAGATGGTGGAATTGTTCTATCTGAAGTAAGGACAGCGGAGGCCTCGTTCCTCGATTACGGGTCATTGTAAGGCAAGAACAGAACCTCTCTGCAGAAATGCACTTTGCTAGATTTTAACTCCCTGACTGTGGGATTCATTTCCCCGTGGTGAACTGCAGTTTGTGTTGCGTTTTGTTTTGTTTTGTTTTGTTTTGTTTTCATCGCATTCTGGGTGTATCTGCTATAGATGGTGGACAGACAGCTTCCTTTTCTGCACATTTTTGTAACGTGTTTAACATTGTGTTCCAAAAAAGAAAGCCGGTTTATTGGTGCATGTTGCTGGGAGCTGAATCAGTGCAACATAGTATCCCTTCCATCTGAGGTTCCCTGGGGAGACTTCTCACCTGCAGCTCTCCGAAGTAAGGAAATCTAATTCCAGACCCTTAGAGGTTAGGGGAAAAGCCTTTCCTGTGGAAGGGACGCCGCTCGTAGTTCCTGCAGGGGGCGCTGTCCCACAAGGAAAAAAAGACCTGTCCGTGGTGCTTGGTGTTACCCTGCCCTCCCCTCACACCTCTGCTGTTGGGCGTCTGGACGGAGGGTCTGCAGAATGTGTTTTCCGTCCCGTGACAGCAGCCGTGTTTGCGGCAGTATTGGCTAGCTCCTGAACCTGGTCTTTTATTTAAAAATGGACGTAGATAGAGTTTGAACTTCTCTGCACGTCAGATTCTCATCTTCAGCACATTTTTGTTCTCAGTACCCAAATAGTGACATGATGTCGTAGCTTGCTGCAGCGTATTGTAGCAGCCTCCTCCTCCCGCTCCCGAGTTTTACGAAGCCGGGAAGCCTGCGGGTTGGTTGAGTCATCCTGAACGCAACTGAATTGCCTGTCTTTAGGCAAAGAACTGGGGACTGGGGCCCGAAGACACATGGCAGTCACCGGTGGTTTGGACAGAACGACACCAGCGCTCTGTTGACAAGCCTTACGGCCTTCCTTGGGATCAGCTGAGAGAGGAACCGCCTTGGCACACGGTTCCTGCGTTCCTCCCTTACAGGATCTGGGAACTGAGGTCCTGTGCCTGAAACCTTTGGAGTCTGTCCCTCTGGAAAGACCAGAGCTGCAGTACTGCTGCCAACTTGAGTTTCCACTGGCACTGAGAAAGAAGGCCGTCTCCAGGGTTGGCATTCAAATGCAAATCGGAGCTGGCTGGCCCACCGCAGCCACTCTGGGGAAGAGCTCTCAGAATCCTGAGGCTTCAAGGACTGGGGTGGGGGGGGGACCTTCACTTTCTTGACTCTTCTCAGCCCTTCCTCAGTATCTCGCTCCTTCTGTCTGTGCAAGCGTGGGTCACGCACAGGCACACGTGCAGCAGAGCAGCCCAGGAATCACGCAGCTGGTGGCTCTGTGTTTCCGTGCGCTGTTACCACTGTGTCCACCCAAGACCCACCTAAACTGCCCCCAGCCCTGCTTCACCCCCTTGACCCTCCTGAGCACCCGAGCTGCCCCTGGGAGGCTGACTTGTGTTTGCACATGGCCCGGCAGTAACTGGAAGCTTCACTCGAGTGCTCCGCGGTCGAAGGCTCTCTTTGTGTGTTACTTCTCCTGACCCTGTTCTGAAACTGAATCTGATGATACGGACTCCGAATGTCTTATAGACCAGGCCCTCCTGAGCCTCGTGGAGACCTGTCCCCCCGGGGGCGCTGCTAACGTGGTTTCCGCATTGCCCTCCCGCCCCCAGCACATGGGAGGCGTCACTGATGAACAGTGAGACAGAGTCTGGCGCTGGATGATTGGAGGCACCTATCCGTCGTGAGAGGGTCCCATGGACTAACACAGCCAGAGCCTCCCGTTTTTACCTTCTTGTGCGTGTCTGAGACCATCTCGGTTCCCCGGTGCTAGGGCATTTCAGTCACGCAGCTCGGCGTCACCGAAAGTAGTGCCTGTGCCGTAGGTCAGCTCAGGTCTCCTTCACCCTGTAAACCTGTACTGTACACCCAGGCATCCCCTTCCCCCGCTCACAGCCCCTCACCAGCCACCTTCCTGCAGTCTGTTTCAAGGAGTTTGACTTTGATTCTTTCTTAGAGTCCACATAAAAGCGAGACTGGGCTGTTTGTCTCTTTCTGGCTTATTTCACTCAGCGTCGTGGCCTTAATGTCCATCCGTATCTTCAGAAGTGGCAGGACTCCCGTGTCTGTTAAGGCTGGGGGAGGCCTCTGTCTCAGCCTGGTTGAGTCTTGGGCAGCTTAGGGATCACGAGGATGGCGTCTGTTCCGGGCCGGAGTTGGTTGCTTGTCTACCTGCTCGGCTCCTGCTCTTCCGAGTAGCAAATCTTGCCTGCAGTGTTAAAGAGGTTCATTTTTTTCCCTACCAGGTAACTCTCTCTATAACAATTTAAGGAGAATCTTTAAAAAATCCATATTTACAAACACAGCGGCAAACTGTTGTGAGGGTAACACAGCTTGCGTTCTGGAATGAAACTCCGTACTGAGAAGCGACTGTGCAGACACTGATGTGCCGGTGCGCTCTGTGCACAGTGGGCTCTAGAACACGTGCAGGGGGCACAGGGGAGGACTTGCACTTGCTGTGGAGCCGAGGGCCCTCCGTGCCGGGCAAGCTCGCTGCTGGGGAGTTCGTCCTGCAGTTCCTGTTGGCGCCGGAGCGAAACTTCTGAGGAAATCCCTTTAGAATTCCTCTGGCAATAGTAGCTCTGTTTTATTGTTTTGTTTCTTTAAGATTTTATTTGTTTAGTTGACAGAAGGAGAAGGAGAGGCAAAGGGAGAGGGAGAAGCACACTCTTTGCTCAGTTGGGAAATGTTTACAAGCAAGAAATCCCTCATTTATGGGACATGCGGACTCTATTTCATTACGTAAAGAAGGTCAGGCTCCTCTTCGGATCTTAATGCATCACTAATCACAACCACGTGGCTATGCTGCGGCAGTGCGGACTGCGATAGCCTAGCGGGCAATTAGCAGATGTATTTTAGGGATTTTCCTAAGAAATGATCGCTTTGCATAGAACAGAAACATTCTCTCGTCTCCATGTCATGTGGGATGCTCACACAGTTGCTATTAAATGCTGCCCAATAAGAAATCTAGAGACATTCTGGGAGTTTGTATTGGTTCTTGTTAAATGCCCAGCTTGCTTTCAAAGTACATGCTAGATCTAGTTCCTTTCTTTATTTTTTGTTTTTTAACTTTTAAGATTTTACGTATTCTTTAAAAGATTTTATATATTTATTTGACAGACAGAGATCACCAGTAGGCAGAGAGAGAGGCAGAGAGAGAGGAGGAAGCAGGCTCCCCGCTGAGCAGAGAGCCTGATGTGGGGTTCAATCCCAGGACCCTGAGATCATGACCTGAGAAGGAGGCAGAGGCTTTAACCCGCTGAGCCACCCGGGCGCCCTCCATCCCCTTTCTTGACCACTTCCTTGTAGAACCACAAAATGGCTTTCACCGAGAAACGGAAGAGTTCGAAGTAAGAGCCACCACGGGCACTTCGGTGCAGAATGAGCCTGAACCACATTGAGCATGTGGGGGGAGGGAGCCCGTGTTGCGCTGGGAGGAAATGGGAGCTCACGAATGAAGGCACTTACGAGATTATTTTCCTCCAGGACAGGGAGCAGAGAAAGCCATATAGAGGAGCAGAGCAGATCAGAGCTAGTGAAATCGTCCGGGAAGGCCTTGTCCAGGCACGGTCTCTTGATAGTAAGCGGCAGGATGGTAATGGATACACAATGGATACATACGCTGCAGGGAGCAGAACTTTGCACGGGGCCCAGCTGCTCTCTCTGGGTGACACAGCGGGCCATTTGGGACCAACAGGCTTCGTTCCTCTCTCCTCGGTGGGGGCCCATGCAGACTCTGCTGCCCAGAACAACAGAGGCTGTAAGGATCCCAGGGGTTCCCAAGGGCCAGGTCCCAGCAGCTGTAAATGGCCCATGCCCAGTCCCGACCACGGAGCAGCCCCTCCGCGGTGACAGCTTTGTTAAGGTGCCCCTCGGGTATAACCCTCACATTTTAAATGAGCTGAGACCTATACTTGGTGCCCGCTCAGGAAGCAGCCGTGATCAGGGTCTAGAAGGAAAGAATTTCGTCTGAGTTTTTAGAGATGGCAAATACCGGTTCCGCTTTTGATACCGACAGATACGCCTTTGCTGTCCAGACTGCAGAGTGCGGAGTTACGATTGTCACGTAAACGTCACCTTTACTTTTGAAATCCGCGTGGCGTTTTAAGAGAGACGGAACCAACGTGGAATGTTTCCTATTAAATTTCACATACCTCTTCAACCTGTTTTCTGCAAAATTCATCAACTGGGGGTGCATTCAGAGTAAGAACTTCCCAAGTGTTTCTTTACGAAAACAGGAAGCCACACTTGGGACAATGATAGAAGCAGTCTTAGTTTCCAGAAGACAATTTTCTAACCCAGATCGGTTTCGGTCATATTTACGTACGGATTCTCACAAGCAGTGACACTTAAATTTAGAGAATCTGCTCCTAAGGCAGTTCGTCACTTTTCCAGCTCTTCTCGTGAGAAGATACAGGTCCAAGGGAGCCACCGTTCTCGGCTTGCGCACCGTTACCGTTTGGCTGGGTCACAGTCAGGGGCTGTCCTGGGCGTTGGAGGAGGTCCGGCAGCAGCCCTGGCCTCCACCCACGAGATACGCGGTCTGGACATTGCTCCCACCCCTTCTGGGGGACCGAAGGGTGCACGGAGCTCCGCCTGCTCGAGAGCCGCTGGAGCACATTATAGGATTCTCATGTAGTTTGAAGAACCCAACCCATCCGAAACTGTGGCCATAAGCATAGATTACCATTGAGATTTCTACTTGCGTAGAATTTTCAACATTACATGATTAGATGTATTGGATTTTAAGTAAAAATTTCAAGAGAAAAAGGTGTTGGGGAAAGAGTGGTTCAGCCAGGATGTCCCGAGCCCGCCCTCAGGTAGGTTGGGAAGGAAGCCTGGGCCAGCGCAGGTGCCGAGGGCGGAAAGCTCCGGCGTTTCGGAGGCCCTCCTGGCCCGTGATGCAAGTGTTCGTTTCACGGCAGCTTTTCAAATACCTTGACTCCTATTTCCTGGCAAAGCCAGCATTTATGATGGAGACATTTGCTTGGCTCACAAGGTAACTGTTACTCAGTTGTTTGCTCAGGAGAGGACACAAACATTTGGGAAATGCTTTTCAAGTTAGTTGTCACCTAATGAGTTCTAAATTTCCTTCAAAAAGAAGTATCTGGGGTTGTGTGAGTGTTAAAATGGTTCAGGAATGAAAGACATAGCCAAGAAGTCAGAATAGCCCCGTCATTGTTCCTTGGACATGGCGACTCTTGGCAGAGGGTTAAGAGTTTGAAAAAAGAGAAACCTGAAGATAAAACTGGAGAAAAACCACGAGTAGATAGCAGACTAATGGAAGCAGAAACGGAAGGAGCTTAGAGGGAACAAGGAATACCATTTTATTCTGAGTCCCCCTTTTGCCAAACTTCCGTCCTCAGGCCGATCTTGTCCTCCGAAGCTGGCGTGGAAAGTTGGTAGATACGAGTACAGTGCAGGCTGCTGTTGGCTGTGAATTAGGTTTATGACCAAAGGACAACACGTCCTACTGGCAGGAACAAAATCTTTTCAATAATGAGATTCCACAGGATGCCTTGGATAAGGGGGGAAAGAGATGATTCGGCCATTGATTTCCATCACGGCACTCACCCCGGGGTGATGGCCTGAAACCCACATGTGGGACGCGAGTGTCGGCTGCGCCAGTGGAGTCGGAAGACGGAGGGATGGGTTCTGAGCGACCCCCGGCAGGAGGGGCTCGTGCTGGCGGTTGCATGTTCATTTGCACTGCTGCGGGTTTCTCCCGTGATACGGGCAAGGCCTCCGCTGTGGCAGAGCTCATCACAACCGAGACTGTGAGAGACATACCTCGTCGAGAGTGCAGAGAGGTGGGGGGATCAGAAGGGTTTCATTTTATGAGTATTTGACATTTCTAATGCAGTTGGCTCCAAACCGGCTGTCAGATCCTGTCCTGCGCACAGCAGCTCAGCCTCAGCTCTTAGGGTCTGACGGAAGAAACTCACGTCGCAGCCAGGCTGGGAGTCCTGTAGATTTTATGAGCTCTGTTCAGAGAGCCAGCAAATACCATTTCCACTCCTGGAAGATTTCCTTTTATGACCTGGAGGGACAGGACCATAGTTAGTCATTTTTGTTCACAGCGCAAACTTGGTGACCTGCTTTTAGCCCCTTCTTCCGCGACGATCGTCTGCTACCCCACCTCCTCTTGGCTGTGACACTTGGAGCCCCTCTTGTCTCCCGGATGCCTCCGACCGCGGGCTCTCCCGGCCTCTCCTCGGATTGCACTGGACCGCCCGTTCCGGATCTCCGCGTCGTGGCCTCTTTATGGTCCTGGGGTTGCGAAGCGCCCTCAGCTACAGCTACGGTGTCCACAGTCTTTCCCTGGTGAGGTGCCGTTCCTCAGCCCCTCTCCCTCGGACCACCTGAGAGGCACGGCCGTGTGTGGGGGAGATGCAGGAGAGAGAGGAGGTGATGTGAAGCCCTCTTCTGTCACTGTGGGGAAAGCAGTAGTGCTGGGACAGTTGGATCAGGTGATCTCTGACACCCTGGTGCTCCCCGTGGGCACGAATACATCTCTGATGTCAGCTCAGTAAGTTCATTGTTTCCACTTAGGTGACTGCTGCTCCTCAGTTTAGCTAAAGGCAGCACTGCTGGGTTGCAGATGGCGTATGGACAGCCATAGGCTTGAACTAGGTGTTCTGACACTTCCAGCGGATGTAGCCGACTTGCTTTTCACTGGGCAGTAAAACATGATTCCAGAGATACAGAGAGAAGGCTTTTCTTCACCTCTTACCCCTTTTTAATCTCTTGGTGAAGTTGCCTCCTCTGTGCACTTGAGAAACTTTTTCTGTTTTACAGCCCTGTCAGTGCCTTGTTTTTTTCCAGCTATATTATGATATGCCCAGGGAAGGGTGCCCATCAAAGCCGGCCGGGGCCATGAATAGAAGACATTCCTTGTGGTGTTCCTTAGGCATCATTTGCTGACATTCAAAGGGACTCTCATTTCTTGCAGCCTGAGGAGTGCAAATGCTCAGATGGGTAATAATCAGACTGTCTTCCCGTGAACAACAGTGTAGGTGACCTTTTACGTGCATTTCTCTATTTCCGGAGGCTTTTTGTAGTGCCTTATGCATGGAGAGTGCCCACGAGATATTTACTGAAAGGAGCGCAGCTGAGATGAATTTGCTTATTGTAAAGCTCCTGGTAGAGCCACAACTTGGGGTAGGGCAGAAGGGGCAGCATCTGTCATCGTGCAGATACGTATTTCTAATAAAGTTTGAACTCTTGAGGAGTTGGTCTGCATTCCAAGCCTTCTGTTAGGACTCATTCATCGTCTGAGAGAAGTTGAGAAGTCTTGTCAGCACCACATCATTGAGGGCACGGATGAATTCTTTCCGCCCTGAAAGGGGATACGTGGCCGCAGCCTTAAGACACAGCTGGCACTGTCCTGGGGCATTTGAGGCCCAAGGTTGCAGCTATCTGATATGGCACCGGTGCCATCGGGGTTTAATTACGCTGTGTCCAGCCCTGGCAACACTGTCACCCAAGCCGCTAAGGGAACAGCAGCCTGTTTCTTGGAGGAGTGAAAATGACTTCATTCACACTAAAAGCCAAGTGCTCTATGCCAGTAGGTCACACGTAGCTATTGCTTGAAGTTAAATTTGACTTTTCTAATATGACAGCACATTCTGGCAATTCTGATATCTAGATGTATTGATTAATGTATTAAGGCATTTATGATTTTCTAAAAACAACTTTGTTACTGCTATCATTTCACATTATTATTATTTTTATTTAAAGATTTCATTTATTTATTTGAGAGAGCGAGAGAGAGACAGCGAAAGAGAGCAGAACCCCGGGGTCATGACCTGAGCGGAAGGCAGACACTTAACCAGCTGAGTCACCCAGGTGTCCCTCAGTTCACATTAAAACAAATAAAAAATATATGAGCTTAACGTTTTATATTTTGTTCTTAAGTTCTCCTCAGTTCAATGTCCTTTAATTCTTTGTATGAAAATCCTTACAACGCACTTCCCTTTAACTTGGCTAATAAGCATATCCATTTCCCTTGCTTAAGAAGTGTCAGTGTGTGTGTTACTGAGAATGTTTCACCTGCAGATATTACCCTGCACAAAGGTAAACACAGGTGTAGAGGAAGGACGTACGGAGCAGGGGAAAGCTGAGAATATGAGCGAACTGTGTTTCAAGTGGTACAAAGAAACAGACACATAAGAAATAGCAAACTTCTGGGGGCGCCTGGGTGGCTCAGCCAGTGAAAGCCTCTGCCTTTGGCTCAAGTCAAGATCTCAGGGTCTTGGGATCGAGCCCCACATTGGGCGCTTTGCTCAGCGGGGAGACTGCCCCCCGCCCCCGCCTGCCTCTCTGCCTGCTTGTGATCTGTCAAATAAATAAATAAAATCTTTACAGAAAATAGCAAACTTCTGCAATAGTATCCCAAGGCGACGCAAAGAGCATGAACTGGGAATGGATGGAGACGTGGTGGTTTTCAGTGGGATGGCATTCCTCCTTCCCAGGGTGTTTTGGGATTTGGAGGAGGGCCTGTTTCAGTTGTCACAGGTACAGAGGTGATCCCACAGATGCTGTCCCGCGTGTAGCGTTCTGCTCAAGGCAGAGGCACCTGCGTCAAGGCACCCGCATCACACACCTTTTTTTCAGTGACCCTGGGAGAAAGTTGTGTATGATTCTCAGAAGCTAAAAACCACCGTATGGTACATAGAAACCCAAGGCATTTTCTTCTTGGTTGTTTTTTTTTTTTTTCCCTTAAGATTTTATTTTTCAGTAATCTCTATACCCAGCGTGGAGTTCGAGCCCACAAGCCTGAGCCCGAGAGTTGCACGCTCTACCAACTCAGCCGGCAGGTGCCCCTGTGGTGTTAATATACACTGAGGATTCTAGGATTACAACCGGCAGGTAGGTCGAAGAGATATTTTACTGCGTTTCATTGAGAATATCAGAAAGAGCCGTTCACAGCTTGAGAAAATCGCACTACTTTTCACAGTGCTCCTCGCTGAGTTGTGGGTAAGACTCCTGCATTAGGGCTCACGAGACATTTCTGTATTTATGTTACATTTACAACTACACACACACACTTCCCTGTTTTCAGAATTTCATAATTTTCCAAAAGTATCATTATTACCAGGTGAACTATGTTTTCTTTCTTCTGTCCGAGGTTCTTTATAAATGAGAGCTAGCAGGGACATCTGGGTGGCTCCGTCGGTGAAGCCTCTGCCTTCGGCTCAGGTCATGATGCCGGGGTCCAGGGATTGAGTCCTGCATCGGGCTCCCTGCTCACTGGGGAGTCTGCGTCTCCGTCTCTGTCTGCTGCCGCTCCCCCTGCTTGTGCTGGCTCTCTGTCAAATATTTCCATCAAATCTGAAACAAAACAAGACAAAAACAAACACACAGGAGCAGGTGTGTGCAGCCTTACTCGGCCCTCTGCTATCCTGCTCCCCAATCATCTCCATATTTAAACAGATAACTTATTAGAAATGATATTTCCTTTATTTCTGCTGTATATGGCAGTGGCCTTTGTTTTCTGTAATGTTTGTGATACCCGATGCAGACAGACGACGCTACCTGTAGATTTCATCTGGGGAGAGGTTAAAAGGGCCCGATGGAGTCTTACAGTACAGGGGGGCATGCGTGGTCAAGAGGAAACCAGTGCTGTAGGGGATTCGGGATTTGGGAGGAAGTCTAGGACGGGGGAAAGACAAAAATACCTTTCGTGGCGGTCTCGAGGCAGCACTGACATTTTAGGCTTAAAAAAGTCCACCTCTGAGTATTGGAAAGGAACCCATGGTTATTAAGGTCAGGCAGATTCTGGGAAAGCCGAGGACCGCGGTCCCTCTGAGATGGGCTGTTTGCAGGATGTTGACCATGAATTTAAATGTCTAAAGGGGGGTTTTCTACCCCCGAGGAGAAGTCACCTGTTAGTGACCAAGCTGTGTCCTATGGAACAAAGAAGACTTTGATGGAACACGTATAAGCACTGACCTAGGTCAAGACAGTTGGCTCAAAAATCTAAGAATGGAATTTTTAAACATTTTATATGATTTTTTGTGTCCCAGAATTCATTGTTTGTGCACCCCACCCAGTGCTCCATGCAATCCGTGCCCTGCTTAATACCCGCCACCAGGCTCCCCCAACCCCCACCCTCTGCCTTCCAAAGCCCTCAGTTTGTTCACATTGTATGAGATAAGATTGGTAATGTTGCAGAAGGTGCTGATGTTTGAAAGACGGAGAGCACCTTTGTACGCTTCTAAAATGCTTCTGATGTCTTTTTATATTTTTACAGTTCATGAATGTGTGTGTGTCTACTTGTGCATATAATTATAATAGAAAAATAGATTGAGACGTTTAAAATGCATTCACCTGGGAGTGCCTGGTTGGCTCAGTCAGAAGATCGTGTGACTCTTGATCCAGAGGTCCTGAGTTCGAGCTCCACATTAGGTGTAGAGAGGACTTAAAAACCTAAAATCTTCAAACAGCAAATGAATACATAAAAGTCGTTGGCCTCAAGATCACATACTCATATTTTTTTTCTTGAAGTTTCATACTTTTCATTGAATTCTGTAAAGTGAGATTAAAGTTAGTTTGATTTGATGCCAAACTCTAAATCTTTGTCATTTACCACAATGGCTAGCCGGTTGCCCGGCTCCTCTTTCCTGCACGTTTCAGTGTCTGTTTTAATGCCACTGTAGTTAGCATACAGTGTCATGTTGGGTGAGCAACACAGGCATGCAATGCAATAACTCTGTGTTTACCCCGTGTTCCTCGAGGTACGGGTTCTCCTAACCCCCGTCCCCTAATTCGGCCAAGCCCCACCCACTTCCCCTCTGGTCACCATTGTTTGTTTGCTGTGGTTCAGGGTCTGGGTCTGGGTTTGTCTCTCTCTCTTTCGTTTTGCTCATTTGTTTTGTTTCTTAAATTCCACGTACGAGTGAGATCATACGGTGTCTGTCTGTCTCCGACTGACGGACTTCACTTAGCCTCACACTCTTTGACTCCGTGCGTGTTAGTGCCAATGGCAAGATTTCATTCTCTTGCGCGGCTGAAGACTGCTCCGCTGTGTGGATTAAATACCACCTCCGGGGCGCCTGGGGGGCTCAGTCAGAGAAGCGTCTGCCCTCGGCTCAGGTCTTGATCCCAGGCCCCTAGGATTGAGCCCCGCATTGGGCTCCCTGCTCCGTGGGGAGCCTGCTTCTCCCCCCTCCCCCAACTCACCCTCTCTTTCTTTCATTTTCGCTCTATCTCAAATAAATATAAAATCTTTAAAAAAAAAAAAACAACCCACATCTTATTTCTCCGTTATTAGTCGGTGCACACTCGGGCTGCCTCCGTGTCGCGGCTGTCGTGAAGAAAGCTGCAGTAAACACGGAGGGGCGGGTACCCCTTTGAATTAGTGCCCTGGGATTCTTTCGGTCAATACCCCGTAGTGTGACTGCTGGGCCGGAGGCTGGCTCCGTATTGAATTCTCAAGGAACCTCCACACTGTCGTGCACAGTGGCGGCAGCTCACATTCCCACCGACAGTGCGCGAGGGTTCCTCTTCCTCCCCGTCCTCGCGGGCACTTGCTGTTGCTAGTGTTGTTGATGTTAGCCCTTCTGACAGGTGAGTCGTTTGGATTTTGGCATTTCTCTGATGGTAAAGAGATGATGAACATCTTTCTGTGTGTCTGTTGGTCATCTGGATGTCTTCTTTGGAAAAATGGCTCTTCATGTCTCCTGCCCATTTTTTAATTGGAATATTTGTTTTTTGGGGTGCTGGCTTATATAAGGTCTTCATATATTTTGGATACTAACTTTACTAGGTATGTCATTTGCACGTATCTTCTCCCATTCTGTAGGTTTCCTTTTAGTTTTGTTGATGGATTCCTTCACTGTCCAGAAGATTTTTTAAATATTTTATTTATGAGAGAGAGAGAGAGAGGGAGAGAGAGCACGTGCACAGAAGCAGGGGGAGGGGCAGAGGGAGAAGCAGACTGCCCACTAACCAGGGAGCCCAGCACGGAGCTCAATCCCAGGACCCTGAGATCAGGACCCGCGTGGAACACAGATGCCTAACTGCCTGAGCCACCCAGGCGCCCCAGGTGCAGAAGAGTTTTATGCGTAGTTCCAGTGGCTTCTTTTTGTTTCTGTTTCCCTTGCCGCAGGAGACACATCTGGAAAAAAGATGCTACAGCTGACGTAAGAGAAATGACTGTATATGCTCCCTTCTAGGATTTTTATGGTTTCGGATCTCACATTTAGGTCCTAGTCCACTTCGAGTCTATCTTTGTGTGTGGTGGAAGGAAGTGGTCCAGGGTCATTCTTCTGCACGTGGCTGTCCAGTTTTCCCACCACCATTTGTTGAAGAGACTTTTTCCCATTGGACATGGCTTCCTGCTTGGTTGAAGATTAATTGACCGTATAATCATGGGTTCACTTCTGGCTTTTCATGTCTAGTCCGTTGATCTAAGTGTCTGTTTCTGTGCCAGTACCGTGCCGTCTTATTGCAGCTTTGTAACGTGGTTTCAAGTCCAGAATTGTGATGCTTCCAGCTTTGTTGTTCAAGGTCGCTTGGGCTATTTGGGGTCTTTAGCAGTTCTGTACAAATTTTAGAAGTGTTTGTTTCAGTTCTGTGTAAAATGCTGGTGGTATTTGCATAAGGATTGCATTAAATGCATAGATTTCTTCGGGGTAGCATAGACATTTATCAATACTTTTTTCTTTCAATCTGTGAGCATGAAACGTCTACGCAATCCTTTGGTTTCTTTCATCAGTTTTATAGTTTTTAGGAGACAAGTCTTTCACGTTGTTGGTTAGGATGCTTCCTAGGCGTTGTACTGTTTTGGGTGCAGTTGTAAATGGGATTGTTTTCTTTTTTAAAAATTTTATTCATTTATTTTACAAAGATCACAAGTAGGCAGAGAGGCAGGCAGAGGGGGGAGGGGAAAGTAGGCTCCCTGCTGAGCAGAGAGCCTGATGCGGGGCTCGATCCCAGGAGCCTGGGATCATGACTCGAGCCAAAGGCAGAGGCTTTAACCCACTGAGCCACCCACGTGCCCCTAGGATTGTTTTCTTAATGTGTCTTCTGCTGCTTCATTATTGATGTATGGAAATACAACAGGTTTCTCTGCACGGATTTTGTATCCTGCAACTTTACAGAATTCCCATATCAGTTCTAGCAACTTTTGAGGTGAAGACTTTTGGGTTTTCTACATAGACTATCATGTTGTCTGCAAACAGTAAACGTTTGATTTCTCTCTTGCTGATTTGGATCCCTTTTATTTCTTTGTGTTGTCTGATCGCTGGGGCCAAGCCCTCCAGCACTGTGTTGAACAGCAGCGGCCAGAGTGCACGTCCCTGTCTTATTTCTGACCATGGAGGAAATGTTCTCAGTTTTTCCCCATTTAGGATTATATTAGCTGTGGGTTTTTCATAGATCACTTTTATTATGTTGAGATATGTCCCCTCTACACCTACTTTTTTGAGGGTTTTTATCATGAATGGATGTTGGACTTTATCGAGTGCTTTTTTCTGCATCTGTTGAAATGATCATATAGTTCTGACCCTTTCTCTTATTGATGGGATGTGTCATGTGGATTGATTTGTGAATATTAAACCACCGTTATTGCTCTTTGTTTCTCCCTGGACTACAGCAGGAGCCACCGCCCCCCGTGAAGTGATGTTTTGACACACGTTGCCAGGTCCAGCTCAGGAACACTATAGTAACTGAAGTTCTGATAATACATTATAAATGGGATTATTTCCCTGATCTCTCTCACACACTGATCATTTCCAGTTTTTAAAAAATGCTGTATTGAATTTAATAGACCTCTGGTGTCTGTTCTTAGAAGGATACTCATCCCACCATGGGGGCCCACACTCACGACCTCATTGACAGTAATTCTTTCCCCAAGGCTCTGCCTCCCACATCCAGCAGGCTGGGGGGCTCGAGCTTCCACCTCGGGATCTGGGGGCACACAGACATCCCGTCCGCAACCGCATCCTGTCCCTATAAACATGGCCGTTATTTTCTCAAAATTTAATGAACAATTTTGATTTCTCCATGTTTTTGTTAAAATGCAAAGAAAAAATGTTAAATCGTTTTCTGGCTTTGCTTGTATCTCTGTAAAGATCATTGTATATTGCAATGGAATAACAGGGTTATTCCTCAATCGATCCTGTTAATGATATTGATATTGGAACTGTTCAAGTGAATTGACAGAAATACATTATTCCAGTTATCAAATCTTTATAATTCCCTTAATATATGATGGTGGCGGTCCTATGTTACATATATTTTTGTTAAAAATTTCATCAGTATTTGGTCCCTGGCTGGCTCAGTCAGTAGAGCATGTCACTCTTGACGTCAGGGTTGTGAGTTGGAGCCCCATGTTGGGTGTAGAGATTGTATAGAAAAATGAAATCTTGAAAAACAAAATTGCCTGGATATTTTCAAGCATATATCTTGCCAGTAATTTTTTGTTACAGTTTATAGTTCTTGCTACATGCTCGTCACCTTCTGGAGATTCTTTCTTCCTGGCTGAGTAAGTGGAGTTGACGCTGTGAACTACAGGTCACAGAGTGGGTCAGCAGGATGCTTTGATTTAAGACTCATATACAGGCCTACCCACAACTGAATTAAGACTGGCCGGCTAGCGTTCCCGCATTCCAGTCTCAAAGCAGAAAACACCATTGGACTAAGTTAGTTAATTCCTGTTTTTACACACCACTTCCTAAGCGATGGGGGCAGTGAGTCGTTGGTGACCTTCATGAAGTAGATATCATGTCTTCACGTGGAGACACCATGAAGAAGGAAACATTTCCATTAAACAGAGACACGTGTGGCTGGCCATCAGACTCTGAGGCAGCCTGATAGTCTACTGCATGAGTCTTGTCACGGTCTCAATGCCACAGGTTAATAATTCATACTGCAGTGTGACGAACCAGATGTGGACTTTGTGATCACATCCACAGAGGCTGACCCGATCCTTCACGGGGATGAAGGTTGCTTTAGCCTGGTAGGACGCTACCACGTAAGATGGAAACTTATGGTGTATGAATGGAATATATGTCTTCTATCTAACACAGAGTGTAACGTTTATGGTTATTTGTATTAAACATATTTTTCTACTCCATTTAAAAACTGCACACAGACATATGTAGAGTATATCTTTTTAAAATAGGCGCGATTATGAGTTTACCCATGACAGCGACAAACCTTGCGTTGAAACTGCTTCCTCGTCTCCCTCCTCCTGCTTGGGAGTGAAGGTTAGAGAAGGTGAAGAAGTCGCCTGTGTCCGGAGCAGAGTGGCCGCGCAGCTTGTCCTGGTCATGCGAGGCTCTCTTTTTCTCAGAAGGATCTCAGTGGGAAGCTGGAAAGGGCACGGATCGCGTCTTCAGCCTGGCTGCCTTCTCTGACGGTCTGTGACTTCGATGTGTCTCTTTCTCAGCCTTGTTTCTGTGTCTGGATAAGTGGAAGCAGGAGCCACGACACACTACCGTGGCACTGTCTCCAGCACTTGGAGACGTCCAGTACTGCAGACCTATAGTCCTCTGGCCTCTTCCCTCGGCCATTCACCTTCTGCACGTGTCTTGCAAGTTCTTTCCCGCGCATGGGAATCCCAGATGTGCAGTCTTTTTTTTTTTTTTTTTTTTTTTTTTTTTTTTTTAAGTCATCTGCACCTAACACGGGACTCCAGCTCACAACCCTGAGGTCAGGAGTCACACGCTCTGCCACCCAAGCCAGCCAGCTGCCCCGGAGGTGCAGGTCGCTCAAGGCCGTGTCCCTGGACGATTCTCCTCTGCACCAGTGCATTTCTCCTGCCGTCTTCTCAGCCAGTCTTGCGTCTCTTGGCCTTGAACGTGCGTCCGGTCTTCGGGCTGGGAATTTTTAGGTGCCACTGTCTGTAGTCTAAGGTTGGGTTTCGCCTAAGATCCTTGGCCAGGTTTAACCCCTGTGGTTCTCCATGGTCTCAAATACAATACATCATTCAGCTGCACATCTGAGATCTAATTTGTTTCAGGGGAACAAGATTTCTAAGTTAGAGACGTGAATTCTGATGTGCGGGTTATGACATTTAATGTAGAAATGATAGTATTACAAGAAATAAATGCATTTTAAAGGCAGCTAGGCATTCACAGCTCATTATTTCATACACAATTTAAGATAGAAATCAAATAAAGGCGGCATAGAAATCAAATAAAGGCGGCATAATTCATTATTTTGCATCAAGTAAACAGAGCTAGTATCTACTCCGAGTGGGAAAGTGAATGCATTGTAATAATATTGTTTGTTGACAAATAAATAATTTATCTTAGTTATTGTCCTAACCTGAATCAGAATTTGCGGCACATCTGCTTTTCTTAAACACCATCAGACCCCTTGGGACGATACCCACCGCTGAGGAAGGGTGATGCACCGGAAAGCCTCACAGACCTGCCAATGGGAGGGAAGCACGCCCTTGTCCTCGTGCTTTGCTGTCACAATGGCCACGTCTGTCGCTCTTTGGAAAGTGCCTGTCAGTGTCTTTGGCCTAATCGTACTGCGTCTTGTTTTCCGTTTCTTTCCGCCTCCACACCCGGACTAGCTGCTCTTCGCACGTCATGCAAGTTGTGGAACTTCCACAACTGGAAAACTTGTATTCCCCCGTGTGTGCAAATCTGCGTCACCCTGTAGCCACATGGCAGACTATGGGGCTCTGGCCTCTTTTGCACCCAGAGCCCCACATCACATTGCTAACTACTGTAGGCGCCCAAGAAAAGGGATTTTTAATTACGATAAAAATGTGATTTTTGAAAATATTACCCCAATAATATCCTTTCAGAATACTTCCGCATTATTCTGATTTTATAAACTCATTTCCTCACCCTCTCGAGTCGCTTTAAATCTACTTCTGGTGCAGTCACTGTGAGTTTCGTGGTCGAACCCAACCGTATGAAGGTCCGTCCTTTCTGAGGGCGTGGTTTGCATCAGAAGGTGGGTCAGTGGCTCTTTGTTTCTGCGTGACTGACGTTCAGAGCTGGGTAACTCTGCTGTGGAGCTGTCCCGTGCGTCCTAAGATGCTGAGCCGCCTGCCAGGCCTCCACCCCGCTGATACCGGTAGCACCCAGTGCCCCGCTGTGACGACCCAACATGTCTCCAGACATTGCCGCATGTCCCCTGGAGAACAAAATCAGCCCTGATGGAAAACTTCGGAGCTGGGTTAACGTCCTGCTCCTCCCAAGGCTGGTCACTCATCCTGTAGCATGGGAGACTTGGCCTGTTGTAGCAGAACAACACAGAGAAGCTAGGTATGACCGGTCATGGCCGCGTGGCTTTCCGTGCTTCCTGAAGAATCTTGGCCACTGTTGCTGCAAAGACACTCTCGGGCCTGTTTGTATCCCAACCGGGTCGGCACTCAGAGTTCACGTGCCTCGGGATTTTGTGGTCAAAGCAAGGTGTGCAGCAATCATCGACATCAAACTATCTGGATTTGAATAGCGTATGTTTCATGTACACACGTCAGTTTAAAATATCAGCTTAGGAGGAATGAATAAACAACGGGAAAAGGCAGTCTCTGCAACAGTGTTGGGAAAACTGGACAGGCACATACGGAGGAATGAACTTGGACCCGTTTTCTTTCAGCGCATACAGACATAGACTCAAAATGGATTAAAGGCCTTAACGTGAGACCCGAAACCATACAAATCCTAGAAGAAAGCACAGACAGTAATCTCTCTGACATCAGTTATAACGGCATTTTCCTAGATAATGTCTCCTGAGGCGAGGGAAATAAAAGCAAAAATAGACTGTTGGGATTTCATATAAATAAGAAGCTTCTCTGCACAGCGAAGGAAAGAACCAGTAAAACTAAAAGGCAACCCACAGAATGGAAGAAGATATTTGCAAATGATCTATCCAATAAAAGATTAGTATCCAAAATATATGAAGAACCTATACATCTCAGCTTCCTCCAAAAAGAAATAATCCAGTTAACAATGGGCAGAAGAGGGGTGCCTGGTTGGCTCAGTGGGTTAAAGCCTCTGCCTTCCGTTCAGGTCATGATCTCAGGGACCTGGGATCGAGTACCACATCGGGCTCTCTGCTCAGCGGGGAGCCTGCTTCCCTTTCTCTCTCTGCCTGCCTCTCTGCCTGCTTGTGATCTCTGTCAACTAAATAAATAAAATATTTTTTTAAAAATGGGCAGAACACATGAACAGACTAAAAAAAAAAGGCCATTTCTTAGATTTTAAGCAGTAGTTTTCGAGTCGGTATGACAGAGGTGGAACAGTGATCGCAGCACTGACTTGGAAGCGTCGTCTCGATGCTGTAAGAGGAATGGTTCTCCTGGGGTCCTTTGGGTTCTTGGTATTCAGACAACTTAGAACTGTTCCTTATAACAAAATCACTAAAATTCACCTGGAAAACATGAAACATTTTAACTTTGAGCTTTGGTGTGTTTCTTTAAAATAAGTTCATTCTCTGGTAAAATTTCTGTATATTCTGATCACTGGAGCTCTAATGTAATGCAGGAAGAGTTTGCTGTAACTCCAATTTAAAAATTCTTATTTTTAAAAATCACCAACTGTGTTCTCAAGCATGATCCTACTGAGGGTTTTTAGGTGGCTTGGAGAGATTAGAAGGAACCTGTGAGCTAAATTCTATTATTATATGTTGATTTTAAATAATAATAAGGACAGTGATGATAAGACGTGAACAGAATTTGCCAGACGTTTATTAGGAAGGATATCTAGCCTCAAAAAGGTGAGGAGAACACACGTAAACAAGGCTGGTCCGTTGAAGGGGGTAGGAAGGGCAAGAAAAAGAAAAGAGAAGAAAGAAGGAATGAGAAAAAACTCATCGGATGTGGAATGGGCGAAGGGGGTTAAGAGTACACTTACGGGGGCGCCCGGGTGGCTCAGTGGTTAAGTGGCTGGGCGTCTGCTTTCGGCTCTGCTTGTGATCTCAGGGTCCTGGGATGGAGCCTCGGGTTGGTTCCCTGCTCAGTGGGAGACCCTTCTGCCCCTTAAGCCACCAGCGCCCACCCCAGTGTGGAGAACAGTCCGGAGGTTCCTCAGAAAGTTAAAAATAGAACTCTGTTGCCATCAGTAATTTCAGTACTGGGCATTTACCCAAAGAATACAAAAACGCTAATTTGAAGGGATACACGGCCCCGATGTTTGCAGCAGCGTTATTTACAGTAGCCAAGTTAATGGAAGCAGCTGAAGTGTGCATCCGTTGATGAATGGAAAAAGCAGCAGCAGGGGTGTGTGTGTGTCTGTGTGCGCACGCACGCGCGTGTAGAATGGAATATTACTCAGCCATAAAAATGAAAGAAATCTTGCCGTTTGCCGTGACATGGCTGAAGCTGGAGAGTACGATGCTAAGCAAAATAATTCTGTCGGAGAAGGACAGTACTGTATGATTTTCCTGATGTGGAATTCAAGAAACACAAGCAGATGAACAAAGGGGAAAACAAGGAGAGAGAAACCACGAAGCAGGCTCCTAACAATGGAGATCGCAGGGACGGTGCCCAGAGGGCACGTGTGGGGAGGGGGACGTAGGTGATGGAGATTCAGAATACACCCGGCATGATGAAATAAAAATAGAAAATCTGCCTCATCGAGTGAAACAGCCGAGCTGTGAAAACTAATTTTAAAGAAAATAATTACATTCGCCGTGTAGCGATCTAGGCTTGGCTTTTTAAAAATTAAAGTAAAAGAATGGTACTGAGTAAGACAATATATCCTTCCTCATAGTGTTAACACATCCAGTGTTTCTGAATCGTAAGGCTTTCTATTCCGCAGAAGTCAAGGTTTCTGATTCCTTTTGTAAGTTTATTTATTGATTTTTTAGTCCTCTCTGTACCGGATGTGGGGCTCGAACTCATGACCAGAGGTCGAGGGTCACATGCCCTTCCAAGTGAGCCAGCCAGGGCCACTTTCAGTGTGCCTTTCCAGAGAATTTTATTGCCGATGTAATACTTGATAATTTTTACTTTGCAGTCATCGTGGACTACAGCATCGTTGCATGGTTGCGCGGCCACTTTGCCTTCTGTCCGCGGCTTGGATCCAGGTAGTGATGCGCGGCTCGGTCCCTTTCTGCAGTGACAGCGGCACCCCACGTCCCGCTTTCCCAGTGGCGCTCGTCCTGCTGTCACGGCGAGAGGCTTCTGTCCAGTCACCAGAGCCTTGCGCGTGCCTGTTCCTCTGCTGTTCTTCCCTCTGCAGCGGCCCCTCGGCCGCGCTCTGCCTCGCGGGACCGGCCGGTTTGGGGGGTTCTGTGTGAGGTTATGTGCACTCCGTCCTGCGTGTCCCCGTGACTGTGCTGGGGTCGTGGTGCTCCAGGACTGTTGCGGACGGGACTGTGCCCTCTTTACAGCCGTCCGCGGAGGTTGGCCCGTTGGCTGGACGTGGTCAGGCCCCTGCAGGAGGTCCTGTGCGGGCCGCGGCCGGGTTCTGCTGCTCATCAGACCGGCAGCCCCTGGCTCGCACGTGCCTCGTCGTCCAGACCCCGCCGACCCCCCCACACCTGCAGGCTCCGCCGCCGGGAGTCCGGGCTGGCCCCTGTAACACGCCCCGTTTATCCCCACGGGCACCGGGTCCGTGTTTTGAGGAGCGGGTCAGGACATGTGTGTCACCGCTGACGCGATGCTGTCGCTCCCCGAATCACGGTGCCCGCATCCCTGCTTTCCCGCACCACCTCTTCGTCAGGCAGCGCCTCGGCTCTGTCCTCGGCTGCTCGACGTGGCGCGGTGCCCGGCCCCACCGAGCCAGCGGAGCGGGTCCCTTCACGCCCGTGTGCCTTCCTCGCTCCGCCGCGCGGGGGGGACAATGCACGCGCCGCGCTGGCCCGCCTGGCCCCGCCTGGCCCCGCCTGCCCCACGGCGCACGCCTGCATCCCGCCGGCCGGACCGCGGCGTCTGTCCCTCGGCGCGGCCGTACGGAACCAGGTCACGGCCCCGTCCCTTGCTGAGGCCACGGCAGCGGACACCTGACAGCCGCGTGCCCCATTCCTCTGCCTCCCCCAGAAGTGCTTCTGTGGCCGAAGGGATCCGTCTCGGCCGTCCTCACTCACCCCGTCGTCCCGGAGCGCCCGCCGGCTTCCCCGTGCCCATGTGCACGCCTCCCCCTGCCCGCCCCATGCGCCGCGGCCTGTGCAAGCTGGAGGGGCTCGTGGGATCCAGGGACGCTGACGCAACTCCGTGTGGGGTGGGCAGGGCTGTCTGCGGGAGCAGCTCTCAGAGGGCAGGTCGGCAGACGCACACGTGCACACAGTAGAGTCACTGGATAACGTCACTTTGTCATCATTGCTTTGCCTCTAGACGCATTTTCCCTGCCACGCGAATTCCAGTCGGTCAGGGGCTCCGCAGGGCACGTGGGTCCCCCATCGTGGGGGTCCGGGCCCAACAGGCCCCCGTGCGCTTCCTCCTGGCAGAGCGCTGTGCGTGCCCGCAGGGGAGCGGGGCAGGAGCGGACAGCAGGTACTGCCGTGAGATCATTTTCACACGTTGTCGTGGTTTTTGAGTCTCCGGAAGCCTTTCCAAAGCTGATTTTCTGCATTGACTACGTACTGTGCTCCAAGATTGTCCTGTCCGGACTTCATCCGACCTTCCCAGGCTCCTGGCTCGGGTCTCTCCTCTGACACTTACCGTTCACCCCGATGCTCCTGGAGGAAGTACGCTCAAGTTCAGAACCGATTTTGGGTCTCTGCGCAGGAAGTTGGAAGCCCGAGCCTAATGCTTATCCCCCGAAGTGGCGGAACTGGCTGCTGCGTACGGCGGTACAGTCCCTGCATGTGGTTTAGGGACGTGTTGGCGATGTGTGTGATGCCGTTGGTAAGTGTCCTAGGACTGTTTTCTCTTCTTTTGTAAAAATGCTTTTCTAAATCCATTCATGCTGCCTTTACAAGTCACACTGGTGCTTTGCTTATAGGTGCGCAACTCCAGAAACACAGTTCAGCACTTCTTTTGTTACCCGAAGGGACGTTATCTCTTTATTGTTTCTGCTTAATTGCAGAGACATTGTATGCTTTGGGGCAGTGTTTTATGTTTTACCCACAGTGTGGGTTGGGCTGTTTTCCAAAATATTTGTATCATATTTGCTGACTACAGGAACTCAAGAATATTCAAGATAAACAGAGACACCTGAATTGAAGGAAACAAAAGTTGGTTAGACATAGATTCACATTTATATCCTAGCACGGCTGTTGAAACCAGCGGGTTTGTGCTGATTTATAGAGCAGCACATTAAGAAATGGCTGTTTCCTGTTTTCTGGGTTCCCGCAGTGCACCAAGAAATAATTTCTAATCTGTTCCCAGGTCGGGGAACCTCACCTAGACTCTAAGCTTCAGCTACTTTGTCTCCTGTTCTTGTTGCCATGACATGGTCTGGAAGATGTCGAGGCATCTAGAATTTTTCCCTTCGGACGTTTAGAACCCAAGTCAGTATCAGATGCCCGTCCTTTGGTGCTGAGCATGTCCGCAGCTCTCGGGGGTGCCTTCTGGTTCGTCGTGGGAGGTCGGGATGCCGCGGCGGGCCGCGCAGAGCTGGAAGCGCATGTACCGGATGCCTTGTGTCTCTGTGCATAGTTTTACTTTTTTTTTTTTTTAAAGATTTTATTAATTTATTTGACAGACAAAGATCGCAAGTAGACAGGCAGGCAGAGAGAGGCAGAAGCAGGCTCCCCACTGAGCAGAGAGCCTGATGCGGGGCTTGATCCCAGGACCCTGAGATCATGACCTGAGCCAAAGGCAGAGGCTTTAACCCGCTGAGCCACCCAGGTGCCCCACGTAGTTTTACATTTTATTAACTGTGCTGTGGCATCTCCTCTGATTCTCCAAACAGCCCCAGTGCGTTATAGTTTTAAACATGAATAAAATACAGTGCAGACAGGTGAAGTCACACAGTCGGACAGCGACCGGGTCGGCCCTCGAACTCCTGTTCTCCGCACCACGTGCCGAGTGCTTTCCCTACAGCTCATCCTCTGTGTCCCGGAATGTTGCCTGACTCACGGGGCACAGGTGGGAACTATTGTTTTTACGTGAATGCCAGCTTGTACTTAGAAGCCAGGAACACTGCAGTTTTCTGTTGTGTTAATAATAGTTGTTTTTATTTATGGCACAGACGGGTTAGGCATGACTTATCTTATACTGTGTTTTAAGACAGAGTTAAATCCCCAAACTTTTGTTGCTAACAAGATTGTGCCGACTGGAAATTCTCTGAGCTTCCTTGGTGCACATTTGTCTTATTTTTGGAAAAGCGATCTGGGGGAGGGAATTTGAATATTGTGTCAGATCATTTTCTCTTGTAAGTGTCTAGGGTTTTAAATTTAACTGCTCAGGATGAGGCTTTAATTCAGACGGTTTTTGTAAAGTGATTAAAAGGCGATGCAGTTTTTAATCGGTCTGTAAATCTTGTTCTTGTTTGCAATAACGAAAATACTTAAAAATATCCCTTGGCTGTGGAACAGTTGTTCTTAGTAAATCAGAAGTGGTTGTGTATCTACAGCTCCCAGGGTTCACAGTGTGAAGTTGCTGGTCTGTCGTGCTGGATGAATTATTCAGATAAGACTGCAAACTTTTTTGGGAACACCGTTTATGTATTTTGGGTCATTCTGTTCAGTTGACTTTGTATTTGAAGTGCAGCGTATTTACTTAACTCTTCCTAAAGGATTTGTTTATGGAAGAGCCCGTGTGCACCTCCTCATCTCGGTCAACAGTGATTCCGCGTTTTGGGACCGTTATCCATGGAGACCTCTCTCGAGAGCTGCTAAGGGTCTGACGCTGTAGGAGGCTGTCGGTACGTGCAGGTGTGGCACATGGGGCCTCTGACCTCCGGGGGCTGCAAAGAATGGAGAGGTCCCTTCTGCACGGTGCTTAAGAGACGGTGCTTAGAGAAGATTCCCAGCGGAGGTATTTGAACTCTGTCCCAGCAGGCACCATTTCCACTGGGTACGGACACGGCAGGCAGCAAGGAAAGATCATGTCGTGTGCAGAGAGAGACAGGGGACTTGGGACACGGCTGGCACTGTCCAGCAAGATTTTCCTGATCGGGAGCTGACACTACAGGAGCGTGGGAGCCCGATGATGGTGTGTGTTCAGGAAAGCCTGTGGGAGCGTGTTTGCCAGTGGCAGGGAGGTTTTAGGAAAAGGGAGACAGATGCCTGAGACTTTCATCAGAATGGCTAGGAGAAGAGGGAGAAGGCTGTCCCCTGGGGGAGGGTAATGATCTTCATTTAGGGAATTACTCAGTGTGGGGCACGGCAGGACCTGTCTTCGGATAACTCCGGCGGCTGGGGGATACACGGATTGTGCAGGACTCGCACACTTGCCGTGTCGGAGCTGGGGTGGTATCACCAAGCCTTATCCGTGGGGATGAGTAAGGTACCAGGGAGTGTGCTGGGGTATTAGGGCAGTATTGGAAGAGCGCACAGGTGATATTCTTGCTGTGGCCTAGCTTCTAGATGCTCACCTCTGCCGCCAGGCGAGGTAGACTGGGTTGGGTCACGCTCTCCCGCCGTTCTGGCCCTCCTCAGAATGGTTTCTCTTTACGCCACTGGAGCCGTCATGGCTGACCTTGCAGGCATGGCTCCTGGTCCGCTCGACGCACAGCACTCGTCCTCTGTCGAGCATCTTCCGTAGATCACCTACCACGTCGTCAATTTTTCCCTTTGTAAAGAAACTTTGGGGGCGCCTGGGTGGCTCAGCGGGTGAAGCATCTGCCTGCGGTTCAGGTCATGATCCGGGTCCTGGGTCGAGCTCAGCACGGGGCCCCCTGCTCAGTGCGGACTCTGCTTCTTCCTCTCCCTGCTCGTATGTTTTCTCACTTGCTCACTCTTTCAAATCCATAAATAAAGCCTTTTTTAAAGAAGTTTTGATTCTAGTGTAGCGGATGCGGTGCTATGTTCGTGTCAGGCGTACAGTACAGTGACCCAGCCCTTCTGTCACTCAGCGCCCATCAGGATAAGCTCTGTCTCCTGCGTCTTCTTCACCCACGCCTCCCCGCTGGCCACCACCGCTTTGTTCTCTGTGTTAGACTCTCTTCCGTAGCTTGTCTCTTTCTCCCCACTTTGTTTGGTTTCGTAAGTTCCACTCTGAGTGTGATCCTCTGGTATTTGTCTTGTTCTGACTTATTTCACTTGGTTTCATACCCATCATTTTCATCCACGTTGTTGCCCATGGCAGGATTTCCTGTTTCCCTTACGGCTGCGTCACATTCTGTTGTGTGTATGTGTACGTGCGTGCGTAGATCTGTATATACACGCGCACATGTACATACACCACATCTTCTTTATCGATTCCTCAGTTGGTGAATATTTCAGCTGCTTACGTAGTCTGGGTATTGCCGATAATGGTGCAGTAAACGTAAAGGTGTATATATGCCCTTTCGTTAATGGTTTCCTCTTCTTTGTGCAAATACCCAGCAGTGCGATCCCTGGATCGTAGCATAGTTCCATTTTTCACTCTCTGAGGACCCTCCGCGCTGTTCTCCAGAGTGGCTGTACCGGTTTGCATTCCCCCCAACAGTGCACGAGGGTTCGTTCCCCTTTCTCCACATCCTCGCCAGCACTTGCTGTTTCTTGTGTTGTTCATTTTAGCCATTCTGACAGGTGTGAGGGGACATCTCATTGTAGGTCTGATTTGCGTTTCCCTGATGGTAGGTGATAGTGAGTGTATTTTCATGTGTCTGTTGACCGTCTGTCTGTCTTCTTTGGAGAAATACCTGTTCACGTCTTGTGCCCATTTTTGATTGGATTATTTATTTTTTGGTGTTCAGTTGTATCAGTTCTTTATATATTTTGAATACTAACCCTTCATTGGATATGTCCTCGGCAAATATCTTCTTCCATTTAGTAGGTCATCTTTCAGTTTTGTTGGTTTTTCCCTTTGTTGTGAAGAAACCTTATCTTCTTCCATTTAGTAGGTCATCTTTCAGTTTTGTTGGTTTTTCCCTTTGTTGTGAAGAAACCTTTTATTTTGGTGGAGGCCCAGTAGTTATGTTTGCTCTGAAGACATATCTAGAAAGATGTTTCTGCAGCTGATGTCAGAGAAATGTCTGCCTGTGCTCTCTTGTAGGATTTTTATGTTCCAGATCTTGCATTTAGATCCATAATCCATTTTGAGTTTATTTCTGTGTGTAGTGTAAGAAAGTGGCCCAGTTTCATTCTTCTGTGTGTGACTGTCTAGTTACCCCAACACCATTTGTTGAAGATATTGTTCTTTTCCAACTGGATCTTCCTTCCTGCTTTGGGGAAGATTAATTGACCATAGAGTTGTGGCTTTGTCTCTGAGCTTTCTATTCTGTTCCATTGATCTATCTGTCTGTTTTTGGGTCAGTGCCATACTGTTTTGATTACTGTAGGTTTGTAATATCACTTGAAGTCTGGAACTGTGATACTTGTAATTGTGTTTTCCTTTTTCAAGATTGCTTTGGCTACTTTCGGGGTCTTTTGTGGTTCCATACACATTTTAGGATTGTTTGTTCTAGTTCTGTGAAAAATGGTGATGGTGTTTTCTTGGGGATTGCATGGCATGTATAGGTTGCTCTGACTAATATGGATACATTAACAATGTTTGTTCTTCCATTCTGTGAGCACGCGGTGTCTTTCCGTTTTTCCATTTCTTTGTATCATCTTCATTTTATTTCACCGATGTTTTATAGTTTTCAGAATATGAATCTTTTACCTCTTTGGTTAATTAAAGATAAATCTATCTTTATTCTGAACTTCATCATCACAAAGCTGAAAGTCTGACTAAAACTGCAGAGACCTTCTTTCTAATATTGGAAGTATTCTACAGTTGTTCCAAAGGTCAGTGACTTGTAACCTGGAGTCTAGAATGTGTTTATTGCTGCCCAGACATTTGTTAGATTTTTGCTTCAGAAAACTTTTTCTTTGCTCAGTTAAAATTTTGAAACATGTTTAGTACGGTTAGATGAGTGTCTGACCGCTAGGCTTGGAGAAAGTAAATTTTTAACGACCTTACTAATGTTGAGTTAAACTCAAGCTAATAATTTTTTTGTCATTAAATAAGTAAGTTTGGGGCGCCTGGGTGGCTCAGTTGGTGAAGCATCTGCCTTTGGCTCAGGTCATGATCCTCGAGTCCTGCTTAGCACAGAGTCTGGTTCTCCCTCTTCCTCTGCCTCTTTCTCCAGCTTTGCTTGTGCTCTCACTCTCTCTCTGTCTCCCAAATGAATAAAATCTTTAAAAAAGTTAAGTGAGTTAAAAGTAATTTGCAAGTAAAATGCAGAATCATATGTCAAGTCCCAACAGCAAATGAAGAGCGTGAACTAAAAAAAGAACTTGCTGGCCAGTGGCAAAGCCCGAACTATACCCGGTCAGGTTGTTGATAGATTGATCCATCGTCCGTCTGTCTTTGACTTATCTATGTTTAATGAGTTAAAGTGTTCCGCTGAAGAGCACGTACGATTACAACAGAGCGCCAGGACTTGTGCTACATTCTCAAAGTAGAAAGGCCACACATTCTGTTTTTAGGTCCGTAGTTCTGAAGGGAGCCCCTCAGAGGCGTTCTGGAGCTCACGCCGCTGCCTTCAGGAGCGGGTTCAGACCCACCACACCATCCCACAAACAGGCGTCCACGGCGTCTTCTTAAAATCCGAGGACTGCAAGGGTTCATCCGCTCGCTCGCTTCCGCATGGACCTGCCCAGCGATGGTAGCTGGGAAAGGCATACAGCGAGCCTTTTTGTGTCCCCCCAACGCTTTCAGTACTCGGCAGAGCACCCAGAGGCATCTGGCCCAGAGAAGCGGGGGGCCCCTGAGTAACAGTTGGATGATGTGTTAACAGTCCGCAGCTGACAAGCCGGAGACCCACATACGGACCAGGCCCGAGGTTTGATCGCAAGCCAGGCACATGAGGGGAGAAAATGAGGTCTTGGGCATGGGGCAGAGATGGTCCGGCTCCCTCCGCAGGCGCGCCGCGAGGGCACGGGGCAGAGACTGGTCCGGCTCTCTCTGCTGCGACGGAATCTTGCTTTTCATAACGTGGAGACGGATGGCCCGGCCGCTGGCTGGACAGGGGAAGCATGGGACGCGGACGGTGAGCGTTCGGGGAGAGGAGCTGGCGGCTGCACAGCAGTGATGGGGGCAGCAGTGATACCTGAGTACTGGGAGGGCGACACGGCGTCCGTGAAAGGATCGGAGTCCGTGGCATGGGCACCTCATGAATTCTGCAGGCGCGCATGTTCACTGAAAATTACCTTTTTAAGACTAAAAGCATATGTCTGTATTTCTTAGCGTTGAGAAGACACGCACGCCTCTCTGTGTGTCCCAAACACAAGAGCCAACCCTCACATGCTCATTCAGGATGTCAGTACATTTTGAGAAAATTAGGTTTCTGGAGTAAAGTTTTCACGGATTTGTAAAAATTTCTTGTCTAGCCCCGTCAGAGCTCAGAGTGGTGGTTACGAGTATTTCCCAGTTCTCATGGGTATTTGCAGGGGTGCCTGTGGCGAACTGGTGAACTTGTTCACATCATGACTTTGGGAGCTCACCTGTGACTGCTCACAGCGTCATTCCTAGAAAATAGTTTATGGATTTTTATATGGAAAATTGAATGCACATTTCCATTAAGTTTCTATATCTACCAGCCTTTCTTTGCTCCGAATGATTGTTGGTTCCATCATAAAGCCAAGTCATGGGAATGAAAGCTAGAGAATATGGAAAGTAATCAATAATACGGAGGTAGCGTGTGGTGACAGATGGTGACGACCGTCAGCGTGGTGAGCACAGAGGGAGGTAGGAGACGGTAGAACCAGTACTTTGTACTTGGAACTAATCAAACATTGTTACTATACTCCAGTAAAATAAAGGAAATTAAAAAAAATTTTAAACCTACTCTAAAAGATTTCAGATACGAAGCCGGCACAAAGGAGGGGAGACTCCAAGCATGGCTGGGAGAAGGCGCATTATTAAATCAAGTCTCGAAGACAAGTGCTTAGAAGGCAGTGGATGATTTGGGTGTGCAAATGTAGGTGTTGGCCAAAGCAGTCTGTGCCCCAGAGAGACACTCTGTTACTGTCTCCGACTGTCATCCTGGAATCCTGGGGGCATAAAGAACAGCCCCCGCCAAGGCCACAGTGCTGCTGTCCGCTTACTAGATTCTGACCTCGTCCTCCGCCATTTCTTGGACGGCTGCCCGGCTGTCCCGAGCAGTGGCCATGTGGCTTCCTGCTCTCCCGGGCCATCAGGTAGGAAGATCGTCAAGGAATGCTCACAGGGAAAATACAGAAGTTTTTCAGATTGCATGAACGTCCCATTAGATATTTTTCAGATAAATGAATCTTGGAATATTCTAGACTTGCAAGGCTGACCTCAACATTGTAAAAATAAAAATTATGATGTGTTTAATAGGGTGGCTTTTACTTAGGTGTTGAGTATTGCATTTGGTCATGAACCTTGGAATTTTTATGGTCGTTGTTGCAGTAGGAAATTTCAAGGGAGTCATTTTATGATCTGTGTTTCACTGCTTACTCATAGCTTGGCTTCGGAGTCTGTAATGTCCCCTTACCTTTAACTCTCTGAATTAAGCTGAAATATTTTCAAAACCTTCTTTGTGTTCTAATTGTTTTTGGCTTCAGTAGATTAAGGCAGAGCCAAGTAGAATACAAGAGTGGGTCTTAAATAAAAATCAGAAAATACTGGAATCGCCAAATGCTTTCCCCTTCATTTACTTGGGAAACACTCTTGTATTTTGCCAGACTGTGAAACAAAATCCTATTGTCCTCCACTACCTCGCTTTCTCATCAGCTGCTTAAATGCGGCATGTGGTTCCCGTGCGTGGGAGTGGGGGGGTTGGGGGGGAGGGGGTGGGGGAGATGTCTCTATGTGACAGCAGTCGGCCACTGCCGTGTCTGCACCTGCAGAGAGCTGTGGAGGCAGGGTCCGCTTCATCACTGGGGGAGGCCTGGACCCCCGTGTGGTCCATGCAGCCGTGATCAGTGTCTTGTACAGACTGAAGTGGGAGGCTGCGCAGAACAGGGGAGCAGAGCAGCCTCCTTCAAAGTTTAGGTTTAATTGTGCAGAATTTGGATCCCGCAGGACTAAAGATCAGAGAATGTTTTGTTTGCAAAGGACTTACTGTTTCGATCCAACCGTCTACTGGGTTCGTAGATGGTATTACTGAAACCCCTCTGCAGACCTTCACTACAGAATGATGAAGTCACTACCTTCTGAGATGACCACTGGCATCTCTGTAGAGATTCCACATCCCTGCTCCTTTCAAAACAAAGGAAGTCTCTGGAAGGCCTCTGCCTTGGTTCTTGTGCTGCCCTTCCTGGCAATGCTGAACAGCTTTGAGTTCCCCAGACGAAGCCACTAGTGGTCTTGGAGGCTTGCTTCTGTCCCGCAGGCTCCAGGTCTGGGCCCCGCTCCCCTGCCCTCTGTCCGGCGTGGGGCTCCCGGTCCTGTCACCATTAGATTCACCCTCGGGAACGTCTGTCCAGCTTGCGGCCCGCGTCCATTTGCTTGGGTCCGGGAACAGCACCCGTGGGGCTGCGTGGCAAGGGGGGGAGGTGGGAGCTGCTCTGTATCATGTTTCCTTGTGTTCCCAGTTCTGCTAATGAACTCGGGATTGCATTAGCTTTTGAGACAGTAATTTCACTCTTGATTTATAATGAACTCACGGTGAAGCGGCGACTTTTTAAAGTAGTTTTATATACTACTCCCTCATATCTAATATTTCTGGATTTGTTTTTTTTAATTATAGTTGCGGGATGCTATTTATTTTACCACTATTTTAAAATAATCATCTGTGAGTAAAATAATGCTTAGGAAACATCGAATCAAAACTATAATAACAATGTGACGGTGTTACAGGATTGGGGGTTGACTTCTGTTTCCTTCGTATTGCTACTTCTGCGTTTCTTCCTCCTTCAAGATTTTATTTATTTACTTGACAGAGAGAGCGAGACAGCACCCGCACGGTGAGCGTTTAAAGGAGAGGGGGAGTCAGGCACCCCGCCTAGCGGGGATCCTGACGCCAGGCTGGATCCCAGGAGACTGGGATCGTGACTTGAGTCGAAGGCAGAGCCTTTAACCCACTGAGCCACCCAGGTGCCGCCTATTTCTGGGTTTCTCTTAACACTGATATAATATTTTACCCCTGCATTAAAAATAAAGCTGCCTGTCCGCCGTCCTTGTGCAGGCAGGTCAGTACCTGTCAGAAGTCAGCACGCTTCTAGAGCCATGAGTTTGAGGACGGTACTGCTCAGGGACAGAGTTTTGCATAAGCATAAAATGATGACTCTGAACCCCAATTATTTCGTAACATGTAGAAGCTAAAAACTGCTAATGAAACCATTTCAGCCCAGCCCATCTGAGGGGAAAAAAAATAAATCGCAGACCTCAGCAAGGTTGTGAGCCCCCTCCCCCTTGGGGGGCCTTGTTCAGATCTGTTTCCAGAAGTTGTGAGGGCCAGGACTCGTTTCTTCTCTGGATCCCAGAGACATTTCTGCAGTGTGCTTTAGTGTTAGGGGGTGAATAGGTTTTTAAATTTCTGGAAAGTTCTGTGAGTTGGAGGTGTGAGTCTTGTGCTTGCACATTTTTTTTTTAAAAAAAATCTGGAAATTTTTAATGTGCTAAGGAAGTGAAAGTGGGATTTCTAGATTGTGGATGGTGAGCCCATTCTCTTTCTTCTTTGCTTTTAAGTTATTGGTTGTTTTTTTTTTAAGATTTTATTTATTTATTTGACAGAGAGAGAGAGATCACAAGCAGGCAGTGAGAGAGGAGGAAATAGGCTCCCCACTGAGCAGAGAGCCCGATGCAGGGCTCAATCCCAGGACCCTGAGATCATGATCTGAGCCAAAGGCAGAGTCTAAATCCACTGAGCCACCCAGGCGCCCCTGCTTTTAAGTTTTGAGTACATTTTCTTATTCCCCTCAAAGTATGGGAGCACATGTGACACCTCTCACATATTTGAAAACCTTTCTTCCTCTTTCCTGCCCTTCCTTCTTTGTGTGTGTGTGTGTGTGCGTGTGTGTGTGTGTGCGTGTGTGTGTGCGTGTGTGTGTGCATGTGTGTGTGTGCGTGTGTGTGTGTGTGTGTTTTCTTCCCTTCTCGCCTGCCTTCTGTTTCGGTGTCCCTTCTTCATAACTGATGTTCTCGGACACGTCCTGGGATTAGCGTAAATGACCATCCCTGGAGCACTGAGCCTGGGGTGCTTGGAGCAATCGTAAGAGATCCGGAGGTCGGGACCCCGAAGAGAGGATGGTACGTGCAGGTCAACAGCTTCTCTGAAAACAGGTGTGACCCAGCAGGTGAAGTCCCGTGTTGGCCGTGAGTGCGTCCGCCGCCCCATGTGCGCGTCGCCGTGTGGTACGCCCAGCCCCAGCCCAGCCGCACGCACTTGTGTCTGTGTCCCTGTGGGCCCCTCTGAAGCCTGCGGCGTCCCGACCCGCGGATCCCTCCCTCCGGAGCCGCAGACACACACGCGTTTGTAGCTGGAGGCAGACGCGGCGGGGGAGCAGAGCGGAAGGGTATGTCCTCCCCCTCCCGCTGCTGGTGGGCAGCCCGTCCTGCTGTCCCTACCACTGCCCCGTCAGCACTGCGCGCCCGGCTCCCTGGGACAGTGGGGGCCGCAAGGCAGGACGTTCACCGAGGACGTGTGAACCCCACGGTCTGACGCCGTCCTGCACTGAATGTTCCCGTCCCCAGTCCTCCCTCTACAGATGCGTGAGCAGGTGGGTTCAGCGCACGCTCGAGAGTCACGCTCCCGTGTCCTTGCCCGCGGCCAAACACACACGACAGCGCCGGGCCCAGGAGCGGAGCTGGTTGGGGACAGAATGGCTGCTGTCGCCATCCTGGAGGGCGGCGCCTGCGCCTCTGCCTTGCTTCACCGCGGGTCGTTGTCGTCTGCACGCGGCCGGAGCTTGTCGGAGGCGTCGGCAGGCAGCCTGCTGACTCACGACACTGAGCTGAACTAGGGATTTGGGGCGAAACAATAGGATAAAAGGATGTGGGTTTTTCACACGGGGCCGTCTGCGGTGCGCGCATGAAGCGTCGGGTCCGCGAGTGCGGCTGCGGCACCGGCGGCCCCAGGTGTGTGTGACCGAGAGCAGCCGCCGTCGCACGAGCTGGCACAGTCACACTCCGTAAAAGGTGTTTCGGAAGTTTAAGATCTTGAAAAGCATCACTGTTCATTTTTATGAACACGGCGAGAGAGAGTGTGCCGAAAAACGTTTCAGGGGCGAGCTCAGCGCCCCATTGCTGTGGGCTTTGGTGGGAGCTGTGGTCGGTCATCCCAAGAGTCCCAGTGTCCTCTGCGGGTGTCCCCTCCTTTGCTGTGGCATCAGCTAAAGGACACGGATGTCTTCTCTTGAAAATTGGTTTTGGTTTTGGGTGAGGACAAAGTGTGTTCATTAGGTTCAAACAAGAGCAGTCAAGAAGCCATCGACTTGAACCGTGCCCGTCATGTGCCGGCGGCCCTTCCTGGGGGACTGTTGTGATTCCTGTTGCTGACCACCCAAGTCCCCCTTTCGGACTGTCCTCCGTGGCGCGGCTGCCTTTACTTCCTGGAGCTTTGCTTGCACCGGCGACAGCACATGCACGTACGCTGAGGTCTTACTCGGTTTGGAATACGACAGGGAGGCAATAATTCAGTGAAATTATGGGAGTTTGGGATCCTGAAGGAAGACGTTCGTGATAGGACTGTTGTGCCACGGACTACACAGGTGAAGCATAGCGATACGGTCCGGGGCTTCTGAGCCGAATGGGGCAGGGTCTGCGAGTTCGGTCGGTCGCTGCGGAAGCACGTGGGTAACACGAGACACGTAGCACTGCTTGCAAAAGCATGAAGTACCTTCCATTCTTCAGGACGGCGGACTGACGCACACAGCGTGGAAATCCGTGTAGGACCGCGGTTCACGCGACGGGCCGGAGCCCCCTCACATCGTGTAGGACCGCGGTTCACGCGTCGGGGGCCGGAGCCCCCTCACATCGTGTAGATCTCTGCGGTTCACGCAGCGGGGGCCGGAGCCCCCTCACGTCGTGTAGATCTCTGCGGTTCATGCGACGGGCCGAGCCCCCTCACGTCGTGTATATCTCTGCGGTTCACGTGGCGGGGGCCGGAGCCCCCTCACGTCGCCCTCCCCTTTCTGAGCCTCCGCGCACAGACCTTGATGTTGCAGGGCCCGCAGACGGGGGACTGGATTCTCATCCAGACACAGTGGCTTCACGTCTTTAAAATGACTTCTCGAAAAATCTCCCCGTGGTGCAGTAATGGAAACACGTAAATACAAGTACCATGTCTTCTTTCTCTTTCTTGTAAGCAAGTGAGTCGCCCCAGAAAGCGTCCTCCTACTTGAGCTCGTTGGAAGATGCAGTTTAAAAAACGCAAACACAAAGCAAGTGTCTCGGACCATCCTGGCTTATCGTCACAGGAGAATGACTGAAACGTTCCATCGGCATGAATTTTATCGAAAACAGAAGCCTTTTAATACATGTGCATTTTTAATTCCTATTCATTCATTTCTGTAGGAAAAAAAAACCCATAAAACCTATTTCCCATCCGTCTGCCCTGCAGCAGAACCTGGAGACTTTCATTCTCGCGCCCAACGACCCAGCATCCCCGCCATGAACCTTTGGTGTGTTGACTCCTGTAGCGCAGACGTCGCCCTGCCGGCAGATCAGGCTGCACTGGACTGTTTGCCTTTACGTTCAGGAGCCCCCAGATGCCGTGTTTGTTGACTTCCTGCTCTTATTTTTATAGTTTTCCTGCTTCCAGCTGCACTTGGGTTCTAGCAACCGCTGTGTTTTTGCAGCTGATGAAAGCTGCAAGCCCATGGGACCTACCAACATTGTTTCTTTCGCTGTTTATTTGAAATGCGGAACCGGGAGCCCTGTAATTTACTGGGCAACCTCACCACACCCCTTCTCGGAAGTAAATCCCCAGGGACGCAGAGACAAAGTGTAGGACCTTAGAGAATCCCACGGAAGATTTGTAGGCCCAACACCGAAAAAGCATGGGGTCCGGTGATCTTTAGGCTGTGAGCACCAAGAGGAAGGATACATCTGAGCCTGAAGATGGGGCTTGTGTGTAAGAACAGGGACGGATTTTTCCAGGAAACATCCTGGGTGGACCCATGTTCATTCTCAAGGTTTCTGTGCCACACTGTGGTATGTAACAGACAGAAGTAGTCATAGCTAGAAAAAAATAAATGTCATCTTCACTCACATAGAGTTTGGAAGAAGCCATACATGATAATATGTGGCCTCACAGAGACGCAGGCTTCTTGCAGCTCTGTACCCCACTGTGCCTCATAGGGTAAGGTGGCTGCTGGAGCGTAGCCATCACAGCAAGTAGGATACCTCACTCCTCATTCTGTAAAGCTTCTCTCCAGAAGGAGAACTTTGACCAGAACTTAGCCACACACCACATCCGTTTGCAAGGGAAGCTAGGAAAGAAAGTGTCTTTGAAATTTGATGGGCCTCTAGAGATTCTGTTACTAAAATTTGAGGGGAAAATTAAATACACATCAGATTGAGGATTATGTTTTTGAGTCTGTGGCCTTGAAAAGACCTTGTAATACTTGTTCCCAGAGGTCTTGGCTCCACTTGAAATTTCCCAGGTTAAATGTGATTTTGTAAAAGCACACTTTGAAGGAAATAATTGCATTTCTAATATTTTTAAATGCTATTTCATGCAGGAAAAAAAATGAACTAGAGGTCCATAAGTGGCCAGTTTTAGAACAGTTTCAAAAAATGAACATTTACGTTTATGTCAAAATAGTAGATTGGAACGAGGTAATTGTCTCAGGGAATTATTTGGGAGCTGAAGAGTGGATTGCGGAACCGGTGGCAGCTATAGGAATTTACCTGCGGGTTTTCGTCATTTGCATGAAGCTTTGGAAATGATGCTTGTTGATTGACTACAGGAAAGGAATCTAGAGAAAACACTCCACAGTATGTTCTGAATTTCTGTATGTTTTGGTAAGTGAATGAGGTCCAAGGCCACTGATGCAGAGGCTGGGCCATCAGGAACCTTCCTGTCTCCCTCCCCGTGTCCTACAGTCTCCTTCGTCCTTCTGCGAACTGCCGTACATCCTTGGAGAGAAAGGCTTCTCGGTGGCTGGGATCTCTGTGAGTCTGCCTGGTGTTTCGTCTTCTGAAGTTGGGGGGGGGCGGGGCGGGTATTTTATTTTGCTTTCTGTAGGAACTCAGCACTCCACGTGCTGGACGGGATGTCTTGTATGAAACGCCCTGAACGTCGTTTTCCTGTCTTCCCTGAATACGGAGGTGTGGCTGTCAGGAACATTGACAGAGGATGTCCACTTGGGAAGTCGACCACTCACACTGTGTCAGTGACTGGGACATACTTAGAGAAGAAGGGTAGAATCACGGGAAACCGAATTTGAGTTCACTAACAGGGAGGACTCATGTCTGATGTCCTCCCCGAGAGCATAGCATTTTAATCTCCCGGCTTCAGTGCGTAGACCCCACATTTATTTTTAACTCTGGTAAACAGACCTGGAGTTTATACATAGTGTGTGTATCCTGGAGAGAGTTTGTGATTTCGGATCTGTGTACCTGCTCTGAAAATAGCTTTTGGATCTTAGTCCCCTACACAGAGATCAAGTAGGAAGCATTGTGAACGCAGGGCAGGGTCTTTGTTGATCAGAGTGGGAAGAAAGCCTTGCATTTTAAAAGGAGAAAGATTTTTTTGATCTGAAGAGAAGCCAGAGTATTGAATGCCTTACATGCTAAGAACAAAGCAAACGACGCCTCACCTGTTCCCAACTGGGAACTCTTCCTGAGAGCAGAAGAGAAATTTCCCTGTTTCTCTTTGGAATTCATCTTTGTAATGCATAGCACACCTGTACCCCATAACATCTGTTAAAGCCCGCTGGAGCGCTAGGGAGTTGTGTGTCTGCTAAATTAGCTGGAAGAGTGAGGAGTGATAGCTAATTAATTAGTTACTCCCCAGTTAATGAATCCAGGATTAATTAGGAACTCTGCCGTTTTATTGTTTTTTACTTTACATTGAGAGTTGTGAGTAATAACCCCTCTCGGCCAAGAGAACCTGATGATTTCAATACATATCTTTCTTCATTTTTTATGTTATTATCCTGTACAGGGTTTTTTTTTTTTTTTTCTCAATCATCTATTTTAACTTCAAGGTATTACTGTAAAGAGGTTGAGTACACAGAGAATGTAAGGGTGGGTTAATGTGAACACGGATGGAAGCCCCACCTGTGCTGAACGTGTCACTCTTTCCTCTTACTTTCCTTCTTTCCTTTCCTGCTCCTTTGCCTCCTTCGTTCTAACACTGCTTCGGGGCGAGCTGAAGACAGGATTCCAGCTTCTCTGTCAACATTTCGGCATGCGTTTCTAAGAAATCCGTAAAATACACAGATCATGGTCACAGCTAGTAAAGTTGCTAATTGCAATGTCTCATCCAACTTTGACATTCGTGTTTTCCCAACTGACCCACCGGTCGCAAATGTGGCATGGGAGGGCTCCATGTCCTGGGGAGCTTTCGTGGTAAGTGTCACGTGGCTTGGAGGAGAGCAGTATTCAGGATGCAGGTGGAACTCCTTAAGCTGTCCAGGGTCTCTGGCGTATCCTAGTCCTGTGGCCTTTCAACCTACGTTGGTGGTATTTACAGGCAGAGACTGGAGTGTGTGTGTGTGTGTGTGTGTGTGAGCCTGAGAGTCCAGTGCACGGACACTATACTTCAAATGCTGTGTGTGTGTGTGTGTGTGTGTGTGACCCTGAGAATCAAGTGCACGGACACTACACTTCAAATGCTCTGTGTATGTGTGTGTGTGTGAGCCTGAGAGTCGAGTGCACGGACGCTACACTT